>NC_134710.1:298211175-298543175 GCF_043290135.1 Rhipicephalus microplus
CGTTCACTTTCTCACCTTTCTGGATGTGTTTCTGCAAATCCATATATATATATATACTCGTCCATCGCGAACACAAGTAACCGGATCTCGTGCGTCCATGGTTGTTGGGCACGACGCGTCCTCCTTGTCCATTCCGGATCACCGTAGTCTGCTGAGAAGAGGTCTGGAGTTTGTGTCTTCCGTCTTCTCTTCTCCCAGCTCCTGCAAGTTTAACCTTTTGCCGTAACTGAAATGACTAATGATCGATTTTCGTAGCAGAAACTACGGTTATTATCGTTCCTATTAATCGCATCGCTGCATTCAGTTTATAAGGAATGCTTCCGTCAATTGTTCTCATCATATATTTGGCAGTGTGAATGTCGTTAGCGTTCACTTTCTCACCTTTCTCGATGTTTTTCTGCAAGCCCATATGATTACTCGTCTATCGCGAACACAATAAAACGGATCTCGTGCGTGCATGGTTGTTGGGCGCGACGCGTCCTCCTTTTCAATTCCGGATCACCGTAGGCTGCTGACAAGAGGTCTGGGTTTTCCGTCATCCTTCTTCTCCTCTCCCAGCTCCTGCAAGTTTAACCTTTTGCCGTAACTGAAATGACTAATGATCGATTAGTGTAGCAGAAACTAAGGTTATTATCGTTCCTAATGATCGCATCGCTGCATTAGGCTTATAAGGAATGCTCTACGTAGATTGTTCTCTTCATATACTGGGCAGTGTGCATGTCGTTGGCATTGACTTTCTCACCTTTCTCGATTTGTTTCTGCAATCCCATATACATACTCGTCAATCGCCAACACAAGTAACCAGATCTCGTGCGTGCATGGTTGTTGGGCGCGACGCGTCCTCCTTGTCCATTTCGGAACACCGTAGGCTGCTGACAAGAGGTCTGGAGTTTCCGTTCTCCGTCTTCTCCTCTCCCAGTTCCTGCAAGTTTAACCTTTTGCCGTCACTGAAATGACTGATGATCGATTAGGGTAGTAGAAACTACGGTTATTATCGTTCCTATTATACGCATCGCTGCATTCAGTTCATAAGGAATGCTCCCCGTCAATTCTTCCCTTCATATAATCGGCAGTGTGAATGTCGTTAGCGTTCACTTTCTAACCTTTCTCGATGTGTTTCTGCAAGCCCATATACATACTCGTATATCGCGAACACAAGTAACCGGATCTCGTGCGTGCATGGTTGTTGGGCGCGACGCGTCCTCCTTGTCCATTCCGAATCACCGTAGGCCGCTGACAAGAGGTCTAAAGTTTCCGTCATCCGTCTTCTCCTCTCCCAGCTCCTGCAATTTTAACCTTTTGCCTTAACTGAAATGACTGATGATCGATTAGGGTAGTAGAAACTACGGTTATTATCGTTCCTAATTATCGCATCGCTGCATTCAGTTTATAAGGAATGCTCACTGTCAATTGTTCTCTTTATATACTTAGCAGTGTGAATGTCGTTAGCGTTCACTTTCTAATCTTTCTTGATGTGTTTCTGCAAGCCCATATATAAACTCCTCAATCGCGAACACAAGTAACCGGATCTCGTGCGTGCATGGTTGTTGGGCGCGACTCCTCCTCCTTGTCCATTACGGATCACCGTAGGCTGCTGGCAAGAGGTCTGGAGTTTCCGTCATCCGTCTTCTCCTCTCCCAGCTCCTGCAAGTTTAACCTTTTGCCGTAACTCAAAGGACTGATGATCGATTAGGGTAGCAGAAACTACCTTTATTATCGTTCCTAATAATCGAATCACTGCTTCCAGTTTATAAGGAATGCTCCCCGACAACTGTTCTCTTCATTTATTTGGCACTGTTAATGTCGTTAACGTTCCCTTTCTCACTGTTCTCCATGTGTTTCTGCAAGCCCACATAATTACTCGTCAATCGCGAACACAATTAACCGGATCTCGTGAGTGCATGGTTGTTGGGCGCGAGGCATCCTCCTTGTCCGTTCCGGATCACCCTAGGCTGCTGACAAGCGGTTTGGTGTTTCCATCATCCTTTTCTCCTCTCCCAGCTTCTGCAAGTTTAACCTTTTGCCGTAACTGAAATGACTAATGATCGATTAGTGTAGCAGAAACTACAGTAATTATCGTTTCTATTAATCGCATCGCTGCAATCAGTTTATAAGGAATGCTCCCCGTCAATTGTTCTCTTCATATATTCGGCAGCCTGAATGTCGTTAACGTTAACTTTTTAACCTTTCTCGATGTGTTTCTGCAAGCCCATATATATACTCGTCAATCGCGAACACAAGTAACCGGATCTCGTGTGTGCATGGTTGTTGGGCGTGACGCGTCCTCCTTGTCCATTCCGGATCACCGTAGGCTGCTGACAAGAGGTCTGGAGTTTCCGTCATTCGTCTTCTCTCCCAGCTCCTGCAAGTTTAACGTTTTGCCGTAACTGAAATGACTAATGAATGATTAGTGTAGCAGAAACTACAGTTATTATTCGTTCCTAATGATCGCATCGCTGCATTCAGTTTATAAGGAATGGTCTTCGTCAATTGTTCTCTTCATATATTCGGCAGTGTGAAAGTCGTTAACGTTAACTTTCTCACCTTTCTCGATGTGTTACTGCAAGCCCATATAATTACTCGTCAATCACGAACAGAAGTAACCGGATCTCTTGAGTGCATGGATGTTGGGCGCGACGCGTTCTCCTTTTCCATTCCAGATCATTGTTGGCTGCTGACAAAAGGTCTGCAGTTTCTGTCATCCGTCTTCTCCTCTCCAAGCTCCTGCAAGTTTAACCTTTTGCCGTAACTGAGATGCCTTATTGTCGATTAATGTAGCAGAAACTACGGTTATTATCGTTCCTATTGATCGCATCGCTGCATTCAGTTTATAAGGAATGCTCACCGTCAATTGTTCTTTTTATGTACTTGGCAGTGTGAATGTCGTTAGCGTTCATTTTCTCACCCTTCTCGATGTGTTTCTGCAAGCCCATTTATATACTCGTCAATCGCGAACACATGTAACCGTATCTCGTGCTCATGGTTGTTGGGCGCGACGCGTCCTCCTTGTCCATTGCGGATCACCATAAGCTGCTCACAAGTAGTCTGCAGTTTCCGTCATCCATCTTCTTCTCTCCAGCTCCTGCAAGTTTAACCTTTTGCCGTAACTGAAATGACTGATGATCTATTAGGGTAGTAGAAACTACGGTTATTATCGTTCCTACTAATCGCATCGCTGCATTTAGTTTATAAGGAATGCTCCCTGTCAATTGTTCTCTTTATATGCTTGGTAGTGTGAATGTCATTAGCGTTCACTTTCTCACCTTTCTCAATGTGTTTCTGCAAGCCCATATATAAACTCCTCAATCGCGAACACAAGTAACCGGATCTCGTGCGTGCATGGTTGTTGGGCGCGACGCGTCCTCCGTGTCCATTCCGGATCACCGTAGGCTGCTGGCAAGAGGTCTGGAATTTCCGTCATCCGTCTTCTTCTCTCCCAGCTCCTGCAAGTTTAACCTTTTGCCGTAACTGAAATGATTATAGATCGATTAGGGAAGCAGAAACTACGGTTACTATCGTTCCTAATAATCGCTTCGGTGCAATCAGTTTATAAAGAATGCTCCCCGTCAATTGTTCTCTTCATATATTCGGCCGTGTGAATGTCGTTAACGATCACTTTCTCACCTTTCTCGATGTGTTTCTGCAAGCCCATATATATACTCCTCAATCACGAACACAAGTAACCTGATCTCGTGCGTGCATGGTTGTTGGGCGCGACGCGTCCTCCTTGTCCATTGCGGATCACCGTAAGCTGCTGACAAGAGGTCTGCTGTTTCCGTCATCCGTCTTCTTCTCTCCCAGCTCCTGCAAGTTTAACCTTTTGTCATAACTGAAATGACTAATGATCGATTAGGGAAGCAGAAACTACTGTTATTATCGTTCCTATTATTCGCATCGGTGCATTCAGTTTATAAGGAATGCTCTCCGTCAATTGTTCTCTTCATATGTTCGGCAGTGTGAATGTCGTTAACGTTAACTTTCTCACCTTTCTCGATGTGTTTCTGCAAGCCCATATATATACTCCTCAATCACGAACACAAGTAACCGGATCTCATGCGTGCATGGTTGTTGGGCGCGACGCGTCCTCCTTGTCCATTGCGAATCACCGTAGGCTGCTGACAAGAGGTCTGCTGTTTCCGCCATTCTTCTTCTCCTCTCCCAGCTCCTGCAAGTTTAACCATTTGCCGTAGCTGGAATGACTAATGAGCGATTAGGGCAGCAGAAACTACGGTTATTATCGTTCCTATTATACGCATCGCTGCATTCAGTTCATAAGGAATGCTCCCCGTCAATTCTTCCCTTCATATAATCGGCAGTGTGAATGTCGTTAATGTTCACTTTCTAACCTTTCTCGATGTGTTTCTGTAAGCCCATATAATTACTCGTATATCGCGAACACAAGTAACCGGATCTCGTGCGGGCATGGTTGTTGGGCGCGACGCGTCCTCCTTGTCCATTCCGAATCACCGTAGGCCGCTGACAAGAGGTCTAAAGTTTCCGTCATCCGTCTTCTCCTCTCCCAGCTCCTGCAATTTTCACCTTTTGCCTTAACTGAAATGACTGATGATCGATTAGGGTAGTAGAAACTACGGTTATTTTTGTTTCTATTAATCGCATCGCTGCATTCAGTTTATAAGGAATGCTCCCTATCAATTGTTCTCTTTATATACTTGGCAGTGTGAATGTCGTTAGCGTTCACATTCTCACCTTTCTCGATGTGTTTCTGCAAGCCCATATATATACTCGTCAATCGCGAACACAAGTAACCGGATCTCGTGCGTGCATGGTTGTTGGGCGCGACGCGTCCTTCTTGTCCATTCCGAGTCACCGTAGGCTGCTGGTAAGAGGTCTGGAGTTTCCGTCATCTGTCTTCTCCTCTCCCAGCTCCTGCAAGTTTAACATTTTGCCGTAACTGAAAGGACTGATGATCGATTAGGGTAGCAGAAACTACCGTTATTATTGTTCCTAATAATCGAATCACTGCATTTAGTTTATAAAGAATGCTGCCCATCAATTCTTCCCTTCATATATTTGGCAGTGTGAATGTCGTTAGCGTTCACTTTCTCACTTTCTCGATGTGTTTCTGCAAGCCCACATAATTACTCGTCAATCGCGAACACAATTGACCAAATCTCGTGAGTGCAGTGTTGTTGGGCGCGAGGCGTCCTCCTTGTCCGTTCCGGATAACCCTAGGCTGCTGACAAGTGGTCTGGTGTTTCCGTGATCCTTTTCTCCTCTCCCAGCTTCTGCAAGTTTAACCTTTTGCCGTAACTGAAATGACTAATGATCGATTAGTGTAGCAGAAACTACAGTATGTATCGTTTCTATTAATCGCATCGCTGCATTCAGTTTATCAGGAATGCTCCCCGCCAATTGTTCTCCTCATATATTCGGCAGTGTGAATGTCGTTAACGTTCACTTTCTCACCTTTCTGGATGTGTTTCTGCAAATTCATATATATATATACTCGTCCATCGCGAACACAAGTAACCGGATCTCGTGCGTCCATGGTTGTTGGGCACGACGCGTCCTCCTTGTCCATTCCGGATCACCGTAGTCTGCTGAGAAGAGGTCTGGAGCTTGTGTCTTCCGTCTTCTCTTCTCCCAGCTCCTGCAAGTTTAACCTTTTGCCGTAACTGAAATGACTAATGATCGATTTCCGTAGCAGAAACTACGGTTATTATCGTTCCTATTAATCGCATCGCTGCATTCAGTTTATAAGGAATGCTTCCGTCAATTGTTCTCATCATATATTTGGCAGTGTGAATGTCGTTAGCGTTCACTTTCTCACCTTTCTCGATGTTTTTCTGCAAGCCCATATGATTACTCGTCTATCGCGAACACAATAAAACGGATCTCGTGCGTGCATGGTTGTTGGGCGCGACGCGTCCTCCTTTTCAATTCCGGATCACCGTAGGCTGCTGACAAGAGGTCTGGGGTTTCCGTCATCCTTCTTCTCCTCTCCCAGCTGCTGCATGTTTAACCTTTTGCCGTAACTGAAATGACTAATGAGCGATTAGGGCAGCAGAAACTACGTTTATTATCGTTCCTATGAATCGCATCGCTGCATTCAATTGATAAGGAATGCTTCTCGTCAATTGTTCTCTTCATATGTTCGGCAGTGTGAATGTCGTTAACGTCAAATTTCTCATCTTTCTCGATGTGTTTCTGCAAGCCCATATAATTACTCGTAAATCACGAACAGAAGTAACTGGATCTCGTGCGTGCATGGTTGTTGGGCACGACGCATCCTCCTTGTCCATTCCGGATCACCGTAGGCTGCTGACAAGAGGTCTGGGGTTTCCGTTCTCCGTCTTCTCCTCTCCCAGTTCCTGCAAGTTTAACCTTTTGCCGTCACTGAAATGACTGATGATCGATTAGGGTAGTAGAAACTACGGTTATTATCGTTCCTATTATACGCATCGCTGCATTCAGTTCATAAGGAATGCTCCCCGTCAATTCTTCCCTTCATATAATCGGCAGTGTGAATGTCGTTATGGTTCACTTTCTAACCTTTCTCGATGTGTTTCTGCAAGCCCATATACATACTCGTATATCGCGAACACAAGTAACCGGATCTCGTGCGTGCATGGTTGTTGGGCGCGACGCGTCCTCCTTGTCCATTCCGAATCACCGTAGGCCGCTGACAAAAGGTCTAAAGTTTCCGTCATCCGTCTTCTCCTTTCCCAGCTCCTGCAATTTTAACCTTTTGCCTTAACTGAAATGACTGATGATCGATTAGGGTAGTAGAAACTACGGTTATTATCGTTCCTAATTATCGCATCGCTGCATTCAGTTTATAAGGAATGGTCACTGTCAATTGTTCTCTTTATATACTTAGCAGTGTGAATGTCGTTAGCGTTCACTTTCTAATCTTTCTTGATGTGTTTCTGCAAGCCCATATATAAACTCCTCAATCGCGAACACAAGTAACCGGATCTCGTGCGTGCATGGTTGTCGGGCGCGACTTCTCCTCCTTGTCCATTCCGGATCACCGTAGGCTGCTGGCAAGAGGTCTGGAGTTTCCGTCATCCGTCTTCTCCTCTCCCAGCTCCTGCAAGTTTAACCTTTTGCCGTAACTCAAAGGACTGATGATCGATTAGGGTAGCAGAAACTACCTTTATTATCGTTCCTAATAATCGAATCACTGCTTCCAGTTTATAAGGAATGCTCCCCGACAACTGTTCTCTTCATTTATTTGGCACTGTTAATGTCGTTAACGTTCCCTTTCTCACTGTTCTCCATGTGTTTCTGCAAGCCCACATAATTACTCGTCAATCGCGAACACAATTAACCGGATCTCGTGAGTGCATGGTTGTTGGGCGCGAGGCATCCTCCTTGTCCGTTCCGGATCACCCTAGGCTGCTGACAAGCGGTTTGGTGTTTCCATCATCCTTTTCTCCTCTCCCAGCTTCTGCAAGTTTAACCTTTTGCCGTAACTGAAATGACTAATGATCGATTAGTGTAGCAGAAGCTACAGTAATTATCGTTTCTATTAATCGCATCGCTGCAATCAGTTTATAAGGAATGCTCCCCGACAATTGTTCTCTTCATATATTCGGCAGCCTGAATGTCGTTAACGTTAACTTTTTAACCTTTCTCGATGTGTTTCTGCAAGCCCATATATATACTCGTCAATCGCGAACACAAGTAACCGGATCTCGTGTGTGCATGGTTGTTGGGCGTGACGCGTCCTCCTTGTCCATTCCGGATTACCGTAGGCTGCTGACAAGAGGTCTGGAGTTTCCGTCATTCGTCTTCTCTCCCAGCTCCTGCAAGTTTAAAGTTTTGCCGTAACTGAAATGACTAATGAATGATTAGTGTAGCAGAAACTACAGTTATTATCGTTCCTAATGATCGCATCGCTGCATTCAGTTTATAAGGAATGGTCCTCGTCAATTGTTCTCTTCATATATTCGGCAGTGTGAAAGTCGTTAACGTTAACTTTCTCACCTTTCTCGATGTGTTACTGCAAGCCCATATAATTACTCGTCAATCACGAACAGAAGTAACCGGATCTCTTGAGTGCATGGATGTTGGGCGCGACGCGTTCTCCTTGTCCATTCCAGATCATTGTTGGCTGCTGACAAAAGGTCTGCAGTTTCTGTCATCCGTCTTCTCCTCTCCAAGCTCCTGGAAGTTTAACCTTTTGCCGTAACTGAGATGCCTTATTGTCGATTAATGTAGCAGAAACTACGGTTATTATCGTTCCTATTGATCGCATCGCTGCATTCAGTTTATAAGGAATGCTCACCGTCAATTGTTCTCTTTATGTACTTGGCAGTGTGAATGTCGTTAGCGTTCACTTTCTCACCCTTCTCGATGTGTTTCTGCAAGCCCATTTATATACTCGTCAATCGCGAACACATGTAACCGTATCTCGTGCTCATGGTTGTTGGGCGCGACGCGTCCTCCTTGTCCATTGCGGATCACCATAAGCTGCTCACAAGTAGTCTGCAGTTTCCGTCATCCATCTTCTTCTCTCCAGCTCCTGCAAGTTTAACCTTTTGCCGTAACTGAAATGACTAATGATCGATTAGTGTAGCAGAAGCTACGGTTATTATCGTTCCTAATGATCGCATCGCTGCATTCAGTTTATAAGGAATGCTCCCCGTAAATTGTTCTCTTAATATACTGGGCAGTGTGAATTTCGTTGGCATTGACTTTCTCACCTTTCTCGATTTGTTTCTGCAAGCCCATATACATACTCGTCAATCGCGAACACAAGTAACCGGATCTCGTGCGTGTATGGTTGTTGGGCGCGACGCGTCCTCCTTGTCCATTCTGGATGACCGTAGGCTTCTGACAAGAGGTATGGGGTTTCCGTCATCCTCTTCTCCTCTCCCAGGTTCTGCAGGTTTAACCTTTTGGCTTAACTGAAATGACTAGTGGTCGATTATGGTAGCAGAAACTACGGTTATTATCGTTCCTATTAATCGCATCGCTGCATTCAGTGTATAAGGAATGCTTCTCGTCAATTGTTCTCTTCATATACTTGGCACTGTGAATGTCGTTGGCGTTCACTTTCTCACCTTTCTCGATGTGTTTCTGCAAGCCCATATAATTACTCGTCAATCACGAAAAGAAGTAACCGGATCTCGTGCGTGCATGGTTGTTGGGCGCGACGCGTCCTCCTTGTCCATTCCGAATCACCGTAGGCCGCTGACAAGAGGTCTAAAGTTTCCGTCATCCGTCTTCTCCTCTCCCAGCTCCTGCAATTTCAACCTTTTGCCTTATCTGAAATGACTGATGATCTATTAGGGTAGTAGAAACTACGGTTATTATCGTTCCACATAATCGCATCGCTGCATTCAGTTTTTAAAGAATGCTCGCTGTCAATTGTTCTCTTTATATACTTGGCAGTGTGAATGTCATTAGGGTTCACTTTCTCACCTTTCTCAATGTGTTTCTGCAAGCCCATATATAAACTCCTCAATCGCGAACACAAGTAACCGGATCTTGTGCGTGCATGGTTGTTGGGCGCGACGCGTCCTCCTTGTCCATTCCGGATCACCGTAGGCTGCTGACAAGAGGTCTGGGGTTTCCGTCATCCTTCTTCTCCTCTCCCAGCTCCTGCAAGTTTAAGCTTTTGCCGTAACTGAAAGGACTGATGATCGATTAGGGTAGCAGAAACTACCGTTATTATCGTTCCTAATAATCGAATCGCTGCATTCAGTTTATAAGGAATGCTCCCCGTCAATTGTTCTCTTCATATATTCGGCATTGTGAATGTCGTTAACGTTCACTTTCTCATCTTTCTCGATGTGTTTCTGCAAGCCCATATAATTACTCGTAAATCACGAACAGAAGTAACTGGATCTCGTGCGTGCATGGTAGTTGGGCACGACGCATCCTCCTTGTCCATTCCGGATCACCGTAGGCTGCTGACAAGAGGTCTGGGGTTTCCGTTCTCCGTCTTCTCCTCTCCCAGTTCCTGCAAGTTTAACCTTTTGCCGTCACTGAAATGACTGATGATCGATTAGGGTAGTAGAAACTACGGTTATTATCGTTCCTATTATACGCATCGCTGCATTCAGTTCATAAGGAATGCTCCCCGTCAATTCTTCCCTTCATATAATCGGCAGTGTGAATGTCGTTATTGTTCACTTTCTAACCTTTCTCGATGTGTTTCTGCAAGCCCATATACATACTCGTATATCGCGAACACAAGTAACCGGATCTCGTGCGTGCATGGTTGTTGGGCGCGACGCGTCCTCCTTGTCCATTCCGAATCACCGTAGGCCGCTGACAAGAGGTCTAAAGTTTCCGTCATCCGTCTTCTCCTCTCCCAGCTCCTGCAATTTTAACCTTTTGCCTTAACTGAAATGACTGATGATCGATTAGGGTAGTAGAAACTACGGTTATTATCGTTCCTAATTATCGCATCGCTGCATTCAGTTTATAAGGAATGCTCACTGTCAATTGTTCTCTTTATATACCTAGCAGTGTGAATGTCGTTAGCGTTCACTTTCTAATCTTTCTTGATGTGTTTCTGCAAGCCCATATATAAACTCCTCAATCGCGAACACAAGTAACCGGATCTCGTGCGTGCATGGTTGTTGGGCGCGACTCCTCCTCCTTGTCCATTCCGGATCACCGTAGGCTGCTGGCAAGAGGTCTGGAGTTTCCGTCATCCGTCTTCTCCTCTCCCAGCTCCTGCAAGTTTAACCTTTTGCCGTAACTCAAAGGACTGATGATCGATTAGGGTAGCAGAAACTACCTTTATTATCGTTCCTAATAATCGAATCACAGCTTCGAGTTTATAAGGAATGCTCCCCGACAACTGTTCTCTTCATTTATTTGGCACTGTGAATGTCGTTAACGTTCCCTTTCTCACTGTTCTCCATGTGTTTCTGCAAGCCCGCATAATTACTCGTCAATCGCGAACACAATTAACCGGATCTCGTGAGTGCATGGTTGTTGGGCGCGAGGCATCCTCCTTGTCCGTTCCGGATCACCCTAGGCTGCTGACAAGCGGTTTGGTGTTTCCATCATCCTTTTCTCCTCTCCCAGCTTCTGCAAGTTTAACCTTTTGCCGTAACTGAAATGACTAATGATCGATTAGTGTAGCAGAAACTACAGTAATTATCGTTTCTATTAATCGCATCGCTGCAATCAGTTTATAAGGAATGCTCCCCGTCAATTGTTCTCTTCATATATTCGGCAGTCTGAATGTCGTTAACGTTAACTTTTTAACCTTTCTCGATGTGTTTCTGCAAGCCCATATATATACTCGTCAATCGCGAACACAAGTAACCGGATCTCGTGTGTGCATGGTTGTTGGGCGTGACGCGTCCTCCTTGTCCATTCCGGATCACCGTAGGCTGCTGACAAGAGGTCTGGAGTTTCCGTCATTCGTCTTCTCTCCCAGCTCCTGCAAGTTTAACGTTTTGCCGTAACTGAAATGACTAATGAATGATTAGTGTAGCAGAAACTACAGTTATTATCGTTCCTAATGATCGCATCGCTGCATTCAGCTTATAAGGAATGGTCCTCGTCAATTGTTCTCTTCATATATTCGGCAGTGTGAAAGTCGTTAACGTTAATTTTCTCACCTTTATCGATGTGTTACTGCAAGCCCATATAATTATTCGTCAATCACGAACAGAAGTAACCGGATCTCTTGAGTGCATGGATGTTGGGCGCGACGCGTTCTCCTTGTCCATTCCAGATCATTGTTGGCTGCTGACAAAAGGTCAGCAGTTTCTGTCATCCGTCTTCTCCTCTCCAAGCTCCTGCAAGTTTAACCTTTTGCCGTATCTGAGATGCCTTATTGTCGATTAATGTAGCAGAAACTACGGTTATTATCGTTCCTATTGATCGCATCGCTGCATTCAGTTTATAAGGAATGCTCACCGTCAATTGTTCTCTTTATGTACTTGGCAGTGTGAATGTCGTTAGCGTTCACTTTCTCACCCTTCTCGATGTGTTTCTGCAAGCCCATTTATATACTCGTCAATCGTGAACACATGTAACCGTATCTCGTGCTCATGGTTGTTGGGCGCGACGCGTCCTCCTTGTCCATTGCGGATCACCATAAGCTGCTCACAAGAAGTCTGCAGTTTCCGTCATCCATCTTCTTCTCTCCAGCTCCTGCAAGTTTAACCTTTTGCCGTAACTGAAATCACTAATGATCGATTAGTGTAGCAGAAGCTACGGTTATTATCGTTCCTAATGATCGCATCGCTGCATTCAGTTTATAAGGAATGCTCCCCGTAAATTGTTCTCTTAATATACTGGGCAGTGTGAATTTCGTTGGCATTGACTTTCTCACCTTTCTCGATTTGTTACTGCAAGCCCATATACATACTCGTCAATCCCGAACACAAGTAACCGGATCTCGTGCGTGTATGATTGTTGGGCGCGACGCGTCCTCCTTGTCCATTCTGGATGACCGTAGGCTTCTGACAAGAGGTATGGGGTTTCCGTCATCCTCTTCTCCTCTCCCAGCTCCTGCAATTTCAACCTTTTGCCTTATCTGAAATGACTGATGATCTATTAGGGTAGTAGAAACTACGGTTATTATCGTTCCACATAATCGCATCGCTGCATTCAGTTTTTAAAGAATGCTCCCTGTCAATTGTTCTCTTTATATACTTGGCAGTGTGAATGTCATTAGGGTTCACTTTCTCACCTTTCTCAATGTGTTTCTGCAAGCCCATATATAAACTCCTCAATCGCGAACACAAGTAACCGGATCTTGTGCGTGCATGGTTGTTGGGCGCGACGCGTCCTCCTTGTCCATTCCGGATCACCGTAGGCTGCTGGCAAGAGGTCTGGAGTTTCCGTCATCCGTCTTCTTCTCTCCCAGCTTCTGCAAGTTTAAGCTTTTGCCGCAACTGAAAGGACTGATGATCGATTAGGGTAGCAGAAACTACCGTTATTATCGTTCCTAATAATCGAATCGCTGCATTCAGTTTATAAGGAATGCTCCCCGTCAATTGTTCTCTTCATATATTTGGCAGTGTGAATGTCGTTAACGTTCACTTTCTAACCTTTCTCGATGTGTTTCTGCAAGCCCATCTAATTACTCGTAAATCGCGAACACAAGTAACCGGATCTCGTGCGTGCATGGTTGTTGGGCGCGACGCGTCCTCCTTGTCCATTGCGGATCACCATAAGCTGCTCACAAGAGGTCTGGAGTTTCCGTCCTCCGTCTTCTCCTCTCCCAGCTCCTGCAAGTTTAACCTTTTGCCATAACTGAAATGACTAATGATCGATTAGGGAAGCAGAAAATACTGTTATTATCGTTCCTATTATTCGCATCGCTGCAATCAGTTTATAAGGAATGCTCCCCGTCAATTGTTCTCTTCATATATTCGGCAGTGTGAATGTCGTTAACGTTAACTTTCTCACCTTTCTTGATGTGTTTCTGCAAGCCCATATATATACTCCTCAATCACGAACACAAGTAACCGGATCTCGTGCGTGCATGGTTGTTGGGCGCGACGCGTCCTCCTTGTCCATTGCGAATCACGGTAGGCTGCTGACAAGAGGTCTGCTGTTTCCGTCATCCTTCTCCTCTCCCAGCTCCTGCAAGTTTAACCTTTTGCCATAACTGAAATGACTGATGATCGATTAGGGTAGTAGAAACTACGGTTATTATCGTTCCTATTAATCGCATTGCTGCATTCAGTTTATAAGGAACGCTCCCTGTCAATTGTTCTCTTTATATATTTGGCAGTGTGAATGTCGTTAGCGTTTACTTTCTCACCTTTCTCGATGTGTTTCTGCAAGCCCATATATAAACTCCTCAATCGCGAACACAAGTAACCGGATCTCGTGCGTGCACGGTTGTTTGGCGTGACGCGTCCTTCTTGTCCATTCCGGATCACCGTAGGCTGCTGTCAAGAGGTCTGGAGCTTCCGTCATCCGTCTTCTCCTCTCCCAGCTCCTGCAAGTTTAACCTTTTGCCGTAACTGAAAGGACTGATGATCGATTAGGGTAGCAGAAACTACCGTTATTATCGTTCCTAATAATCGAATCGCTGCATCCAGTTTATAAAGAATGCTCCCCATCAATTGTTCTCTTCATATATTTGGCAGTGTGAATGTCGTTAACGTTCACTTTCTCACCTTTCTCGATGTGTTTCTGCAAGCCCACATAATTACTCGTCAATCGCGAACACAAGTAACCTGATCTCGTGCGTGCATGGTTGTTGGGCGCGACGCGTCCTCCTTGTCCATTGCGGATCACCGTAAGCTGCTGACAAGAGGTCTGCTATTTCCGTCATCCGTCTTCTTCTCTCCCAGCTCCTGCAAGTTTAACCTTTTGTCATAACTGAAATGACTAATGATCGATTAGGGAAGCAGAAACTACTGTTATTATCGTTTCTATTATTCGCATCGGTGCATTCAGTTTATAAGGAATGCTCCCCGTCAATTGTTCTCTTCATATGTTCGGCAGTGTGAATGTCGTTAACGTTAACTTTCTCACCTTTCTCGATGTGTTTCTGCAAGCCCATATATATACTCCTCAATCACGAACACAAGTAACCGGATCTCATGCGTGCATGGTTGTTGGGCGCGACGCGTCCTCCTTGTCCATTGCGAATCACCGTAGGCTGCTGACAAGAGGTCTGCTGTTTCCGCCATCCTTCTTCTCCTCTCCCACCTCCTGCAAGTTTAACTTTTTGCCGTAACTGGAATGACTAATGAGCGATTAGGGCAGCAGAAACTACGGTTATTATCGTTCCTATTATACGCATCGCTGCATTCAGTTCATAAGGAATGCTCCCCGTCAATTCTTCCCTTCATATAATCGGCAGTGTGAATGTCGTTAATGTTCACTTTCTAACCTTTCTCGATGTGTTTCTGTAAGCCCATATAATTACTCGTATATCGCGAACACAAGTAACCGGATCTCGTGCGGGCATGGTTGTTGGTCGCGACGCGTCCTCCTTGTCCATTCCGAATCACCGTAGGCCGCTGACAAGAGGTCTAAAGTTTCCGTCATCCGTCTTCTCCTCTCCCAGCTCCTGCAATTTTCACCTTTTGCCTTAACTGAAATGACTGATTATCGATTAGGGTAGTAGAAACTACGGTTAATATTGTTTCTATTAATCGCATCGCTGCATTCAGTTCATAAGGAATGCTCCCCGCCAATTGTTCTCCTCATATATTCGGCAGTGTGAATGTCGTTAACGTTCACTTTCTCACCTTTCTCGATGTGTTTCTGCAAGCCCATATGATTACTCGTCAATCGCGAACACAATTAAACGGATCTCGTGCGTGCATTGTTGTTGGGCGCGACGCGTCCTCTTTTTCAATTCCGGATCACCGTAGGCTGCTGACAAGAGGTCTGGGGTTTCCGTCATCCTTCTTCTTCTCTCCCAGCTCCTGCAAGTTTAACCTTTTGCTGTAACTGAAATGACTAATGAGCGATTAGGGCAGCAGAAACTACGGTTATTATCGTTCCTATTGATCGCATCGCTGCATTCAGTTTATAAGGAATGCTCCCCGTCAACTGTTTTCTTTATATACTTGGCAGTGTGAATGTCGTTAGCGTTCACTTTCTCACCTTTCTCGATGTGTTTCTGCAAATCCATATATATATATAATTGTCAATCGCGAACACAAGTAACCGGATCTCGTGCGTCCATGGTTGTTGGGCACGACGCGTCCTCCTTGTCCATTCCGGATCAACGTAGTCTGCTGAGAAGAGGTCTGGAGTTTGTGTCTTCCGTCTTCTCTTCTCCCAGCTCCTGCAAGTTTAACCTTTTGCCGTAACTGAAATGACTAATGAGCGATTAGGGCAGCAGAAACTACGTTTATTATCGTTCCTATGAATCGCATCGCTGCATTCAATTGATAAGGAATGCTTCTCGTCAATTGTTCTCTTCATATATTCGGCAGTGTGAATGTCGTTAACGTCAAATTTCTCATCTTTCTCGATGTGTTTCTGCAAGCCCATATAATTACTCGTAAATCACGAAGAGAAGTAACTGGATCTCGTGCGTGCATGGTTGTTGGGCACGACGCATCCTCCTTGTCCATTCCGGATCACCGTAGGCTGCTGACAAGAGGTCTGGGGTTTCCGTCATCCTTCTTCTCCTCTCCCAGCTCCTGCAAGTTTAACCTTTTGCCGTAACTGAAATGACTAATGATCGATTAGTGTAGCAGAAACTAAGGTTATTATCGTTCCTAATGATCGCATCGCTGCATTAGGCTTATAAGGAATGCTCCACGTAAATTGTTCTCTTCATAAACTGGGCAGTGTGCATGTCGTTGGCATTGACTTTCTCACCTTTCTCGATTTGTTTCTGCAATCCCATATACATACTCGTCAATCGCGAACACAAGTAACCAGATCTCGTGCGTGCATGGTTGTTGGGCGCGACGCGTCCTCCTTGTCCATTCCGAATCACCGTAGGCCGCTGACAAGAGGTCTAAAGTTTCCGTCATCCGTTTTCTCCTCTCCCAGCTCCTGCAATTTCAACCATTTGCCTTATCCGAAATGACTGATGATCTATTAGGGTAGTAGAAACTACGGTTATTATCGTTCCTAATTATCGCATCGCTGCATTCAGTTTATAAGGAATGCTCACTGTCAATTGTTCTCTTTATATACCTAGCAGTGTGAATGTCGTTAGCGTTCACTTTCTAATCTTTCTTGATGTGTTTCTGCAAGCCCATATATAAACTCCTCAATCGCGAACACAAGTAACCGGATCTCATGCGTGCATGGTTGTTGGGCGCGACTCCTCCTCCTTGTCCATTCCGGATCACCGTAGGCTGCTGGCAAGAGGTCTGGAGTTTCCGTCATCCGTCTTCTTCTCTCCCAGCTCCTGCAAGTTTAGGCTTTTGCCGTAACTGAAAGGACTGATGATCAATTAGGGTAGCAGAAACTACCGTTATTATCGTTCCTAGTAATCGAATCGCTGCATTCAATTTATAAGGAATGCTCCCCGTCAATTTTTCTCTTCATATATTTGGCAGTGTGAATGTCGTTAACGTTCACTTTCTAACCTTTCTCGATGTGTTTCTGCAAGCCCATATAATTACTCGTATATCGCGAACACAAGTAACCGGATCTCGTGCGTGCATGGTTGTTGGGTGCGACGCGTCCTCCTTGTCCATTCCGGATCACCGCAGGCTGCTGACAAGAGGTCTGGAGTTTCCGTCCTCCGTCTTCTCCTCTCCAAGCTCCTGCAAGTTTAACCTTTTGCCATAACTGAAATGACTAATGATCGATTAGGGAAGCAGAAACTACGGTTACTATCGTTGCTAATAATCGATTCGCTGCAATCAGTTTATAAGGAATGCTCCCCGTCAATTGTTCTCTTCATATATTCGGCAGTGTGAATGTCGTTAACGATCACTTTCTCACCTTTCTCGATGTGTTTCTGCAAGCCCATATATATACTCCTCAATCGCGAACACAAGTAACCGGATCTCGTGCGTGCATGGTTGTTGGGCGCGACGCGTCCTCGTCCATTCCGAATCACCGTAGGCCGCTGACAAGAGGTCTAAAGTTTCCGTCATACGTCTTCTTCTCTCCCAGCTCCTGCAAGTTTAACCTTTTGTCATAACTGAAATGACTAATGATCGATTAGGGAAGCAGAAACTACTGTTATTATCGTTCCTATTATTCGCATCGGTGCATTCAGTTTATAAGGAATGCTCTCCGTCAATTGTTCTCTTCATATGTTCGGCAGTGTGAATGTCGTTAACGTTAACTTTCTCACCTTTCTCGATGTGTTTCTGCAAGCCCATATATATACTCCTCAATCACGAACACAAGTAACCGGATCTCATGCGTGCATGGTTGTTGGGCGCGACGCGTCCTCCTTGTCCATTGCGAATCACCGTAGGCTGCTGACAAGAGGTCTGCTGTTTCCGCCATCCTTCTTCTCCTCTCCCAGCTCCTGCAAGTTTAACCTTTTGCCGTAACTGGAATGACTAATGAGCGATTAGGGCAGCAGAAACTACGGTTATTATCGTTCCTATTATACGCATCGCTGCATTCAGTTCATAAGGAATGCTCCCTGTCAATTCTTCCCTTCATATAATCGGCAGTGTGAATGTCATTAATGTTCACTTTCTAACCTTTCTCGATGTGTTTCTGTAAGCCCATATAATTACTCGTATATCGCGAAGACAAGTAACCGGATCTCGTGCGTGCATGGTTGTTGGGCGCGACGGGTCCTCCTTGTCCATTCCGGATCACCGCAGGCTGCTGAGAAGAGGTCTCGAGTTTCTGTCTTCCGTCTTCTCTTCTCCCAGCTCCTGCAATTTCAACCTTTTGCCTTAACTGAAATGACTGATGATCTATTAGGGTAGTGAAACTACGGTTATTATCGTTCCTAATGATCGCATCGCTGCCTTCAGTTTATAAGGAATGCTCCCCGTAAATTGTTCTCTTCATATACTGGGCAGTGTGAATTTCGTTTGCATTGACTTTCTCACCTTTCTCAATTTGTTTCTGCAAGCCCATATACATACTCGTCAATCGCGAACACAACTAACCGGATCTCGTGCGTGCATGGTTGTTGGGCGCGAGCGACGCGTCCTCCTTGTCCATTCCGGATCACCGTAGGCTGCTGACAAGAGGTCTGGAGTTTCCGTCCTCCGTCTTCTCCTCTCCAAGCTCCTGCAAGTTTAACCTTTTGCCATAACTGAAATGACTAATGATCGATTAGGGAAGCAGAAACTACGGTTACTATCGTTGCTAATAATCGATTCGCTGCAATCAGTTTATAAGGAATGCTCCCCGTCAATTGTTCTCTTCATATATTCGGCAGTGTGAATGTCGTTAACGATCACTTTCTCACCTTTCTCGATGTGTTTCTGCAAGCCCATATATATACTCCTCAATCGCGAACACAAGTAACCGGATCTCGTGCGTGCATGGTTGTTGGGCGCGACGCGTCCTCGTCCATTCCGAATCACCGTAGGCCACTGACAAGAGGTCTAAAGTTTCCGTCATCCGTCTTCTTCTCTCCCAGCTCCTGCAAGTTTAACCTTTTGTCATAACTGAAATGACTAATGATCGATTAGGGAAGCAGAAACTACTGTTATTATCGTTCCTATTATTCGCATCGGTGCATTCAGTTTATAAGGAATGCTCTCCGTCAATTGTTCTCTTCATATGTTCGGCAGTGTGAATGTCGTTAACGTTAACTTTCTCACCTTTGTCGATGTGTTTCTGCAAGCCCATATATATACTCCTCAATCACGAACACAAGTAACCGGATCTCATGCGTGCATGGTTGTTGGGCGCGACGCGTCCTCCTTGTCCATTGCGAATCACCGTAGGCTGCTGACAAGAGGTCTGCTGTTTCCGCCATCCTTCTTCTCCTCTCCCAGCTCCTGCAAGTTTAACCTTTTGCCGTAACTGGAATGACTAATGAGCGATTAGGGCAGCAGAAACTACGGTTATTATCGTTCCTATTATACGCATCGCTGCATTCAGTTCATAAGGAATGCTCCCCGTCAATTCTTCCCTTCATATAATCGGCAGTGTGAATGTCATTAATGTTCACTTTCTAACCTTTCTCGATGTGTTTCTGTAAGCCCATATAATTACTCGTATATCGCGAACACAAGTAACCGGATCTCGTGCGGGCATGGTTGTTGGGCGCGACGCGTCCTCCTTGTCCATTCCGAATCACCGTAGGCCGCTGACAAGAGGTCTAAAGTTTCCGTCATCCGTCTTCTCCTCTCCCAGCTCCTGCAATTTTCACCTTTTGCCTTAACTGAAATGACTGATGATCGATTAGGGTAGTAGAAACTACGGTTATTATTGTTTCTATTAATCGCATCGCTGCATTCAGTTTATAAGGAATGCTCCCTGTCAATTGTTCTCTTTATATACTTGGCAGTGTGAATATCTTTAGCGTTCACATTCTCACCTTTCCCGATGTGTTTCTGCAAGCCCATATATATACTCGTCAATCGCGAACACAAGTAACCGGATCTCGTGCGTGCATGGTTGTTGGGCGCGACGCGTCCTTCTTGTCCACTCCGAGTCACCGTAGGCTGCTGGTAAGAGGTCTGGAGTTTCCGTCATCCGTCTTCTCCTCTCCCAGCTCCTGCAAGTTTAACATTTTGCCGTAACTGAAAGGACTGATGATCGATTAGGGTAGCAGAAACTACCGTTATTATCGTTCCTAATAATCGAATCGCTGCATTCAGTTTATAAAGAATGCTCCCCATCAATTCTTCCCTTCATATATTTGGCAGTGTGAATGTCGTTAGCGTTCACTTTCTCACTTTCTCGATGTGTTTCTGAGCCCACATAATTACTCGTCAATCGCGAACACAATTGACCAAATCTCGTGAGTGCATGGTTGTTGGGCGCGAGGCGTCCTCCTTGTCCGTTCCGGATCACCCTAGGCTGCTGACAAGTGGTCTGGTGTTTCCGTGATCCTTTTCTCCTCTCCCAGCTTCTGCAAGTTTAACCTTTTGCCGTAACTGAAATGACTAATGATCGATTAGTGTAGCAGAAACTACAGTATGTATCGTTTCTATTAATCGCATCGCTGCATTCAGTTTATCAGGAATGCTCCCCGCCAATTGTTCTCCTCATATATTCGGCAGTGTGAATGTCGTTAACGTTCACTTTCTCACCTTTCTCGATGTGTTTCTGCAAGCCCATATGATTACTCGTCAATCGCGAGCACAATTAAACGGATCTCGTGCGTGCATTGTTGTTGGGCGCGACGCGTCCTCCTTTTCAATTCCGGATCACCGTAGGCTGCTGACAAGAGGTCTAGGGTTTCCGTCATCCTTCTTCTTCTCTCCCAGCTCCTGCAAGTTTAACCTTTTGCTGTAACTGAAATGACTAATGAGCGATTAGGGCAGCAGAAACTACGGTTATTATCGTTCCTATTGATCGCATCGCTGCATTCAGTTTATAAGGAATGCTCCCCGTCAACTGTTCTCTTTATATACTTGGCAGTGTGAATGTCGTTAGCGTTCACTTTCTCACCTTTCTGGATGTGTTTCTGCAAATCCATATATATATATACTCGTCAATCGCGAACACAAGTAACCGGATCTCGTGCATCCATGGTTGTTGGGCACGACGCGTCCTCCTTGTCCATTCCGGATCACCGTAGTCTGCTGAGAAGAGGTCTGGAGTTTGTGTCTTCCGTCTTCTCTTCTCCCAGCTCCTGCAAGTTTAACCTTTTGCCGTAACTGAAATGACTAATGATCGATTTAGGTAGCAGAAACTACGGTTATTATCGTTCCTATTAATCGCATCGCTGCATTCAGTTTATAAGGAATGCTCCCCGTCAATTGTTCTCATCATATATTTGGCAGTGTGAATGTCGTTAGCGTTCACTTTCTCACCTTTCTCGATGTTTTTCTGCAAGCCCATATGACTACTCGTCTATCGCGAACACAATAAAACGGATCTCGTGCGTGCATGGTTGTTGGGCGCGACGCGTCCTCCTTTTCAATTCCGGATCACCGTAGGCTGCTGACAAGAGGTCTGGGGTTTCCGTAATCCTTCTTCTCCTCTCCCAGCTGCTGCATGTTTAACCTTTTGCCGTAACTGAAATGACTAATGAGCGATTAGGGCAGCAGAAACTACGTTTATTATCGTTCCTATGAATCGCATCGCTGCATTCAATTGATAAGGAATGCTTCTCGTCAATTGTTCTCTTCATATATTCGGCAGTGTGAATGTCGTTAACGTCAAATTTCTCATCTTTCTCGATGTGTTTCTGCAAGCCCATATAAATACTCGTAAATCACGAACAGAAGTAACTGGATCTCGTGCGTGCATGGTTGTTGGGCACGGCGCATCCTCCTTGTCCATTCCGGATCACCGTAGGCTGCTGACAAGAGGTCTGGGGTTTCCGTCATCCTTCTCCTCTCCCAGCTCCTGCAAGTTTAACCTTTTGCCGTAACTGAAATGACTAATGATCGATTAGTGTAGCAGAAACTAAGGTTATTATCGTTCCTAATGATCACATCGCTGCATTAGGCTTATAAGGAATGCTCCACGTAAATTGTTCTCTTCATATACTGGGCAGTGTGCATGTCGTTGGCATTGACTTTCTCACCTTTCTCGATTTGTTTCTGCAATCCCATATACATACTTGTCAATCGCGAACACAAGTAACCAGATCTCGTGCGTGCATGGTTGTTGGGCGCGACGCGTCCTCCTTGTCCATTTCGGAACACCGTAGGCTGCTGACAAGAGGTCTGGAGTTTCCGTTCTCCGTCTTCTCCTCTCCCAGTTCCTGCAAGTTTAACCTTTTGCCGTCACTGAAATGACTGATGATCGATTAGGGTAGTAGAAACTACGGTTATTATCGTTCCTATTATGCGCATCGCTGCATTCAGTTCATAAGGAATGCTCCCCGTCAATTCTTCCCTTCATATAATCGGCAGTGTGAATGTCGTTATTGTTCACTTTCTAACCTTTGTCGATGTGTTTCTGCAAGCCCATATATAAACTCCTCAATCGCGAACACAAGTAACCGGATCTCGTGCGTGCATGGTTGTTGGGCGCGACTCGTCCTCCTTGTCCATTCCGGATCACCGTAGGCTGCTGGCAAGAGGTCTGGAGTTTCTGTCATCCGTCTTCTCCTCTCCCAGCTCCTGCAAGTTTAACCTTTTGCCGTAACTCAAAGGACTGATGATCGATTAGGGTAGCAGAAACTACCTTTATTATCGTTCCTAATAATCGAATCGCTGCTTCCAGTTTATAAGGAATGCTCCCCGACAACTGTTCTCTTCATATATTTGGCACTGTGAATGTCGTTAACGTGCCCTTTCTCACTGTTCTCCATGTGTTTCTGCAAGCCCGCATAATTACTCGTCAATCGCGAACACAATTAAGCGGATCTCGTGAGTGCATGGTTGTTGGGCGCGAGGCATCCTCCTTGTCCGTTCCGGATCACCCTAGGCTGCTGACAAGCGGTTTGGTGTTTCCATCATCCTTTTCTCCTCTCCTAGCTTCTGCAATTTTAACCTTTTGCCGTAACTGAAATGACTAATGATCGATTAGTGTAGCAGAAACTACAGTAATTATCGTTTCTATTAATCGCATCGCTGCATTCAGTTTATCAGGAATGCTCCCCGCCAATTGTTCTCCTCATATATTCGGCAGTGTGAATGTCGTTAACGTTCACTTTCTCACCTTTCTCGATGTTTTTCTGCAAGCCCATATGATTACTCGTCAATCGCGAACACAAACGGATCTCGTGCGTGCATTGTTGTTGGCGCGACGCGTCCTCCTTGTCCATTCCGGATCACCGTAGGCTGCTGACAAGAGATCTGGGGTTTCCGTATTCGTCTTCTCCTCTCCCAGCTCCTGCAAGTTTAACCTTTTGCCGTAACTGAAATGACTTATTATTGATTAATGTAGCAGAAACTACGGGTATTTTCGTTCCTATTGATCGCATCGCTGCATTCAGTTTATAAGGAATGCTCCCGGTCAATTATTCTCTTTATATACTTGGCAGTGTGAATGTTGTTGGCGTTCACTTTCTCACCTTTCTCGATTTGTTTCTGCAAGCCCATATACTTACTCGTCAATCGCGAACAAAAGTAACCGGATCTCGTGCGTGCATGGTTGTTGGGCGCGACGCGTCCTCCTTGTCCATTGCGGATCACCGTAGGCTGCTGAGAAGAGGTCTGGAGTTTCTGTCTTCCGTCTTCTCTTCTCCCAGCTCCTGCAAGTTTAACCTTTTGCCGTAACTGAAAGGACTAATGATCGATTTTGGTAGCAGAAACTACTGGTATTATCGTTCCTATTAATCGCGTCGCTGCATTCAGTTTATAAGGAGTGCTCCCCGTCAATTGTTCTCTTCATATGTTCGGCAGTGTGAATGTCGTTAACGTTAACTTTCTCACCTTTCTCGATTTGTTTCTGCAATCCCATATACATACTCGTCAATCGCGAACACAAGTAACCGGATCTCGTGCGTGCATGGTTGTTGGGCGCGACGCGTCCTCCTTGTCCATTCCGGAACACCGTAGGCTGCTGACAAGAGGTCTGGAGTTTCCGTTCTCCGTCTTCTCCTCTCCCAGCTCCTGCAAGTTTAACCTTTTGCCGTAACTGAAATGACTAATGAGCGATTAGGGCAGCAGAAACTACGTTTATTAGCGTTCCTATTAATTGCATCGCTGCATTCAGTTTAAAAGGAATGCTCCTCGTCAATTGTTCTCTTCATATATACGGCAGTGTTAATGTCGTTAACGTTAAATTTCTCACCTTTCTCGATGTGTTTCTGCAAGCCCATACAAATACTCGTCAATCACGAAAAGTAGTAACTGGATCTCGTGCGTGCATGGTTGTTGTGTGCGACGCGTTCTCCTTGTCCGTTCCAGATCACCGTAGGCTGCTGACAAGAGGTCTGGAGTTTCCGTCATCCGTCTTCTTCTCTCCCAGCTCCTGAAAGTTTAGCCTTTTGCCGTAACTGAAATGACTAATGACCGATTAGTGTTGCAGAAGCTAGGGGTTATTATCGTTCCTATTATACGCTTCGCTGCATTGAGTTTATAAAGAATGCTCCTTGTCAATTCTTCCCTTCATATAATCGGCAGTGTGAATGTCGTTAATGTTCACTTTCTAATCTTTCTCGATGTGTTTCTGCAAGCCCATATGATTACTCGTACATCGCGAACACAAGTAACGGGATCTCGTGCGTGCATGGTTGTTGGGCGCGACGCGTCCTCCTTGTCCATTCCGGATCACCGTAGGCTGCTGGCAAGAGGTCTGGAGTTTCCGTCATCCGTCCTCTCCTCTCCCAGCTCCTGCAAGTTTAATCTTTTGCCGTAACTGAAAGGACTGATGATCGATTAGGGTAGCAGAAACTACAGTAATCATCGTTTCTATTAATCGCATCGCTGCATTCAGTTTATCAGGAATGCTCCCCGTTAATTGTTCTCCTCATATATTCGGCAGTGTGAATGTCGCTAACGTTCACTTTCTCACCTTTCTAGATGTTTTTCTGCAAGCCCATATGATTACTCGTCAATCGCGAACACAATTAAACGGATCTCGTGCGAGCAATGTTGTTGGGCGCGACGCGTCCTCCTTTTCGATTCCGGATCACCGTAGGCTTCTGACAAGAGGTATGGGGTTTCCGTCATCCTTTTCTCCTCTCCCATCTTCTGAAAGTTTAACCTTTTGCCTTAACTGAAATGACTGATGATCGATTAGGGTAGCAGAAACTACGGTTATTATCGTTTCTATTATTCGCATCGCTGCATTAAGTTTATAAGGAATGCTCCCCGTCAATAGTTCTCTTCATAATTTTGGCAGTGTGAATGTCGTTAACGTTCATTATCTCGCCTTTCTCGATTTGTTTCTGCAAGCCCATATAATTACTCGTCAATCGCGAACAGAAGTAACCGGATCTCGTGCGTGCATGTTGTTGGACGCGACGCGTCCTCCTTGTCCATTCCGGATCACCGTAGGCTGCTGACAAGTCGTCTGGAGTTTCCGTCATCCGTCTTCTCCTCTCCCAGCTCCTGCAAGTTAAACCTTTTGCCGTAACTGAAATGACTAATGAGCGATTAGGGCAGCAGAAACTACGGTTATTATCGTTCTTATTAATCGCATCGCTGCATTCAGTTTATAAGGAATGCTCCCCGTCAATTGTTCTCTTCATATATTTGGAAGTGTGAATGTCGTTAACGTTCACTTTGTCACCTTTCTCGATGTTTTTCTGCAAGCCCATATGATTACTCGTCAATCGCGAACACAATAAACGGATCTCGTGCGTGCATGGTCGTTGGGCGCGACGCGTCCTCTTTTTCAATTCGGGATCACCGTAGGCTGCTGACAAGAGGTCTGGGGTTTCCGTCATCCTTTTCTTCTCTCCCAGCTCCTGCAAGTTTAACCTTTTGCCGTAACTGAAATGACTAATGAGCGAATAGGGCAGCAGAAACTACGTTTATTATCGTTCCTATTAATCTTATCGCTGCATTCAGTTTACAAGGAATGCTCCTCGTCAATTGTTCTCTTCATATATTCGGCAGTGTGAATGTCGTTAACGTTAAATTTCTCACCTTTCTCGATGTGTTTCTGCAAGCCCATATAATTACTCGTCAATCACGAACAGAAGTAACTGGATCTCGTGCGTGCATAGTTGTTGGGCGCGACGCGTTCTCCCTGTCCGTTCCAGATCACCGTAGGCTGCTGACAAGAGGTCTGCAGTTTCCGTCATCCGTCTTCTCCTCTCCCAGCTCCTGCAAGTTTAACCTTTTGCCGTAACTGAAATGACATATTATCGATTAGTGTATCAGAAACTACGGTTACTATCGTTCCTATAATCGCTTCGCGGCAATCAGTTTATAAGGAATGCTCTCCGTCAATTGTTCTCTTTATATACTTGGCAGTGTGAATGTCGTTAGCGTTCACTTTCTCACCTTTCTGGATGTGTTTCTGCAAACCCATATATATATACTCGTCAATCGCAAACACAAGTAACCGAATCTCGTGCGTGCATGATTGTTGGGCGCGACGCGTCCTCCTTGTCCATCGCGGATTACCGTAGGCTGCTGACAAGAGGTCTGTAGTTTCCGTCATTCGTCATCTCCTCTCCCAGCTCCTGCAGGTTTAACCTTTTGCCTTAACTAAAACGACTCATGATCGATTGGCGTAGCAGAAACTACGGTTATCGTTCCTAATAATCGCATCGCTGCGTTCAGTTTATAAGGACTGCTCCCCGTCAATTGTTCTCTTCATATATTTGGCAGTGTGAATGTCGTCAACGTTAACTTTCTCAACTTTCTCGATGTGTTTCTGCTAGCACATATAAATACTTGTCAATGGCGAACAGAAGTAACCGGATCTCGTTCGTGCATGATTGTTGGGTGCGACGCGTCTTCCTTGTCCATTCCGGATGACCGTAGGCTGCTGACAAGAGGTCTGGAGTTTCCATCATCCGTCTTCTTCTCTCCCACCTTCTGCAAGTTTAACCTTTTGCCGTAACTGAAATGACTCATGACCGATTAGTGTTGCAGAAACTAGGGGTTATTATCGTTCCTATTATACGCATCGCTGCATTCAGTTTATAAGGAATGCTCCCCGTCAATTCTTCCCTTCATATAATCGGCAGTGTGAATGTCGGTAATGTTCACTTTCTAACCTTTCTCGATGTGTTTCTGCAAGCCCATATGATTACTCGTATATCGCGAACACAAGTAACCGGATCTTGTGCGTGCATGGTTGTTGGGCGCGACGCGTCCTCCTTGTCCATTCTGGATCACCGTAGGCTGCTCACAAGGGGTCTGGAGTTTCCGTCATCCGTCTTCTCCTCTCCCAGCTCCTGCAAGTTTAAGCTTTTGCCGCAACTGAAATGACTGATGATCGTTTAGGGTAGCAGAAACTACCGTTAATATCGTTCCTAATAATCGCATCGCTGCATTCCGTTTATAAGGAATGCTCCCCGTCAATTGTTCTCTTTATATACTTGGCAGTGTGAATGTCGTTAGCGTTCACTTTCTCACCTTTCTTGATGTGTTTCTGCAAACCCATATATATATACTCGTCAATCGCAAACACAAGTAACCGGATCTCGTGCGTGCCTGATTGTTGGACGCGACGCGTCTTCCTTGTCCATTACGGATCATCGTAGGCTGCTGACAAGAGGTCTGGAGTTTCCGTCATCCGTCTTTTTCTCTCCCAGCTTCTGCAAGTTTAACCTTTTGCCGTAACTGAAATGACTCATGACCGATTAGTGTTGCAGAAACTAGGGGTTATTATCGTTCCTATTATACGCATCGCTGCATTCAGTTTATAAGGAATGCTCCCCGTCAATTCTTCCCTTCATATAATCGGCAGTGTGAATGTCGGTAATGTTCACGTTCTAACCTTTCTCGATGTGTTTCTGCAAGCCGATATGATTACTCGTATATCGCGAACACAAATAACCGGATCTTGTGCGTGCATGGTTGTTGGGCGCGACGCGTCCTCCTTGTCCATTCCGGATCACCGTAGGCTGCTGACAAGAGGTCTGGAGTTTCCGTCATCCGTCTTCTCCTCTCCCAGCTCCTGCAAGTTTAACCTTTTGCCGTAACTTAAATGACTGATGATCGATTAGGGTAGCAGAAACTACCGTTAATATCGTTCCTAATAATCGCATCGCTGCATTCAGTTTATAAGGGAAGCTCCCCATCAATTGTTCTCTTCATATATTTGGCAGTGTGAATGTCGTTAACGTTCACTTTCTCACCTTTCTCGATGTTTTTCTGCAGGCCCATATGATTACTCGTCAATCGCGAACACAATTAAACGGATCTCGTGCGTGCATGGTTGTTGGGCGCGACGCGTCCTCCTTTTCAATTTCGGATCACCGTAGGCTGCTGACAAGAGGTGTGCAGTTTCCGTCATGCGTCTTCTCCTCTCCCAGCTCCTGCAAGTTTAACCTTTTGCCGTAACTGCAATGACTAATGATGAATTAGGGTAGCAGAAACTACGGTTATCGTTCCTATAATTCGCATCGCTGCTTCCAGTTTATAAGGAATGCTCCCCGTCAACTGTTCTCTTCATATATTTGGCACTGTGAATGTCGTTAACGTTCACTTTCTCACCATTCTCGATGTGTTTCTGCAAGCCCATATATATACTCGTCAATCGCGAACACAAGTAACCGGATCTCGTGCGTGCATGGTTGATGGGCGCTACGCGTCCTCCTTGTCCATTGCGGATCAACGTAAGCTGCTGACAAGAGGTCTGCTGTTTCCGACATCCGTCTTCTTCTCTCCCAGCTCCTGCAAATTTAACCTTTTGCCGTAACTGAAATGACTAATGATCGATTAGTGTAGCAGAAACTAAGGTTATTATCGTTCCTAATGATCGCATCGCTGCATTATGTTTATAACGAATGCTCCCCGTAAATTGTTCTCTTCATATACTGGGCAGTGTGAATGTCGTTGGCATTAACTTTCTCACCTTTCTCGATTTGTTTCTGCAATCCCATATACATACTCGTCAATCGCGAACACAAGTAACCGCATCTCCTGCGGGCATGGTCGTTGGGCGCGACGCGTCCTCTTTGTCCATTCCGGAACACCGTAGGCTGCTGACAAGAGGTCTGGAGTTTCCGTTCTCCGTTTTCTCCTCTCACAGCTCCTGCAAGTTTAACATTTTGCCGTAACTGAAATGACTAATGATCGATTAGGGAAGCAGAAACTACGGTTACTATCATTCCTAATATTCGCGTCGCACAATCAGTTTATAAGGAATGCTCCCCGTCAATTGTTCTCTTCATATATTCGGCAGTGCGAATGTCGCTAACGTTCACTTTCTCACCTTTTTCGATGTGTTTCTGCAAGCCTATATATATACTCCTCAATCGCGAACACAAGTAACCGGATCTCGTCCGTGCATGGTTGTTGGGCGCGACGCGTCTTCCTTGTCCATTCCGGATCACCGTAGGCTCTGACAAGAGGTCTGGAGTTACCGTCATCCGTCTTTTTCTCTCCCAGCTCCTGCAAGTTTAACTTTTTGCCGTAACTAAAATGACTAATGACCGATTAGTGTTGCAGACACTAGGGGTTATTATCGTTCTTATTATACGCATCGCTGCTATCAATTTATAAGGAATGCTCCCCGTCAATTCTTCCCTTCATATAATCGGCAGTGTGAATGTCGTTAACGTTCACTTTCTCACCTTTCTCGATGTTTTTCTGCAAGCCCATATGATTACTCGTCAATCGCGAACACAATTAAACGGATCTCGTGCGTGCATGGTTGTTGGGCGCGACGCGTCCTCCTTTTCAATTTCGGATCACCGTAGGCTGCTGACAAGAGGTGTGCAGTTTCCGTCATCCGTCTTCTCCTCTCCCAGCTCCTGCAAGTTTAACCTTTTGCCGTAACTGCAATGACTAATGATGAATTAGGGTAGCAGAAACTACGGTTATCGTTCCTATAATTCGCATCGCTGCTTCCAGTTTATAAGGAATGCTCCCCGTCAACTGTTCTCTTCATATATTTGGCACTGTGAATGTCGTTAACGTTCACTTTCTCACCTTTCTCCATGTGTTTCTGCAAGCCCACATAATTACTCGTCAATCGCGAACACAATTAACCGGATCTCGTGAGTGCATGGTTGTTGGGCGCGAGGCATCCTCCTTGTCCGTTCCGGATCACCCTAGGCCGCTGACAAGCGGTCTGGTGTTTCCATCATCCTTTTCTCCTCTCCCAGCTTCTGCAAGTTTAAACTTTTGCCGTAACTGAAATGACTAATGATCGATTAGTGTAGCAGAAACTAAAGTAATTATCGTTTCTAATAATCACATCGCTGAATTCAGTTTATCAGGAATGCTCCCCGCCAATTGTTGTCCTCATATATTCGGCAGTGTGAATGTCGTTAACGTTCACTTTCTCACCTTTCTCGATGTTTTTCTGCAAGCCCATATGATTACTCGTCAATCGCGAACACAAACGGATCTCGTGCGTGCATTGTTGTTGGGCGCGACCCGTCCTCCTTTTCCATTCCGGATCACCGTAGGCTGCTGACAAGAGATCTGGGGTTTCCGTCATCTTTCTTCTCCTCTCCCAGCTCCTGCAAGTTTAAACTTTTGCTGTAACTGAAACGACTAATGAGCGATTAGGACAGCAGAAACTACGGTTATTATCGTTCCTATTAATCGCATCGCTGCATTCAGTTTATAAGGAATGCTCCTCATCAATTGTTCTCTTCATATATTCGGCAGTGTGAATGTCGTTAACGTTAACTTTCTCCCCTTTCTCGATGTGTTTCTGCAAGCCCATATATTTACTCGTCAATCACGAACAGAAGTAACCGGATCTTGTGCGTGCATGGTTGTTGGGCGCGACGCGTTCTCCTTGTTCATTCCAGATCACCGTAGGCTGCTGACAAGAGGTCTGCAGTTTCCGTATTCGTCTTCTCCTCTCCCAGCTCCTGCAAGTTTAACCTTTTGCCGTAACTGAAATGACTTATTATTGATTAATGTAGCAGAAACTACGGTTAATTTCGTTCCTATTGATCGCATCGCTGCATTCAGTTTATAAGGAATGCTCCCCGTCAATTGTTCTTTTTATATACTTGGCAGTGTGAATGTCGTTGGCGTTCACTTTCTCACCTTTCTCGATTTGTTTCTGCAAGCCCATATATATACTCGTCAATCGCGAACACAAGTAACCGGATCTCGTGCGCGCATGGTTGTTGGGCGCGACGCGTCCTCCTTGTCCATTGCGGATCACCGTAGGCTGCTGAGAAGAGGTCTGGAGTTTCTGTCTTCCGTCTTCTCTTCTCCCAGCTCCTGCAAGTTTAACCTTTTGCCGTAACTGAAATGACTAATGAGCGATTAGGGCAGCAGAAACTACGTTTATTAGCGTTCCTATTAATTGCATCGCTGCATTCAGTTTATAAGGAATGCTCCCCGTCAATTGTTCTCTTCATATATTCGGCAGTGTGAATGTCGTTAACGTTCACTTACTCACCTTGTTCGATGCGTTTCTGCAAGTCCATATAATTACTCGTATATCGCGAACACAAGTAACCGGATCTCATGCGTGCATGGTTGTTGGGCGCGACGAGTCCTCCTTGTCCATTCCGGATCACCGTAGGCTGCTGACACGAGGTCTGGAGTTTCCGTCATCCGTCTTCTCCTCTCCCAGCTCCTGCAAGTTTAACCTTTTGCCCTAACGTAAATGACTAATGATCGATTAGGGTAGCAGAAACTACGATTATTATCATTCCTATTAATCGCATCGCTGCATTCAGTTTATAAGGAATGCTCCCCGTCAATTGTTCTATTCATATATTCGGCAGTGTGAATGTCGTTAACGTTCACTTACTCACCTTTTTCGATGCGTTTCTGCAAGTCCATATATTTACTCGTATATCGCGAACACAAGTAACCGGATCCCATGCGTGCATGGTTGTTGGGCGCGACGCGTCCTCCTTGTCCATTCCGGATCACCGTAGGCTGCTGACAAGAGGTCTGGAGTTTCCGTCATCCGTCTTCTCCTCTCCCAGCTTCTGCAAGTTTAACCTTTTGCCGTAACTGAAAAGGCTATTGATCGATTAGTGTAGCAGAAACTACGGTTATTATCATTCCTATTAATCGCATCGCTGCATTCAGTTTATAAGGAATGCTCCCCGTCAATTGTTCTCTTCATATATTCGGCAGTGTGAATGTCGTTAACGTTCACTTTCTCACCTTTCGCGATGTTTTTCTGCAAGCCCATATAATTACTCGTCATTCGCGAACAGAAGTAACCGGATCTCATGCGTGCATGGTTGTTGGGCGCGACGCGTCCTCCTTGTCCATTCCGGATCACCGTAGGCTGCTGACAAGAGGTCTGGAGTTTTCGTCATCCGTCTTCTCCTCTCCCAGCTCCTGCAAGTTTAACCATTTTCCCTAACGTAAATGCCTAATGATCGATTAGGGTAGCAGAAACTACGGTTATTATCATTCCTAATATTCGCATCTGCTGCATTCAGTTTATAAGGAATGCTCCCCGTCGATTGTTCTCTTCATATATTCGGCAGTGTAAATGTCGTTAACGTTCACTTTCTCACCTTTCTCGATGTTTTTCTGCAAGCCCATATATATACTCGTCAATCGCGAACACAAGTAACCGGATTTCGTGCGGGCATGGTTGTTGGGCGCGACGCGTCCTCCTTGTCTATTCCGTATCTCCGTAGGCTGCTGACAAGAGGTCTGGAGTTTCCGTCATCCGTCTTCTCCTCTCCCAGCTCCTACAAGTTTAACATTTGGCCTAACGTAAATGACTAATCATCGATTACGGTAGCAGAAACTACGGTTATTATCATTCTTATTAATCGCATCGCTGCATTCAGTTTATAAGGGATGCTCCCCGTCAATTGTTCTCTTCATATATTCGGCAGTGTGAATGTCGTTAACGTTCACTTACTCACCTTTTTCGATGCGTTTCTGCAATTCCATATAATTACTCGTATATCGCGAGTAGAAGTAACCAGATCTCGTGAGGGCATGGTTGTATGGCGCGACGCGTCCTCCTTGTCCATTCCGTATCACCGTAGGCTGCTGACATGAGGTCTGGGGTTTCCGTCATCCGTGTTGTACTCTCGCAGCTCCTGCAAGTTTAACCTTTTTCCGTAACTGAAATGACTATTGATCGATTAGTGTAGCAGAAACTACGGTTATTATCATTCCTAATAATCGCATCGCTGCATTCAGTTTATAAGGAATGCTCCCCGTCAATTGTTCTATTCATATATTCGGCAGTGTGAATGTCGTTAACGTTCACTTACTCACCTTTTTCGATGCGTTTCTGCAAGTGCATATATTTACTCGTATATCGCGAACACAAGTAACCGGATCTCATGCGTGCATGGTTGTTGGGCGCGACGCGTCCTCCTTGTCCATTCCGGATCACCGTAGGCTGCTGACAAGAGGTCTGGAGTTTCCGTCATCCGTCTTCTCCTCTCCCAGCTTCTGCAAGTTTAACCTTTTGCCGTAACTGAAAAGGCTATTGATCGATTAGTGTAGCAGAAACTACGGTTATTATCATTCCTATTAATCGCATCGCTGCATTCAGTTTATAAGGAATGCTCCCCGTCAATTGTTCTCTTCATATATTCGGCAGTGTGAATGTCGTTAACGTTCACTTTCCCACCTTTCGCGATGTTTTTCTGCAAGCCCATATAATTACTCGTCATTCGCGAACAGAAGTAATCGGATCTCATGCGTGCATGGTTGTTGGGCGCGACGCGTCCTCCTTGTCCATTCCGGATCACCGTAGGCTGCTGACAAGAGGTCTGGAGTTTTCGTCATCCGTCTTCTCCTCTCCCAGCTCCTGCAAGTTTAACCATTTTCCCTAACGTAAATGCCTAATGATCGATTAGGGTAGCAGAAACTACGGTTATTATCATTCCTAATATTCGCATCGCTGCATTCAGTTTATAAGGAATGCTCCCCGTCGATTGTTCTCTTCATATATTCGGCAGTGTAAATGTCGTTAACGTTCACTTTCTCACCTTTCTCGATGTTTTTCTGCAAGCCCATATATATACTCGTCAATCGCGAACACAAGTAACCGGATTTCGTGCGGGCATGGTTGTTGGGCGCGACGCGTCCTCCTTGTCTATTCCGTATCTCCGTAGGCTGCTGACAAGAGGTCTGGAGTTTCCGTCATCCGTCTTCTCCTCTCCCAGCTCCTACAAGTTTAACCTTTTGGCCTAACGTAAATGACTAATCATCGATTACGGTAGCAGAAACTATGGTTATTATCATTCTTATTAATCGCATCGCTGCATTCAGTTTATAAGGGATGCTCCCCGTCAATTGTTCTCTTCATATATTCGGCAGTGTGAATGTCGTTAACGTTCACTTACTCACCTTTTTCGATGCGTTTCTGCAATTCCATATAATTACTCGTATATCGCGAGTAGAAGTAACCAGATCTCGTGAGGGCATGGTTATATGGCGCGACGCGTCCTCCTTGTCCATTCCGTATCACCGTAGGCTGCTGACATGAGGTCTGGGGTTTCCGTCATCCGTGTTGTACTCTCGCAGTTCCTGCAAGTTTAACCTTTTTCCGTAACTGAAATGACTATTGATCGATTAGTGTAGCAGAAACTACGGTTATTATCATTCCTAATAATCGCATCGCTGCATTCAGTTTATAAGGAATGCTCCCCGTCAATTGTTCTCTTCATATATTTGGCAGTGTGATTGTCGTTACGTTCACTTACTCACCTTTTTCGATGCGTTTCTGCAAGTCCATATAATTACTCGTATATCGCGAACACAAGTAACCAGATCTCGTGCGTGCATGGTTGTTGGGCGCGACGCGTCCTCCTTGTCCATTCCGGATCACCGTAGGCTGCTGACAAGAGGTCTCGAGTTTCTGTCATCCGTGTTCTACTCTCGCAGCTCCTGCAAGTTTAACCTTTTGCCGTAACTGAAATGACTATTGATCGATTAGTGTAGCAGAAACTACGGTTATTATCATTCCTATTAATCGCATCGCTGCATTCAGTTTATAAGAAATGCTCCCCGTGAATTGTTCTCTTCATATATTCGGCATTGTGAATGTCGTTAACGTTCACTTTCTCACCTTTCTCGATGTGTTTCTGCAAGCCCATATATATACTCGTCAATCGCGAACACAAGTAACCGGATTTCGTGCGTGCATGGTTGTTGGGCGTGACGCATCCTCCTTGTCCATTCCGGATCACCGTAGGCTGCTGACAAGAGGTCTGGAGTTTCCGTCATCCGTCTTCTCCTCTCCCAGCTCCTGCAAGTTTACCCTTTTGCCGTAACTGAAATGACTATTGATCGATTAGTGTAGCAGAAACTACGGTTATTATCATTCCTATTAATCGTATCGCTGCATTCAGTTTATAAGGAATGCTCCCCGTCAATTTTTTTGTTCATATATTCGGCAGTGTGAATGTCGTTAACGTTCACTTTCTCACCTTTCTCGATGTTTTTCTGCAAGCCCATATAATTACTCGTCAATCGCGAACAGAAGTAACCGGATCTCATGCGTGCATGGTTGTTGGGCGCGACGCGTCCTCCTTGTCCATTCCGCATCACCGTAGGCCGCTGACAAGAGGTCTGGAGTTTCCGTCATCCGTCTTCTCCTCTCCCAGCTCCTGCAAGTTTAACCTTTTGCCCTAACGGAAATGACTAATGATCGATTAGTGTAGCAGAAACTACGGTTATTATCATTCCTATTAATCGCATCGCTGCATTCAGTTTATAAGGAATGCTCCCCGTCAATTGTTCTCTTCATATATTCGGCATTGTGAATGTCGTTAACATTCACTTTCTCACCTTTCTCGATGTGTTTCTGCAAGCCCATATATATACTCGTCAATCGCGAACACAAGTAACCGGATTTCGTGCGTGCATGGTTGTTAGGCGCGACGCGTCCTCCTTGTCCATTCCGGATCACCGTAGGCTGCTGACAAGAGGTCTCGAGTTTCTGTCATCCGTGTTCTACTCTCGCAGCTCCTGCAAGTTTAACCTTTTGCCGTAACTGAAATGACTATTGATCGATTAGTGTAGCAGAAACTACGGTTATTATCATTCCTATTAATCGCATCGCTGCATTCAGTTTATAAGAAATGCTCCCCGTGAATTGTTCTCTTCATATATTCGGCATTGTGAATGTCGTTAACGTTCACTTTCTCACCTTTCTCGATGTGTTTCTGCAAGCCCATATATATACTCGTCAATCGCGAACACAAGTAACCGGATCTCGTGCGTGCATGGTTGTTGGGCACGACGCGTCCTCCTTCTCCATTCCGGATCACCGTAGGCTGCTGACAAGAGGTCTAGAGTTTCCGTCATCCGTGTTCTACTCTCGCAGCTCCTGCAAGTTTAACCATTTTCCCTAACGTAAATGCCTAATGATCGATTAGGGTAGCAGAAACTACGGTTATTATCATTCCTAATATTCGCATCGCTGCATTCAGTTTATAAGGAATGCTCCCCGTCGATTGTTCTCTTCATATATTCGGCAGTGTAAATGTCGTTAACGTTCACTTTCTCACCTTTCTCGATGTGTTTCTGCAAGCCCACTTATATACTCGTCAATCGCGAACACAAGTAACCGGATCTCGTACGTCCATGGTTGTTGGGCGCGACGCGTCCTCCTTGTCCATTCCGGATCACCGTAGGCTGCTGACAAGAGGTCTGGAGCTTCCGTCATCCGTGTTCTACTCTCGCAGCTCCTGCAAGTTTAACCTTTTGCCGTAACTGAAATGACTATTGATCGATTAGTGTAGCAGAAACTACGGTTATTATCGTTTCTATTGAAAGCATCGCTGCATTCAGTGTATTGGGAATGCTCCCCGTCAATTGTTCTCTTCATATACTTGGCAGTGTGAATGTCGTTAACGTTCACTTTCTCACCTTTCTCGATGTGTTTCTGCAAGCCTATATATATACTCGTCAATTGCGAACACAAGTAACCCGATTTCGTGCGTGCATGGTTGTCTGGCGCGACGCGTCCTCCTTGTCCATTCCGGATCACCGTAGGCTGCTGACATGAGGTCTGGGGTTTCCGTCATCCGTGTTCTACTCTCGCAGCTCCTGCAAGTTTAACCTTTTGCCGTAACTGAAATGACTATTAATCGATTAGTGTAGCAGAAACTACGGTTATTATCATTCCTATTAATCGCATCGCTGCACTCAGTTTATAAGGAATGCCCCCCGTCAATTGTTCTCTTCATATATTCGGCAGTGTGAATGTCGTTAACGTTCACTTTCTCACCTTTCTCAATGTTTTTCTGCAAGCCCATATAATTACTCGTCAATCGCGAACAGAAGTAACCGGATCTCATGCGTGCATGGTTGTTGGGCGCGACGCGTCCGCCTTGTCCATTCCGGATCACCGTAGGCTGCTGACAAGAGGTCTGGGGTTTCCGTCACCTGTCTGCTCCTCTCCCAGCTCCTGCAAGTTTAACCTTTTGCCGTAACTGAAATGACGAATGATCGATTAGTGTAGCAGAAACTACTGTTATTATCATTCCAAATAATCGCATCGCTGCATTCAGGTTATATGGAATGCTCCCCGTCAATTGTTCTCTTCATATATTCGGCAGCGTGAATGTCGTTAACGTTCACTTTCTCACCTTTCTCGATGTGTTTCTGCAAGCCCATATAACTACTCGTCAATCGCGAACAGAAGAAACCGGATCTCGTGCGTGCATGGTTGTTGTGGGTGACGCATCTTCCTTGTCCATTCCTGATCACCGTAGGCTGCTGACAGGAGGTCTGAGGTTTCCGTCACCCGTCTGGTCCTCTCCCAGCTCCTGCAAGTTTAACCTTTTGCCGTAACTGAAATGACGAATGATCGATTAGTGTAGAGAACTTACGGTTATTATCGTTTCTATTAATCGAATCGCAGCATTCAGTTTATAAAGAATTCTCCTCGTCAATTGTTCTCTTCATATATTCGGCAGTGTGAATGTCGTTAACGTTCACTTTCTCACCTTTCTCGATGTGTTTCTGCAAGCCCATATAACTACTCGTCAATCGCGAACAGAAGAAACCGGATCTCGTGCGTGCATGGTTGTTGTGGGCGACGCATCTTCCTTGTCCATTCCTGATCACCGTAGGCTGCTGACAGGAGGTCTGAGGTTTCCGTCACCCGTCTGCTCCTCTCCCAGCTCCTGCAAGTTTAACCTTTTGCCGTAACTGAAATGACGAATGATCGATTAGTGTAGAGAACTTACGGTTATTATCGTTTCTATTAATCGAATCGCAGCATTCAGTTTATAAAGAATTCTCCTCGTCAATTGTTCTCTTCATATATTCGGCAGTGTGAATGTCGTTAACGTTCACTTTCTCACCTTTCTCGATGTTTTTCTGCAAGCCCATATAATTACTCGTCAATCGCGAACAGAAGTAACCGGATCTCGTGCGTGCACGGTTGTTGGGCGCGACGCGTCCTCCTTGTCCATTCCGGATCACCGTAGGCTGCTGACATGAGGTCTGGGGTTTTCGTCATCCTTCTTCTCCTCTCCCAGCTCCTGCAAGTTTGATTTGGGCACACGTTAAAGAACCCCAGGTGGTCGAAATTTCCGGAGCCCTCCACTACGGCGTCTCTCATAATCAAATGGTGGTTTTGGGACGTTAAACCCCACATATCAATCAATCAATCCTGCAAGTTTAACCTTTCGCCGTAACTGAAATGACTAATGATCGATTATTATAGGAGAAACTACGGTTAATATAGTTCCTATTGATCGCATCGCTGCATTCACTTTATAAAGAATGCTCCCCGTCAATTGTTCTCTTCAGATATTCGGCATTGTGAATGTCGTTAACGTTCACTTTTTCACCTTTCTCGATGTGTTTCTGCAAGTCCATATAATTACTAGTTAATTGTGAACACCTGTAACCGGATCTCGTGCGTGCGTGGTTGTTGGCGCGACGCGTCCTCCTTGTCCATTCCGGATCACCGTAGGCTGCTGACAAGAGGTCTTGGGTTTCCGTCATCCTTCTTCTCCTCTCCCCGCTCCTGCAAGATTAACTTTTTGCCGTAACTGAAATGAATAATGATCGCTTAGTGTAGCAGAAACTACGATTATTATCGTTCCTGATAATCGCATTGCTGCATTCACTTTATAAGGAATGCTCTCCGTGAATCCTTCTCTTCATATATTCGGCAGTGTGAATGTCCTTAACGTTCACTTTTTCACCTTTCTCGATGTGTTTCTGCAAGCCCGTATAATTACTCGTCAATCGCGAACACAAGTAACCGGATTTCGGGCGACCTGGCGTTGAGGTTTCACTACCAGAACTATGATGTGTACAGTTTTGCGTTTCCACGGGCTATATTGAGCGGCCACAGCAGCCTCGCATGAGAATGACGGCTACAGCAAGTGGTTTCAAAATTAAAGCTCGCCCAACGAGATGGCTGTGAAAGTTACACACACAAAACAATATCAAGATTCGTACATTGCCGGTATTTTTGCATGTGAGTAATTTAAAAATAAACAAAGTAATGAGCGAGCTGTTAGGTGTTTAAGAAAGACAGTCATTCGCAAAGAAAATCTAATACACACAAAAAACTTAGTCAGTATATAAGATGAAAGAATGACTAAAAACACCAGCCTTCAATTTTTTATGGGTTCTTGGTCACTAAGTTTTCGTAGGAGTTTATCTTTTTTTCATACGTCTGCTGTACGAAAAATGAAATTAACTTCACTGAAATGTGCTCTTTAAAGAACTATAGTGTATTCGGAATATCATCGCTGTGGCCTCGCGCCATACGTTTCAGTTCTCTTTTTTCATGCGCTCGAAACAAGTGCCAAGTGTTACAGCGCTTGCGTTGTCTTCTTTGCCGTCTGTGCAAAAAATTAGCCAGGTTGCTTTCATACATATATTTTACCATCTACACTCTAAGAAAACAACTAGACGAATGACACAATGGCAATGATTACTCAAGTGTTAAAAGAAGAGAGAGAGAGAAAATGTATGCGTATGTCATAGATGATAGACATTGTTTGGGGTGTATTGTCTCCAAAAGGGGTAATGATTCATCACTACTGAGTGCATTCAATTTCATAGCGCTGTTAGAGCTTGTATCTTTCCTTTAATATTACACGTAACGTCACTATAGTGTTGTAGCGTTAGGCGAACAGTACAATCAATTTAATTTCGATGTTTTTGCATCAGCAGATAATTCAACATGCCACTGCATTAACACTGTTTTCTTTTCACTAATGTTCCAGCAAAACAATGGTACTCCCAGTGATGTTGAGGTCAGTAACTCCAATTAGCCTAACGAACATTCTAACTCGTCGTCAGTGTGATATTCGACATTTCTGTTCATTCACTGATAATGATCAGCCACCTCCCCCTTCAAAATCGCATATCGTTATTTCTGCAAAACTTGTAAAAAGACGTAACATTGATGAATTGCTGGTGCACCACAACAAGCTATTTCTAAGTAGTCATGCGCAACACCGTTGCAGAAACTCTTTAAAAATACCTCTCTTTTGTTGCTGTCCAAGACGGCGATCCAGCTGGTGTTGGCCCTGGAAGCGCGTTGGCTCAAATTCTGGTTGCGGGCAAGTGCTTGTGTGCTTATCGCCATGCCGGTCACGACCCTCTGGAAAGTCTTCAGTAGCACTTCGAGCTCACTGTCCAAGCGCCTTTGGGCCCAGGTGCCGCACCCGTACTGGTTTGGGTGGAAGCACGGATCCGCGTGTTCGTGGAGGCGGAATTCTAAGGTGTATTTCCGGGAGACAGCTGCGAAAATAAGATTGATTACCTTCCCTCCAAGTCAGCGGGGTTTCAAGTTGAAATTAAGTGCAGTGATGGTTTCCGTCACTTTACATGCGCGTAAAAACGTGGATTCGACTATCACAAATACGCGCGCGCCACCTGAGCATTATACAACTAGTGCCGAAGTAACGCGGGCTGACTGGCTACGCCTAAAGGAGTGCTGCGTCGCAGGGCTGGAATAGTTGGAACCTAACACGTTTATATTTGTTGCCTTAGGACCATATCGAACATTTGTTGAAGTGTCAGTATAAAGAGGAAAAACAGTTTCATTTTCATGACAATAAAAATTGCACGGTTTTTTCGCTTAGCAAGTGAGAAAACGTGCCAAAATTAAAACGTCGATGGTGAGGCCACCTTGAATTTTCGGCAACATTCGCTTTAACATCAGATATTTTGACGGCGACAATTATGACCTACGTAGTTGCAAGTAAATCAAAGATAGAGTAACCTCTTTGGAAGGATCCTTGGCCTTAAGACGCCAAGTTTGTGCAAGTAGTTTTTAGCCAGTTGCACCAAAGTACGACAAATACACTTACTAACGTGTCACAAGTACTTAGATTTTTCCGCAAAATTCAAAAATCGTCGCAATCACCTTTATGTTTACCTCTAATACCAAACCTATCATGGTAAGATTAACGGCATTAGAAACCTTAAAGTACAGTCTCCCACTTTTAACTGTTTCATTCTTTATCTTTAGTGCCCTTTAGAAGTTATGGGGCTCCTAGCCATAAGTGTGCGCGTTTTAAAACTACCTCGGAGGACCACGGGGCCCCAGTATGAAAGCTATATGAGATGAACACTAAGGGTACCGCTGGCCATCGTGCATATTTTAGTATATCACCATAGAGTGTCGGGTAGTGTTGTACAGCTGCAAAAAAAAAAAAAACACTGCGGGAGAACGCAGGTGAAATCGAGCTTCCCACTTGATAATGCTTTAGTTTACATATGCGAACCGAGACTTCTTGAAACCCATAAAAACTGACAGTATGAGAAAAATGCATCGATTTACCTTGACGTAATGAGCGAAGTGCACTGGATGTACGCTTGTTGCGCTAGATAATAGCGGTATCCTGTATACGACACCTTTAGCATATGCGACGACTCCTTTCTTGCAATGTCGACTTTCCCTGGTTCCATTCGCTCGGCTGTTGTTTAGGCACATGAAATAAGCAAGTTCACACTCGCCATTTGGCGACCTATACGTTTGGAGACTGGGTGCTATGAGCGCTGCTTACGGTAAGCGCATCGTTCGTCTAAATCGTGTTAGCTCAATTAAGACTGTTTTTAAGTTCACCATAGTGGAAGAGCTCCACTTTGAACACCAATGTTTTTTTTATGCACCCGGCGCGCTCTTGCATTCATCGAAATGTGTACGCATTGTTCAGAAATCAAACCATCGACATGGTGTGCGTGGCAGCTCTTAATTTCGTAGCGAGTAGCCAGTTAAATTAAGTAGCGAGTGACTGAGTGGAAGCAGTCACTATGACCAAAGCGAACATTTGTGACCAGTACCAGTGCGACTAAACTGGTCCTACCGCCGGTGCCAGTCACAGGTGTGAACGAACCTTCATTCTGCATCTAAAAATAGTGGTGTGTCCGGGCTGCTTACTGGTGTTCCAGCCACTTTGAGCGACCCGCTCTGTCCAAATGAACGAAGGCACACTGAAGCAGATGGTGCCGATGACCGAGTAGTAAACCTTGCGCCACTTTTTGCGCACCGAGTTAGACTGCGTGTGTGCTTGAGCAACGCTAAGTGGACCCAGCACGGACAGCAAGTCCATGGTGATGCCAGCGTTGCCGGAGGAATCAGTCTTCGGCCCCTGCACGTATTGCACACATGTAATGCTCATGCTTTAACAGAGACTATACAAGGTAGAGACAAATCTGAAACCCGGCCAACTGGTTACAGGTTATTTATAAACAACCTTGGCTATGTAGGCTGAGACGAGGACTGTGAAGGCAGTTTTTGTGCCGCCACGGTGTTTGTAGAATAACAAAAACAAGCGAATTAAATTTGAAATCATAAGTGTTGCGTTAAGGCGTGCAAGAGAATGGTTTGCAATTGGGAGGATTACAGTCAACCGAGTTTGCTGGTTAAGCTTCGGAAACTGCCAGAACTCAGCCTTCGCGTGACCGATACCCCAGAGGAGGTGCTAAAAAAATCAATCCTAAGAGAAATGCTAACACAGAAATCGGCCAGTGATGCAACCTTATATTTTCTGCGCTCAATGTTTTGGATGCATAAAGCCGTATGAGCATAACAGAGTGCTACAACCGATGTAGTCATTTGTTATTTCGATATCAAGCCGTGCTTTGACACCTTATCATTTTACAGAGATGCAAAAAGCTCAAACGTAACACATTGGGGGGGGGGGGGGGTGAAAAGAGATGATGACGTGCCACGCCTGTTGAAGCAAGTGTAAATGTTTGCCACTAGATTTTTAGCTGCATGGACCTCTAGCTCTAGTGTTCGTTCTGGACTCTACAGATGAAAATACGTTGATAAACATCGCGGGAAAAACAGATAAATAGGAAAAAAAAGAAAAGAGTCTGCCAAATGTGAATGGGAAACACACTTAGTACTAAGAAGGGTCCGGATCATCGCGTAATGAGAATTTCTTCACGCACTCAATGATACCGATAATAACTAAACCACTGTTCTGCGGTGCTATTTCACTGGTAATGCTGATTCTGAGTGAGCTTGAATATGGGACCGATGGACTGTAACCAATAAAAAAAAAAGACTACGTCCCCCGAGCCTACAAATACAAGGTCCCGAAGAAGAAGACAGAGTTAAGGTTACCGTAGAAACCGACGTCCACCCGAAACCTTGCATGGCTCTTGCTCGTCGTAGAAGAGTGGTCGAGATTGTCAGGCAGTCTCAGAGAGCCTGAAGGAGGAGTTGGCGCTTTTGGCAAGCGGAAAAACAGTGATTCTCTGACCAGACGTAATGGCGAAGCGAATGACAGGAAGGTTCGTGCCACGAAGATTTCACTGCGCGTGCACGTGGAGCATGATGGTGGTGATGATGATCCTGGAATGGCTGGAACCTACCTACCACTGAGGGAGCTCCGCGAAGAATCAGGCGAATAATATTCAGAAAATGTTTCGAAATCACTTCTCATCACTGTGTCAAAAAAAAAAATAGGCATGCGTGGAAGGCGCAGTGCTGTCACAGCGAAAGCAAAAAGAGCGGCCTTTTAGAGCCCTTTCAAAACACTCATTGAGTAACAACTTCAAGCACACTTGCTTAATACCCACTAGGGCATTATTAATATTTTTTTCGGTAGTAGGCCAGCATTTGCTACGCTATTTTAGTCATTCTTCTGGGAAACATGGTATCTGCCAGACATTTGCAAGAAATTTTGTGCCAATGGTACATGCAGTGGCTGACGACGATGAGAAATCACGCCTGAAACGGGTATGCGCCACAGTTAATAGGGTAACAAGAACAAACTGGCGCCAACACATTGAATACATATCTGGAAAGGGTGCACGAGCCATCGGCATGTTACGTAGCATAAGCAACTATCGAAGAGGCAGGAGAAGAGGTACACTACTAATGATATGTCGAATGTATGTTCATCCTATTCTGGAATTTGCATGCATGCTTTTCTCTGTTGCTCCAGCCTACAAATCGGGCTCTGAATTTTTTAGATAATCATTACGCTTATGACTTGGTCTCCCTAAAACAGCTTCTAATTAAGTTTTATACCTAGAATCAAGAGTTCCTTCTCTTTCGTGCATGTTGCGTATCTTGACCGTTAAGACGTTTTTAAGAATTTATGAGTCACCACTCCAGGAGCTGCAGAACGTATTCATATCCTCTCTCTAATTATTTTTCTTGTTAGATGGCCATGGTTTAACAACCCACAAATTATCACAGAGTGACGAAAAGTCAGCTGTTGGTATAAGCCCGAGCTTGGATTGGTCATATTCACTCCGACTACCTGATTTCAAACCCTCTTTTGTGGTTCAGTTTATGACAGTGGTATTCACCTTACGAAAGTTAAACGAGAAACTCTCATCGGCTGTTATAATTACAGATTCTGTGTCTCTTAGCGCTGCCCTTTCTGTTGGTGCTGAATCGCACATATTAAAGGCGTTTCGATAATCCCCCCCTCCCATTTAAGAAAAATTAGATTAGTTTGGGTGCCGGGCCATAACGGGTTCTTCTTAAATGAAATGGCCAATTCTTGGGCGAAGTCAGCAATGAATGGGTCACTTTTACCATGTTTTTCACCATCCGCCATTGTAATGGCTGCGCAATTTCGCAGGCGTACCATTATGAAAACTCCACAAGTACATCACTCACAAATTCGTGTGAATATCGGCACTTATTATATCCCTAGCGCCGATCCCCTAGTGGCACACGTAAACTAGAAGTCGCAATTACGAGGCTGCGCTGTAGAGTGCCCAAACTAAATTTTTACCAACACAGGTCCGGTCAGACTCATTCTTCATTGTGTGTTTTCTGTGGCGAGCCAGCAACTATATATCATTACTTTTTGACATGTAGACAATTTACTACAGCTCTTAGGTCCAAGTTAGAAAATGCTTTACACACTATTGGAATGAATTCATCCATGCCCGTGATTCTGTCCTTTGGAGCCTCTATTTCTAGGTTTGTCAGTGTGAAAGTTTGCGAGGCAGTGCGGAATTATCTGAATGAAACAAAAAGAGCAAAAAACTAAGATTATTCTACTGTGTCGACATACGCATAACTTCTCCCTTTTTTCTTTTTTAAAGTTAGGTTTTGATCTAGGTTATTATCTATTACTAATACACAACTTTTTAGTAAGTAGACATCAGTAATTATCACAATTTCACTGTAAAATTTGTAACGTTTTCAATTTGTAAGTTCCTTTACTCTAAAATCGAATAATACTTTATAAGACCACTCGCTTATTGGCCAATCGCCCACAGTGGGTATGAGCCACAAGTGAAGGGCAACAAGAACAACAACAAGCTTTTGAAATAGGCTGTAGCATTAGATGGTCTACTCGTTACGCTATTCGCATTGTGCGACGACTGGTTGTTATTTCACTGTTTTAAAACACTTTATAATTCGTATTAACGAGTTTGCTTTCCCGACATGAAGCCTTACTATGGCAAGTTAGCCAACATGACACAAGCATCGGTGTAGCTCCACGGTAGAATACTGGAATGGCACCCAGCGGGCTTGGGTGCCATTTGGGTACCAGTTTTCGTAAGAGATAATCCCGTTTTTTTTAGTTTGCCCTACGACAAGTTAACCTCACTTCACCGAAATGTGCTCTTTAACGTCCGAGTATATTTGTGAATCCGATCGCTATTTTCTTGCGCCATGCATTTCAGTTGTCCTTCTCCATGCGCATGAAGCAAGAGTGAATTGTATTTAATACAGCGCTTGTGTATGCCCTGCCTTCTGTGTACCCTTGTATTACGTTTGCGCTATTCAGCTGTCTTCACGTAGCAACAAGCCGAAGTTGTCAAATTACCTTGTATAAACAGAGTGAACAAGGAGAGGATCGCTACTGATGTGACGTTTACTCATGCGCGAAATCGGTAAAGTTTGCTCTCCAAAAGCACTGATGAGTGCTCACTAGAGTGCAGCCGACTTCGCAGCGCTGTCAGAGCTTGTCTCTTAATTCTAATGATTCACCGAAAGTCACTAGATTGTTGTGTCAGTATTAGAGTACTATAACTTTCTTAATTTTGTTGCCTTGCGTCATCGGCTTATTTAACGTGCCCACTGCACCAGGAGTTTTTTTTTCTGTACACTAGTCGCCTGTTAGAAAAAGAGAAAACTGTCAGTGATGCGTACGTGAGTGTTTATCACATTTCTTGTTATAAATTGTCGTTCATAAAATATTTTACCTTTTTTATTTTTCACAATCTAGTTATGACTTTCTTCAAAGTTGACCACGAAACTCGCTGGCTAAGAAACAAACACAGGCTTGCGCAAACGCAAGCAAGACGACAGAAGGCACGTGTAGTACTCGCATTACCAAGGTCGACCTTAATATCAACGTATTGTTACTAAGAAGCCTTCTGGGGTGCTGTACGTGACACAGTCTGGCGAAGACACAGACTGGCGACGCCGAAAGAAATGCCGATGCCGTATTAGGTTTAGATGCTGCACGTTCATATCTGTGTCCCAGTAACTATGGTGCAGTTTCAAAGTGAGGGGGCTTAGTGCGTTTTAAAACTATGTTGGAAGTAGTTTGTGTACAATCCCTTGACTATGGGACCTTCTTTTGATTAATACAATCTTGTATTTTTACGCAACTTTTAATGATAAACTTCTGATTCTTAGGATGACTGGGCCCGCAGTACACACACTAGAGAATGTGAACAGTAAAGGTGTCGCTGCCCATCTGGATTATTGCAGTATCTAACCATAAGGAGTCGACTAGTGATGTACTGCTGCAACGAAAAAAAATCATTGGCTAAAGTGTCCTATGATCGGAGCAGTGAAATAGCGCTTAGAATTTGAAAGGAGATCACCTAGTTGGATGAGCTGCTTTCTGCCGGCACCTCGCACTTCAAAAGACACATCCTGTCTACTACTCTTCATCTGCCAAAATGGCTAATTTGGCGAGTTGGTGATTCGTGATTACCTGCGTTTTGGCCCATGTCTACGTTACGCGCTTGCTTTTTGAGTAATCTTTCGCTGTCATGCTCGGGAACAGGACGTGAGATTTCAATTTTCCCGCTCCAATGACCAAACACATGTGCCAATCGTCCGTTTCAGCTGCATCTACGTAACCAAAGTGCAGCATCCTGTCATCACCACTGTATGCACAATAAGGCGAGAGCCTGCTGCACACTTGGTAATGCACACAGTCGTGCTATGGGAGACCAAACTTCTTGCGCCATACAGCGAGTGGAGATACCTACATATCAAAGGCGCTCTACCACACGGCCAAGTAGGAGAGGTGACGATCACTTCCCCTGCCATTTAGAATGTCTGGTGTGGTAAAGTGCGACGCTGCTAACTGCAGCATCGTGCAGGCAGGGTTCTCGACCTGTACCGACGAACTCTGTGTTCTCTCAAGGCCATGTCAGTACGTCTAACTTTTTTAGGGTGGTAAACAATTACGACATCGACGCATTAAAAAGCTCCAGAAGAAGCAAATAATATGAAAGGTTTACCCTTCATCAAATTTGTACTTTTCAAATCACCCTTCACTCCGCCCTGTAATCTCTTATTGTCTCTACACGTTCTGGACGATTGAATAAATAAATGGCAGGTTTTTAGATGCGGAAGCATCTTATACTCGCGCCTTGTAGTGCGCCGTCCGCGCCGTCCGCGCCGTCCGCACCGCTTCTCGAACATTCGACAGCTGACGCGCGCGCATGCGCCGTCGCGCCGTCGCCCACCATCTGTGCCGCGCGCGCTTCTCCTTCGAGAACATTCGACAGCTGACAGCGCATGCGCCGTCACGCCGTCGCCATCTGTGCCGCGCGCGCGCTTCTCCTTCGAGAACATTCAACAGCTGACAGTGCAGGCGCCGTCGCGCTGTATATATACTCAAGGTCGGCGCTCGCTCGCTCAGTTGCCGCTCGTCGGTTGGTTTGTACGGCGCGTCGACGTCCAAGGTCGCGGTGAAATGAATTCCAACGAATCCACAAACACAATGATCGACGTCCCTTCGACCAGCGCCGCCCTTTCGCATACGTGTGTACGTGTTCACTCATTTAACACCCCCTCCTACAACCACGTTAACCAATTTAGCCATCGACCCAAGTAAGTCGCAATTTAACACCCCATTTCACAACCACGTTAACCAATTTAGCCATCGACCCAAGTAAGTCGCACTTTAACACCCCGTTAACCAATTATATGCTCCGCATCCTCCTCAGTGTTCCCCCGAGGGAAGCTGCGGGCATTTTTTTTTTGCCTAGCAGCTTTATTTACCACATTACGCTATACTTCAAATGTCTTTTTGTTGTATGAACATCACCAAAATTTAAAAAAAGTATTCCCGTATCTGTTTTGCTGCATCTGTATTCCCGAATACCTAATTCCCCTTTTTTCAAAACTATCTCTCCGAAAGCGCGTTACGCCAAAGGGGAATGTATTTCAGTATTTGTATTTTAGGGCTCTCAACAGAAGTATTTCATTATATGTATTTCGCAATACTCTTCCGAGTATATCTGACCAGACCTGGTTCGCACTCGCTATACTATGCTGACCTACATGCTCAGAGGATGGGCGCTAGCTGGGAGCGTTGCTTACGGTGAACGCTTTGTTCAACTAAATCTCGCGGCTCCGGAGCTTCGAAAGAACAGTTATCAAGCTCGCCTTGGTTGACGAACTCCATATTGATAAACATGAATTCCTTCCAGTGCACCTGGAGCACACTTAAGTCCATTGAAACGTGGTGGCCTCTTTGGGGAATCAAACCACCGACATAGTGTGTGTGCTGAGAATTGAGTTAGCTTGTATTCCCTTTCAGCTGACTGATCGCGACGAGCAAACGACAGTTTCAATTGGGTTGGATTTGGTGAATTAGCGTTCTTTTGCTTGTCTGCAAAAGTATTTTTTCTACCATTCTTCTATTATTTTGAAACATAGGGCAAAGGTGAAATGCCAAATAGATTGGTATAGCTACGGTGCCCTTACAGTCTAAATTGGCCCATTTGTCAGTCACGTGGCTTTTATCAATTTTTATGGCGCTCGGTTGCTGATCGCGGATTCGGTGATGACTGCGGCGGTTGCATTTCATTGGAGGCGAAATTTTCAAGGCCTGCGTACTGTGCGAAGTCAGTGAACGTTAAAGAACGCCGCATTGTCAAAATATCTGTATCTCTTCACTATGGCGTCTTTCATAGTCATATTGTGATTTTAGGACGTAAAACCTCGGGTACCATAATTATTACTTTGTTTATTGGAGAGCACCTTCTTACATGCGGTGTTTGAACTATGTACGAAATTCAGTTGAAAAATAACGGAACCATGCTCTCGGGGATGTATGACCACTCTAAGGAAAAGCGTTGTACTTAGTCACTTCTCCTTCCAGAAACAGTGACAACGCGTTGTGCAATGCGAACTCTTACCAGCTGGTCGTCGACCCCGCATGGAAAGCAAGCCCGTGGTGACGCCATCGGTGCTGGAGGGTTGAGGTTTCCGTCTCTGCGTGTGCGGCACACATCATAGCTCACAATTTAGTCGAAGCAGTGTAGATCACTTAAATAGCTGAGCCCTGATTCATTAGGCATATAGCACAGCCTTGGCTAAGGATGAGACAATGACTATGAAGTGAATGTCATTAGTGGGCCACTACGAAGTTTAAATCGAAAGTGTGAGAAATCTCATAGGATTTGAAGTTCTCCACCTTTATGTTACGAGTTGCAAGAAAATGGGTATACAGTGGAAACTTACAATAGATGTAACCCTGCGCACGTATATAACTACAGAGAGAAACCAAAAGGTTATAAGCAGCGTGGCCATGCTAATCGGTTCGCGTGACCACTATGCGCTGGAAGGAATGGGGCTGGTGTGCGCCGGCAGTTCATACGCATGCATTGCGCAAGAAGTTCTATTGCATCTCAAAGCACTCTCAACTAAAAGGTATTCAGAACTGTCAAAAGAAATACAAGTTATGTTGCCACACAGCTCGTACATACACAAAGAATACCAATGATGGTTTAGCCCACCTTCTGGGATCTTCAAACTTACCATTGTTAAGTGCTGCTTCTTCTGAAGACCATTAATCAGTGAAATGTCTGCCTCCTCCAACTCCACCCGCTTCTTTTTTTTTTGCTTTTTATCATGGAACACATCTACCCTTTTCACTCACGCAATTCGTCACGACTTCACCCTCACCCTCCTGCACCCCCGCATCACCTGAGTTGCCCTCTTCTTATCTGTTGATGGAAGGAGAGGGTACGACGCATATACACGCTAGTGCTAAAGAAACCAGTTGTATCCAACAAGTACACTCGTCAAAATGTGTTCTCGAACACACAACCCATTTTTATGCCTTTTTTTATCGCAAGCTTCGATCGTCCCTTCCTGTGTTTTTTTTGTTCAGCTTGAGGTAAGGTAAATTGCTGAATCACGCAAGGAGATCTTCGGCTTGCAGTAGTTTTTTGTGGAAAACGAATGTCTCGCGAATTTGACAGAACGCTAGAGACGCTGTCCGGCAACTTGGTTAGAAATGACAGTTGGTACAGCGTAGTGCATCACGACTGGGACAGGCAAGCACTGCATCTGTGTCCTCCGCTGTTTCTGTCGTGGTGCGCTAGGCCAGATGAATGTCGCAGAACGCTACACTCGATGCACGCATCTTTAGTGGGGTATCAAGCCGAACCGGAGCACGGTATCACCGTAAGAAGGATGCAAGATGCTAAAACATACAATAGTGACGGATGCTGAAAAATAAGACAATGCGGCACGTCAGTTCAATCGCATGTAAAACTTTTCCCCTGGTTCTGTCTCGTGCACTAGCCTCTGTTGTGTTGGTTTCTCACGTGAAAGCTTTGAGCGTTAAAGCTTCAAGTGAAAAATCACAGATAAAGAAAATGAAATGAAACAGTCTCCCAGATGAGAGTGTTGAAATACACCGAGGTAACGGGGACCCGCGATGCGCCATAATCAGGACCTCTTGACACACGTAGGAAAGGCAGTAATAAGCTAGTGTCTATATTGCCGGCAGCCGGGAGACTACATCAGTCGACCAAATGCCGGCACTTCTTTCTTATAGGAGGGTTGCAAGTAACGTGGTTAGCTTAGGTGAGCTTAGGTTAGGTTAGGTTCACGTCATTCACGTCACAAACAAAACACACTCGATGTTTTTTTTTAACGCTGCGTCTACGTCGGCAAATGCTTAGAGACCGGATCAACTCCATCGACTTGGTTTGGCCAACAGATGGGAAGCTCAGGTCTTTGACTATCCTTGACAATGGTGATCAGTGTTGCTCAATGTCAGAGAGCAAAAATAGCTAAATGGTCAAAAGCTAAAAATACAACTGGACGACAATAAGTCGCTGGTTTGGGGTGTATTATGCCAACTGCCGGCACTACACGTTCAGCCCATATGCTGCCAGCGCATGTATCGCCAGCATGACAGGCTCACCAAAAATCGGTGACAGATAAGTCACATGTTCAATGGCAGCCAATAGGAAAAAAACGCCAGCTACTTTTTTTCCGGGATAATATGCCAGCTGCTGGCACTACACGCGCGTCCCAATAATAATGAAGCCATTTTTCTGCTGTGCCATTTCACTGTTAATACAGATTTGGAGAGAGCTTGAAAATGGTACTAATGGACTGTAACCGCTCATAAAAACTACGGATCCTGTGCGTATGCAAATACAAGGTACCGAAGAAAACTATTAAATTAGGCTTACCGGAGGAACGAGCGTCGTACGGAAATCTTGCATTGCTGTTCCTCTTCGTACACCAGTTGTCAAAATTCACGGGCGGTCTAAAAGAGCCTAAAGCAGAACGGGACGCTCTTGGCAAGTGGGAAGAACTGGGATCCTGTCACCAGACACAATGAGCCAACGAATGATAAGAAGGGCCGTGTCACGAGCATTTCACTGCGCGTTCACGTTAATCATCAATATGGCAATAATTTTCCTAGAATCATTGGCATATACCCTTTCTAGGAGCGAGTCTGAAATTTCTTAGACTAAATATTGTCCTAAAATTTTTATTGGCTTTAGGTGGTCACAATGTCAATTAAGATAATGCGTATAATTTCTCTTCGTCGCCATCATCGTCTTCCGAGTGGCGATCCCCAAGCGCACCACGGGTGAGTAAAACATGCTACAGCCCAACCCATTCACATGCACTCCTATTGGCGAACTGTGATGTAAATGTAGCGCACAGTGTAGAATGTACGGTTTCATCGCTATTGAATTTGTAGATTTCTCAAGTGGACTTGGCACTGGCAAGCACTGTTGGGTGCGAAAACAGACAACGCATGAGCTAGACCACGCAGACAAGTTGCCATAACTGTCAAAAGGTATCAGAAGAGCGATGATATCAGACTATTCTGGTACTGGGAAGCGTGCGTTCGGATGATTGTGCTATGGGCCTTCTACTGCGCCGTTCCAGACGCTGACAGGCACTAGAAAAGACAATGTTCGTTTTCCGAGCGATAAGAACATTCCAAGGAAGGGATGGCATGGTGGAGTTTTACCATATATAGACGTAATACTGTGGTAAAATTCCGCCATCACGCATTTTTCCAAGCAAGTCACGATAAAATATTTGTACCGATGTGGCTGAGTGAAATTTTTGATTTCGTAAGCATGTTGTAAGGCCAGATATTTTCAAACTATATTGAATGGGAACTAGGGATACGCTTGGGTTCTGCAGTAAATGTGATCAATTCGTACTGTGACCAGTTTCGGTAAAATCATGCTGGAAGGGAAATTCAACAAAAGCGACTCTAAAACTTTTTGAGTCTGCTTGCGAAAATCACTAATACCATGAATACACGATGATAAGTGTATCAGCTTTGACTTCAAAAAAATTACAGCATATCCACGGAGTGAATGATGATAAATGAGGCGATGCGCAGGGGGTTTTCATCGTCAAAACGTAAACAATCTGCAAATATCGCCCCCTAGACCATCAAAGACGTGACAAACACTGTGTATATTTGGAAAAGCAATTTTATGATTCGTTTTATTATTACAAATAATAAAGTTTCTTGTACACGTCACTTCCGTTCCCCCTTCACTATGACGGCTTTATGGTCGGTGATGTGGTGGATAGGTGATGGGGCGTTGTGGGATGTTCGTAAGGACGAAGTAGTGGCATTTGGCAAAAGTGGAACTACAGGTGGTCACGTACATACATACAAAGGATAGACAGACCCACACCATTAGGAGCTTCGCCCCTAAAATGTCATGCCTGCGTAGAAAGCACCATTTCTTGAACCCGTTGCGAACTCTTTTGTAGGTACTAGTACAAGAACGCTTGCAAGATATACCCACTACTCCAATAATTTATTCGGTAGCTGATGTTGATGTTTGATTAAGGCCGAGTCCTTTGTAATGGGTTGCTAGCATTCAACAACCAACACTGAATAGATTTTATATTGTTTGACGCCTCCCTGCATTTCATTCTCTTTTATTTCTCTGTCTCTGGTTACACAATTCAAATTTTGTGATGTCTGATTGTTATTGACTCTTCTGCCTTGTTATATTGCGCATGTTAAAGCGGCTCCTTCCCAACATAGGGCTTGTATAGGGTTCTTGAGCTGCGAAGTTTCGAGTTCCTTTGTAGCTCATTGGTAGAATACAGGGGCTGGCGTGGAGATTACCCGTTTCGGACTCCGTTCTGACCTGGTGCGTTCTTCCCTTATTTCTTTGATATCGGTTGCGGACACCAGCGGAGGCGAATGTAGCGATTTACAGAATGCCTACAATTATCGCGTTGAAACGGAGCCGTCAACAAGTGAAGGGCACTAGAACAATGCTGGTGCTGAAGATGAAAGTATTCAGTCTGAACGTAACAATGAATGATTGTATAATGATGATAAACGACAATAAAGGTGATGAGGACCATGTTGAAATAGCACTGTGGGCAAGCAAATTACTTCTTATGATGAAAGCGCTTCAATTTACTGAGATGAAGCATTCCCAAAAGCGGTGTTTAACATGCATATCGTTATTTCAAATGTTCTATCTTTGGAAGCCTCCTCTTTAGGTCAGTCACCGGGATCTCTGTTCCGCGGTAGAAAACTTTTTAAGGAATCAAGGCGGTCTTGATCCCAAGTATTTGATCAGCATCAATAATTTATTATAGGTATTCTACAATTCATTAGTCATACCATTCTGATATTATACTAATAAATTATTTCTTTTTTGACCAATACCACAGATTTGAAGTGCGTCATACGTAGAATCTATCATCATCATCATCGTCATCATCAGCATCATCGTCATGAAATTGAGCCTTGAATGGTGATAACCACATTGATAATGAATGCAACTTATAAAGGTACTTGCTTGCGCGGGTTGGTAACAATGGATGATAAAACCACTCTAATGAAAGCGTTGAAAATGAGGGATCAGGCGCCGATGATAGCGATAATCAGTGATAGTAGAAATGCTGAGTCAACGTCACTAGCAAGCGGCATTAATTCTCATAGCATAGTTCTTAATTGTTCACTTACGTTAACCGCTGGCTTCCTGGCCAATATCCCTTTGTGGATGAAAGCCGCAACAGAGGAACAAGCAAGCAAGGGGCCACTTGAACGTTTAGGGTATGATGATGATAACAACAATAATCACGAACAACTTGTACTCAGGAAACGGGTGATTATGGAAACTAGTGATGATGATAAAAATTATGCGTTAAAGAAAAGTCGTTGGCAGGTAATTCTCATGGTCAAGAGTGAATGTTAATTATCCTAGCGTAACTGCTCTTCCCAGCAGTTACACTAGGTTATCAACCGTTATCAATCGTCAATTTAGACATTTCACTTGGTGGACGCTCGCCTACTTTCCCCCAATCTGAGGGAAACAGTGTCGGCATTCAAGGTGTTGTTAAAGTTAATGTATATAGATGCGCTGTTTGGTGCCTCAGTTTAATTTTCGCCAGCTAAGTTGAGATTGCATTGCTCCGCGGCGATTACCAGTGAACGCTTTTCCAAAATTTTAAAGTGGCTATGACCTATTCATAGGAAGGGCTTAAATCTGCCCATTACACTCAGGTGGCTATTACAACTGGTTAAAAAGTGAAACGTGTTAATTTCTATAATTACTGCCCTAATTACTGTTTGTACCCATCTGAAAATGCCTTCTGCCGCAGGAAAGCAATGCCGCAAGTACCACGCATACAACTCGTTTCTGTTGTTTTTGAAACATCTTGGACATATTTCTTGAAACACCTTGTACAAAAGATGAAAATATCGAGTAAGATGACCTGACAATGTTGCAGACTTTTAGCATGTTTTCAGATATGGCCAATGCTCTTTATGTAAGCGTTCACAGGCATATTTAAGTAACGATTTTTTTTAAATTCAGCTGTTCCTTCTCATTGAGGAGTACTTATATCACTTATCGCTGCTTCACGAAAAGAATTCCGTGGTTGAATGGCTAACCAAGGCTTGTCCTGCGATTGCAGCAACTACCATGGAAAGCATGTCTCGTTGATGTGCCACGCTCCGGCGAAAATGCCCGACAAGCAGTGGCACGGTGTCTCCATTTCTCTTCGTATTGCCAGCGCGGGCGTCTCGTGACAGGAGTTAAGGACAGGAGTTGAGGCACGCGCAGGCTAGCGACTTTCGCCGGCCAGTCACAGGAGGGCATGGGAGAGAACCAACCTACACAGTGCATGTTCTTGTTCCCTTTCACCTTCTCTTGTGGCGCATGTCGGTTACTATTACGACGCACGCGCGAGCAGGAAGAGGTGGATGTCGACGTGGCCTGAGGTGCAAGTTCAAATGCGTGCATGAAGTCATTTTCTTGAGTTCGAACCCAGAAGAGCAGAGCTGTAGCTCTAAAACAAGGTCGTCAAAGTAACCTTGACCAGCGGGCCGCAGTCCTGAAATTTATCTCCGCAAGACCGGCGACAGTGAAGAAGGTTGAAGAGGTGGCAAGAGGTTGTCAAAACAATATGCCCTCCAAAACTGCAATTTAAAGAAAACCTTTCACATCTCAGATATAGAACATTCCTGAAAGGGCTTGTTGTCAAGATTTGAGAACCATATCGACATGTCCTTAAAATTAACTAAAATTTCAACGCCGATGGCGAAATAGAGTTCTTGTTCCATGGTTATGTTTCAACACTGACCGCATGGGGTGCCTCACAAAAGTGCTTGAGACCAGTCTCATCCCCGTAGCTTATTCTAACAAAGCTTTATTGATCACAATATGCGAGTAAATAATGCAACCACCATATAATAAATTAACAAACTTTTTATTCCTTGTGAAGCGGAGGCCCGCTTGCGATACAACCGTGGACCACAAGCTGCCTGCGGGATGCGCGGTTTTTTTGTTCGTACTTTCCAGCACCTGTAGGGGGCACTAAGCGTTTCAGTATGGCGAGACGAGAGGTGATGGAGGCTACCCGAAGGCGTGCGCGACTCGAGAATCGGGCGGCTTTCGGAACTCTGGTATGTCCAAGAGCTATCATTTACCTTGGCAACAAAACACAGAGGTTTATTGTCGAAGGAGAGGCAGTGTTTAACGCTGGTCACGTCGTGTGTTGTGGAATACGGGAAACGACAAGCGCGGCCGTTCATATCGAGTCCCTCTGCCTGCAAGCAAGCGAACTGAGAGCGCCCGCCGAGTACCATAAAAGTTAAAGTTTGGAGCGCAACCGGTGCCGTAAAGTTCAGTATTTTTTATTAAATTTTGCAAACTTTGTACGATATGCGAGAATATAGAGCTAAAAGAGCGGCAGCGCTGGTGTAAACAAAGCGCCACATGGGTGTTTATGGCAAAATGATATCTCCGCGCCGGCTTAGCTGCGAAACGATTGTTCAAATTACTCGAGAGACACAGACTCGGGGAAACAAGGGTGATTTAGGAGGTAGGAACGCTACACATGCGATTGCTCTTCGCTCATAGCCCGTCTTTCGCCATGACCCAGCACGACTACGACGTGCCCGCACCAACGTATACCATCAGAGTCTTGCGGCATCCGAAAAATTCCGCGCTGTGGCGCTCGCTGACCTGGAAAGTGTGAATACCCCTGCGAGAGACACCAAATTAGATATCATATCTGCTCTAAAACGAGAGACATCGAATTAGATATTCTATATATACTCTCAGCCAGGCACCGCTTAAGGTGTTGACTACAGCTAGGAAAGCGGACATTTTTCATCTGATTTCCTAAATATTGTCATCATTTAGGCAGGACCTGATTAGGAGCGTACAAAAAGTGAAAATCTACACGCCACCGTTTTTTGACAATACACGTTATTTTCATCGAAATACAATCACAATAAGAACTGCAGAAGTGAAAACTAAATGTGCGTTAAGCGCATGCAAGGTTCCTTGACGTCCACCGTGGGAAGGGGGCGCTTAGCATCCACGCCCGAAGGCGCTCGTGGGAGCAGCGTAGTTCCGTGCCACCTGTTCAGCCCCGTGCCGCTCTATCTCTTGGATCATGCGTTATGGCTGGCGGGTCAGGTGCGGAGGAATTTGATAGCACCGCCGGCCAACAACGCGATCCCGTGCGTGGTGTTCAGTCAGACGCGGTGCGTCCTCCTGCTGGATTCGGGAGCACCGAGGGCTGCTGACAAGAGGTCTCGAGTCTCCGTCCTCCTTGTTCTTTTCTCTCAGCTTCTGCAAGCGTAGCCTTGTGTTATAACCGAAGTGGCCCATGGTTGTGCAATACACAACGCAAGAGCGAATTGCAGTTCGTTTCCTCCTCTTTCAACATGCTACATGAGCACAAGTTGTACTTCCATTTGGGTAGCAGAAAACTACAGCTGTTTTCGTTCCTCTGAATTGCTACATTCATTTTATCTGGAATGCTCCCCGTCAATTGATACCTCCATTTTTTCGGACGTGTGTCTGTCGTTAAGGTTAGCAATATCACTTTTCTTGATGTGTTTCTGCGTGGCCTTATAATGACGCGTCAGTCACGAACACAAATAACTGGATCTTGGATGGTGTGAAGTTAATAGTTTTGTTAGCACTTCATATAGGATGTGTGCAGTTATGCGTTACAGCGGGCTATGTCGAGTGGCCATGGCAGCTTCGCAGGTGAATGAAACCGTCAGAAAGTGGTCCGAAAGAAAAACCTCTACCAACGACGCAGTAAAAACGAAATAAAAACGTCTACTTTTCCGGTATTTTTGTATGTCTGGGATATACAAGACTAAATACTAAGCCAGGTCGTACATGGTCAAGGAAGACAAGAAATGATTGAGGAAAACCTTATATACAGAAGAAACATACGGAGTGTATCGAATGAAAGTTTAAGAGCACCGGACAAGCATTGATTTCTTACGTGCGCTTTTTTGCTGTGTTTTTGCTGGAGTTAGTTCCATTTTATAGCATCTGCTGTACAAAAAGTGACCATTTCGCCTAAATGTGCTCTTTCATATCTATGTATATTAGTGACTCTCATCGCAATGGCCTCGTGCCACCCATTAGCATTGTCTTTAATTCTCCATACGCATGAAACCAGTGCCAGTTGATGCAGAACTTGTGTTGTGTTCCTTGCCTTCAGGGTAGCCACCTTTGCGTTTGCGCTATTTTAAAGGCGTCTCATAGACAAGTCCAAGTTGCCTTGACGCGCATAATTTACCATGTACCAACCGAGTGGGCAAGGAGAGGCGAGCAAAATATGTGACGATTACTGGAGCGCTAAAATGAGAAGGCGAGAGCGAGAGAAAATTTATGACCAAGATATTGCAGATCGTTTTAGTGTCTAGTCTTCACAAGGCATAATGAGTGCTCAGTAGAGTGAACCCGACTTCACAGTGCTATCAGAGCTTCTCTTACAATGAATAGGTAACAACACCACTATATACTAGTGGGTGTATCGGAGTGCAACAGTTCTATTATTTCGATGTTTTTCCACCAGCAGACTACAGCAAGATCTTAGGAGGGAAGCTCCTCTTAGTCTAGCATTGTCCCGCGTCAGGCATGACAGGCAGTATAACCCGAACATTATGATGGATGGCGCTGTCTCATAGAAGTTCGCACCTAGTTTGTGTTTCACGAAGTATTACGGCTAAGTGGCGTCAGCTGCCACCCGATCTAAAGGGTACAGCCATACTAATCAATCAATAAATCAATCAATCCATCCATCTATCCATCCATCAATCAATCAATCAATCAATCAATCAATCAATCAATCAATCAATTAGTCAATCAATCAGTCAATCAATCCATCCATCAATCAATCAATCAATCAATCCATCCATCCATCCATCCATCCATCCACCTGGTGCAGTTGAGTGAGGATATTCTCGATGGCGCTGTGCGGCTACTCTCCAATTGGTTGCTGCGCGGGCTGTGCCTGGATGCGCGGGGAACGAGTGTCTCTTTGAGTCTCCTGGATCGTTGCTGTACGTGTTGGACCGTTGGTGGGGCATGGACAAAGCGGAGCGGCAGGTGCGGAGGGCCGCCGTGGCTCGTGCTCATCGCCACACAGACAGACGCATGGGGGGACGGATGCACAGACGGACGGATGCACGGACAGTTGGATTCTTCGCTGCATTCATTATTCCCTCCGTGGATATAATGTGAATTTCTTTTTTTACTTTAGTTGCCTATAGTAAAAAGATGACGACACCAGGGATTGTTACGTCAGCGCTTGCGGTGTTCGTTGCCATGAACTTCAGTTCGTAAAAAAAGAGTATTCCTTTCTTTGTACTATTTAGAATCCAGGCCGGTCTATGTCTAAGGGTGACTACGGAACTAGGAAGGTAAAAAAAGCACAGCTTTCTACAAACGCAAACCTAAGCCTAATGCTACAAGGACTTTCGTATGCACCCATTACCATGTCATCCGGAATAGCAACATACTTACTACGAAACCTTGTCTGTCCCTGCGACACAGTTCACCTTTTAAAAGGGACCCTCGACACAAATAAGCGTGCAGTTTTCATCACTTCTCAAACTGTTGAATGCACCGATATCGTAGCTCGAGTGGTAACACCAAAAACAAAGCTGTTGTAATTTTGTTTCTGGGGAGAAGCCACGCTGTTTTCAGAGTGGAATGACATATACAGCGGCTAGAGAGTCTACGCCCCAGATAATGCCGATCGTTTACGCGACAAGTCACATAATTGTTTTAACACGCTATTGAGCGGTAAAGAATGTAGAAGTGCTACTTATACTTTCTCACATACAATACGATTTTTGTTTTAATAATGAGATCTTGAAAACAATTCTGAAACGATGCTATAGGGACGCTGCGCGTCTGTCACCCCGGGGCATTTCACTCTCCCGCTGAACTCAAAGGCTGTTTCCAATCACCGCGTACGTCTTGTACATAACACCCGTGTTGTGATTGGAAATGGCTTTTGACGTCAGCGGTAGAATGAAATGCGAAAGGGAACGTTTTATAGCTTCACCTGCTCGAGTTCTGAACTTTGAATACTAATAACACCAGTTTTACTGCACAAATTTTAATAAATGTTCTTGCGTTCATCTCGGCAATAATTACACGCGTTCTAGTGGTAAATAACGTAGCCTTAAAATTGTAGCAGGGCCCCAATAAACGAAATATGTATGTGAAGCAGATGTCTATTTATATACGGTGTGGCATCTGAACTTTATTCGCTTTATCTGCTTGGAACGTCTGTAGGCGACCTGCCATTAAAAGCGCAAACCTGAAATTTTGCACATGACATGAGTAGGTGCGGTGCGTACAGTATTTGTTCCTTCCATTCTCTGCACTTTCCCTGATTTTACATTTACACTAATTATTTCCAATTAGTCTAACCAACATCCTACTTCTTCGCCAGTGTGATATACGACTTCTCTCTTCATTTAAAATAATAATCAGCCACCTACCCTCTCCCCCTCCCCCAATTATCCAGCGTCATAACTTCACCAAACCTTCTCAGAACCACTATATAGATGATTTGCTAGCCGCGGCGCAATAGCTTTTGGAGAGTGCGAGTGTGCAACACCACTGCGAAAGCGTTGCAAAAATACTTGTCTCACCTTCCCCTTCAGGACGGTGATGCAGCTGGTGTAGGCACTGGCAGCGCTCTGGAACAGATTCTGGAACTGGGTGGATGCTCGCGCGCGCATCACCATGCCGGTCACGACCCACTGGAAAGCCTGCAGTAGCATGTCGATAACAGTGTAGAAGAGCTGTCGGGTCCAGTTGAGCACGTAACAGTAGCAGCTGAAGCTCGGGTCCGCTTGTACTTGGGGCTGAAGTCTAAGGCCACGGTGTATTTGCGGTGGAGAGCTGCGAGAAAACGATCGATGATTTTTCCTCATGGACTTTGTGGTTTTTTATGTTTTAACTGAATGCACCGATGGATCCCATTACTGCGCTGAAATGACGTGAAAGCAGCTGTCACGCAAACACGCACGTTTGCAAGCCTATGATGCTTGCGCCCAAGTAACACGGGCATACTGAAGACGCCAAAAGGAATGCTGCATCGCATGGTTTGATGCAGCACGTATTTATTAGTTCCTCCGTCACCATGGCGCAGTTGAGACAATGAAGGGGCTCCTCAGCGTAGTGAGTGCCTTTTAAGACCACCTCGGAGGACCACTAGGCCCTTATTATACACACTATAATAAATGAACCCTAACTGGTTCGCTGCTCATCGCGATTACTTTAGGATAGAACCATGAGGCATAAGGGTTCGAGTAGTGCAGCTTTAACGAAAAGAAAAAAAAAATCCTTAGCGCAAGTTACCGATTATCGAAGCAGCGATATCACGCTTAGCATTTGAAGAGCGAGCACTTAGTATAGGCCCTTTCTGTCGGCCCCTCTTACATAAAAAAATGGATCCAGTCTGCTATACCCTCCCTCTGTCATGATCAGGTAAAAGGCAGCTCGTTTCTGATGTTCCGCTCTGGTAATCAGACACTAGTGCCAATCTTTCCCTTCAGCAGCACCTACTCAACCATATATTTCGGCCGAATGTCATACTCTTTGTAGCGCTTGAAAGCGAAAGCCTGCAGCACACTTGTAATGCATTAGGTTATGTTATGGAAGACAAGACTTCTTGCAAGACATACCGAGTAGCAGAGAAGAGAAACACGCATTGATTTACCTCGACATATTCAGTGAATTGCATTGGAAGCAAGCATGTTACGCTATCGGTATCCTATACACCACACCTTCAGCACATGCGACGAATCTTTTCGTGCACTTCGCACTCCTTCTTTCGACTTTGCACCAGTTCCATTCAACTGGACGCCATGCCGTCACTTGAAACATGAAAGTTCGCGCCCAATATCTGCTGACCTATATGATGAGAGGCTGGGCGCTATCAGCGTTACTCGTGGTGCGGTGAACGTTTTGTTAAACTTAATCGCGCTGCATTCATGACAGTTATCAAGGTCACCTTGGTCGATGAACTCCAAAATAATAAGCATAGGTTATCTTTATTGCACTCGGAGTGCTCCTAAATTGATCGAAATGTGGCCGCCTTCTTCAGGGACCAAACCATCGAGATGGCGTGCGTGGCTACAGTTAATTTAGCTTAGAGTGCTCCCAGCTAGCTGATTGTGACGAGAAAACGAGTTTGATGTGTGGTTGTTTTGGTGAATCTGCGTTCTTTTGCATGTCTGTGAAATTTTCGCTACCATTCTTTCATATATTCAAAACACATTGCGCAAAAAAATACGAAATATATTGCTACAGCGTGTAAGCCCTGCAAACTATATTCCAACAGTCACTTGAAGAACACTAACTGAATAGTCATAAAGTAGTGAGCACGTTTGTCGCCACGTTGGTGTAGCGGTTACGGTGATCGGCTGCTGACCCAAAGGTGGCGGGATCGGCCCCGACTACGGCGGTTGCATTTCGATACAGGCATAATGACAGAGGCCTGTGTAATGTGCGGTGTCAAAGCACGTTAAAGGGTACCGGATGGCCAAAACATCTCGTGAACTCCAGCAAGGCGTTCTCATAATCGTATAGTGGTTGTGGGACGTAAACAACCCAGATATTCATTTTTATTATTTGTGAGCCCCTTCTTTCGTGAAATGGTTTAACTACGTAGACGATTTGGCGGGAAAAAAAGGCACCTTCGCTACAGGGTACGTACAACCACTTCATGGAACAGAGTTGTGTTTAGTCAATCCTTCTGCACGAAACAGTGACAACGCAGTATGCAATTCGCGCTCTTACCACATTGCCAGTGGCTCATCCTGTTTTAAGATGAGCGGGGAAAAAATTGAGGCAGCTTTACCTTAGTATTTCTAAGCACAAAAAAGTGGGAAATGGGCCCCTTTCTCTGTTTCTATCCAGTTTTATTTCTTTCCTCGTGGTTTTCTTTCTCTGTCTAGTTTTCCGTTTTTTTTCTGTGCTCTTCGTTCATTTCTATTTATTTCTATTTCCCTACCTGATGCTTCTCCTCCTTTCTCTTTATTTCTCGCCAGCTGCTTCTTTCAATTTTCATACGTGGATTTTGTGTTCGTGCTGCCATAGCAAGAGCCGCAATGTGAGCACTTTAGACCTCCATCAAGGCCCTCGAAGAACAGGAGGTATAAGACTTCTCCTTGGCACCAGCGCGTGCTCAATATGCTACAGTTGCCACTGCTATATGTATTTTTGAATGCGTTAAAATAGTTAACCAGAGCACTTTAAGAGCTAATGTACAAAGGAAATTTTTTTGTTGAGAGCACGCGCTGTATATGCAACAGCTATGTATGTTATATATATATATATATATATATATATATATATATATATATATATATATATATATATATATATATATATATTGCCACCTCTTTCTAGTAGTGGGTCGTATGCCAAGGTGAAGGCCCACACCACAGAGAAGAAAGAAGTGCACGTGGGCCCTCGCTCTGACAAACAAGCCCAACCGACGCGCTTGGTTAGAGCCCTGTTGCTCAGACGTCAGTAAATCTTGTCGACACCCCCTGGAGTGACGTGACAACTGGTGGAGGTGCTGGGTAGGCCCCTCACGGATGTTGCAGACCCCTCCTGGAAGCGGCACCACAAGCCCAGTTCGAGTCAACACTCCCGTTCATCGGACAAGCCGCAGGATCAGGGGATTGCCTCCCGAAGCTGACCCTATAGTTCACACCAGTATGATGAGCACGTCCGTTCAAACCACTCTAACAGGTACGGAAAACCCCCCGGTGACTCGGTACACCCTCGAAAGTCCGCAGGTTCCGACACCGTTTCATGGCACCGAGCTCGAAGACGTCGAGGACTGGTTGGTCGACTTCGAGCGCGTGGCTGCTTTGAACGACTGGAACGACGCGGCCAAACTACGACGTGTGTACTTCTATTTAGAGGATGGAGCACGTACCTGGTACATGAATCACGAGGAACAGATGACATCGTGGCCCGAATTCCGCCGCCGTCTCTTGGATACTTACAGAAGTGCTGATCGCCACGAACGAGCGGAACGAGCGATCCAGGCCCGCATCCAGATGCCCAATGAAACTGTCATGACCTATGTGGAAGATATGACGCGCCTGTTCCGACGAGCCGATCAGAGTATGACAGAAGAAAAGAAGGTGCGTCACCTGATGCGGGGAGTTAAAGAGCAGCTTTTCGCTGGTCTTGTACGGAGCCCTCCGAACACGGTCGCCGAGTTTTTGTCTGAAGCTGTCACGATGGAAAAGATGCTTCAGCATCGATCCACCCTGTATGAGCGGCAAGTGAACACGTCCACTGCTCAAGTTCTAACGAATATTGGGAGCAACACCGAGTGTCTGCGCGACCTTATCCGCTCCATAGTACGCGAGGAGCTGCAAAAGGCTGCCACACCACCACTACCTACGGTGAGTTCCATTGCAAGCATCGTCAAGGACGAGCTGCATCATGCCCTTCGTGACCCTGTGAGTCTGAATAACGCCACACCCGCCCCGGCTGACTACCACCGTCCGACCTATGCAGAAGCCTTGAAACGCCCAGCTTCCTCTTCCCCGCTGTTTGTTCAGGCACCTCCTACGGTTTCACTTCAGTCGGCGCAGCCTCTACGGTACTACGAGAACACACGCACACCGCCACCCCTCGTTTACGCCAGCCCTGTGCATCTTGCGGAACAACCAGCACACTACCTTGACGACAGACGTGCTTCGCCTCGGAAATCTGATGTTTGGCGCACCCCTGATCGCCGACCTTTGTGCTTCCACTGCGGTGAAGCGGACCATTTGTACCGCCAGTGTCCATACCGGCGCCTCGGGCTGCGCGGATTTTCAGTATATTCAGCGCCTCTTCGGTATGGCCAGCGACCCCGGGACATTGAGGACTACCTGGCTCAACAGCGCATGCCGCCGCCTTCTGGACGGCAGTCGCGCTCACCGTCGCCGAGGCGCTTTTCATCTTCGCCACAGCGCCATGCTGGCGCACGGTTCTCCAGTCCCCGCCGGGAAAACTAACGCAAGCGACCCTTGGAGGCGAGGTCGCTGGCAGTCGACGTGCTGAAGACCTCCGATCGACGCTAACAGTAAAGGGTGTAGATTCGACTGAGCGATATGTGCGGCTTTCTCTGGATATACCGGTGCTGATAGATGGCTATGCAGTAGGTGCTTTAGTTGATACCGGGGCTGACTATTCGATACTAAGCGGGAAAATGACCAGACAACTAAAGAAGGTAATCACGCCTTGGCATGGATCCGTGATTCGAACGGCTGGTGGCCACACCGTCTCTCCGCTTGGAACCTGCACGAGCAGAGTTCGGGTCTGCGGTTATACTTTTGTAGGAAGTTTCCTTGTGCTCCGTGAATGTTCACGCGACGTTATTCTTGGTGTTGACTTCCTGCACGAATATGGAGCTGTCATTGATCTTCAAGAGAATCGCATCACCTTCTCAGCCGACCGAGCAATCGACAAGCAGGACGACCAACAACGTACCGACGTTCTTCGTGTTTCTGCTGAAAGTATAATGCTTCCTCCAAGAGCCAGTGTTATTGTCGACGTCACATGCTGTGGATTGCGAAATGGTGAAGCGATTGCAGAAAGTAATTTTGAACACCTGCTGACTCAAGGTGTTTGTGTGGCTAGGAGTATCATACAGCTACGTGATGGCCTATCTCAACTGCTCGTTACAAATTTCAGCAACGAACACCGACACCTTTTCCGTGGCACTTCGTTAGCGTTTGCAGATGAATTAGGAACCATTCCCATCTGCTTCTCGTCGGAAGCAGTGGAGGCCGCCGATACGTCTCTAAACAATATCGATATTAATTCTAACCTCACACCAGAAAACCAGACAGCACTGCGGAAACTCTTGCTTGAATTCAAGTCATGCTTCGCTGCTTCCTCTAAGGTGCGCCAGACTTCGATCACTAGGCACAGAATCATCACTTACGACGACGCCCGCCCAGTACACCAACAGCCTTACCGTGTGTCAGCGAAGGAACGAGAAGCCATTCGTACGCAAGTTCGAGAAATGCTTGACGACGGCATCATCGAGCCTTCCAACAGTGCGTGGTCCTCTCCGGTCGTCCTAGTCAAGAAGAAAGACGGAACGCTACGTTTTTGCGTCGATTACCGGAAGCTGAACAGCGTGACTAAAAAGGACGTGTACCCGCTGCCACGCATCGACGACTCGTTAGACAGATTACGCCACGCCCACTATTTTTCCTCTTTGGATTTAAAAAGCGGGTACTGGCAGATTGAGGTTGAGGAGCGAGACCGCGAGAAAACGGCATTTGTGACCCCTGATGGCCTGTATGAATTTCGAGTCCTTCCTTTTGGTTTGTGCTCAGCGCCCGCAACCTTCCAGCGAATGATGGACACTGTGCTTACTGGTCTGAAGTGGCAAACTTGTCTCGTATACCTTGATGATGTTGTCGTTTTTTCTGAAACCTTCCAGCAACACCTTCACCGCCTCAGGAGTGTGCTACAGGCTATTCAATCAGCAGATCTTACACTCAAACCGCAGAAGTGTCACTTTGGTTATGAAGAGCTCAAATTCCTTGGCCATGTAGTCAATGCGAATGGAGTACGACCCGACCCCGACAAACTTGCCGCTGTAGCCGCGTTTCCGCATCCTACAGACAAAAAGACTGTTCGGCGCTTTCTGGGTTTGTGCGCCTACTATCGACGATTTATTAGAGGGTTTTCGAAGATAGCGGAACCCTTGACTCGCCTTACACGCGACGACACACCGTTTGTATGGGCTACCGAACAACAGGCTGCTTTTGCCGAGCTACGACAGCGGATGCAATCAGCCCCTGTTCTTGCGCATTTTGACGAAGATGCTGACACAGAGGTGCACACTGACGCCAGTAACATCGGCCTCGGCGCAGTGCTCGTCCAGCATCAACACGGCAAAGAAAGAGTCATAGCCTATGCCAGCCGCTCACTGTCCCGTACCGAGGTGAATTACACGACCACAGAGAAAGAGTGTCTCGCAGTAGTGTGGGCGATCACCAAGTTTCGCCCGTACCTCTATGGTCGTCCATTTAAAGTGGTGACGGACCACCATGCCCTCTGCTGGTTGGTAAACATTCGTGATCCCTCTGGACGACTGGCCCGATGGAGCTTGCGTCTACAGGAATTTGATGTTACCATCGTATATAAGTCTGGACGGAAGCATGAAGACGCTGATACGCTGTCACGTGCACCCATACCTTTAGTCAATCAAGAAGAAGAGGACGATGACGGTTTCCTGGGCGCCCTTAGCTCATCTGACTTGAGCAGACGCCAGCGAGAGGATGAAGAGATTCGACCACTCATCGACTATCTGGAGGGTCATAGCGCCGTTATACCTCGCCATCTATCTCGCGTCGTGACATCTTTCTGCCTCCGAGATAATGTCTTGTACAAAAAAAAACGCCCGTCCTACGAGCCGCGCTTACCTCCTCGTCGTTCCGAAGGACATGCGGGATGAAGTCCTCTCTGCGTGTCATGACGAGCCCACATCTGGTCATCTAGGTTACTCGCGAACGCTCGCCAGAGTAAGTGAGGCGCACTACTGGCCCGGACTTTCTGCAAGCGTGAAGCAGTACGTTAAAAGCTGTCGCGAATGCCAGCGTCGAAAGTCGCCACCAAGCAAGCCGGCTGGATTACTTCAGCCAATTGATCCACCCCACAAGCCATTTGACCAAGTTGGCATGGACATTCTCGGCCCATTTCCTTTATCGTCTGACGGCAACAAATGGGTCATTGTTGCAACTGACTATTTGACCCGCTATGCTGAGACAAAGGCGATACCACGAGCCACGGCTTCTGAGGTAGCACAGTTCTTCATGTGCCACATTGTTCTGCGCCACGGTGCTCCATCTACAGTGATAACCGACAGAGGAACAGCGTTCACTGCACAACTTATTGATGAAGTTTTTCGACTAAGTAACACTAGGCATCGAACGACGACTGCTTACCATCCGCAGAGCAATGGCTTAACCGAGCGACTAAATAAGACAGTCACAAACATGATCTCCATGTACATCGACGTCCAACACAAAACATGGGATCGCATTTTGCCTTATGTGACGTTCGCTTATAACACCGCCGTTCAAGAAACAACCCGATTTACACCGTTTCGCCTTCTCTACGGCCGCGAAGTTCAGACGATGCTGGATGCGATGCTTCCTTGTGAAGGCGCCGATCAATTAACAACTGACGCAGAAGAATTTGCAGAGCGTGCCGAGGAAACTCGCCAGCTCGCCCGGCTACACATTGGTCAGCAGCAACAGGTTGATGCACGACGTTACAATATGCGTCACAATGACGTATCTTACAGACCGGGAGACCAAGTTTGGATTTGGACCCCTGTTCGACGCCGTGGCCTCTCCGAAAAGTTGCTCAGCAGATACTTCGGTCCGTATAAAGTATTGCGCCGCGTGAGCGACGTAAACTACGAAGTGGTTCCGGACGCTACGTCGTCACGATGGGTACAACGAAAACAACCGACCTCTGACATAGTTCACGTGGTGCGCATGAAGCCCTATTTTGCGCGTTCCTAAAAGACCACTTTTCCTGTGTTTTTTTATTTGTGCTCCGACAATTGCCTCATCATTGGTGAACTTATCGCGTCTAACATTTCATTATTGGTGCCCTTTTTCATTGTTTAAACTACTTTGTTTTGGTTTTTTTTCAATAACTTTGCAGCATCGGGACGATGCTCTTTTTTTTTTTTGTTGAGGGGGAATATTGCCACCTCTTTCTAGTAGTGGGTCGTATGCCAAGGTGAAGGCCCACACCACAGAGAAGAAAGAAGTGCACGTGGGCCCTCGCTCTGGCAAACAAGCCCAACCGACGCGCTTGGTTAGAGCCCTGTTGCTCAGACGTCAGTAAATGTTGTCGACACCCCCTGGAGTGACGTGACAATATATATATATATATATATGTGTGTGTGTGTGTGTGTGTGTGTGCGTGCGTGCGTGCGTGCGTGCGTGTGCGTGTGCGTGTGCGTGTGCGTGTGCGTGTGTGTGTGTGTGTGTGTGTGTGTGTGTGTGTGTGTGTGTGTGTGTGTGAGTGTGTGTGTGTGCTTTTACCTGTGTTACGCCAAGAGACAACGACAGCATACTACAGCCTGGACCCTCAAAGTGCTCTCAATAAAACTTGAAATTCAGCGAGATGGTGCATAACTGATGAGAATTCTGGCCGCAAAAAAAGAGACATTCACATAAGTGCCCTAGAAAGGACATCGGTCAAGCCTGTCGTGGTGCCGTACGTTCATAAGGCTGTGCACGACGTGAAATAAAGTAGCAAAACTGTTATAAGGTGCCAGTGGTGTGCCCCGCTCCAAAGACGCTGGCCCAGTTTGCGCTCGTTTCTTTCTCGTGGTGTAGAAAAAAAAAAGGTTGTCAGATAAAAATCGCCAGGCCTGCGCGGAACGCGCAGCACAGTCCCAGCGATAGAGCACGAAGAGTGGCTTTTCAGAGCCTTTTCTAAACACTCTGTGTGTAAATACTAGAAGTACACATCCTGGTTACCCACTACGCCATAAATAATGATAAATTTTGTGTAATAGGCCACCATTCACTATGCTATCCTTCGTCTTTTTTCGGAGAAGCGTGATATCCGCTAAACACTTGCAGCGGATTTTGTGCCAATTTTGTGTTGCATGCAGTGGCTGACGATGATGAACAATTATGCCGGAAGTGGGTATGCGCCACAGTTAATATGTGATGAAGAACAATTTTTTTCTGATGTGCTTGGGCATTGGACGACCCAATAGTTACGCTATTCGTATTGTGTGGCGCCTGGTTGTTTTTTTTTTGCTGTTCTAAAACGTTTCATTACTCATAATAACACGATTCATTTCCGGACATGAAACTTGCCTAGGGCAAGTTTGCCAACAAGTCCCAAGCACCGGCGTGGCTCAGCGGTAGAATACTGGGCTGGCACGCAGTAAACTCGGGTTTTTATACCACTATGTCATCACGTGTCTTTGGTATTTTAATTTGAGATTTTTGTTTTATTTCTTGCGATAGCGGTTAACGCACACTGGCGGCGGCGGACAACTGCGGCGCCGCGCGTGACGGGCCTTGTGATCTCATAACAGTTTTTGCTCTAAAATCATAGCGTGAAGTTCGTTAATTGCTGCACGGTTTTTTTTATAAAATTCTGTTGACATGTGGTGAGTCATATATAGGCCAGATGAGTCAATGCATTCATGACCGTATGGTGGATCATTCACACTTGAGCATGGAGGTACTAACTTGGCAGAGCATTGAGCAAGTTGTGGGGTGCGGAGCCGAAACTGTGAAATGAAGATTATGGGTAGAGGTAAGATTAAGTTTTCAAGGGAGTTGATTGAAGTGTATCATATCGAGAAGCGAGGGGGCATGTGTGTCAGTGACACATTGAAGAAGGTTTGGAAGGTGGAAGCAGAATACCTCAATAAGTGTTTGTAAGTGAAAAAGTGTTAGACTATATGTAAGCAATTTACCGTGAGTGCATGTGTGCTTTTCTTGTTATATTTGCAGGTTATGCCTCAAATAAATTTAGATGAAGGTAGCACCCGTCTTATCCTCTCCTTTTGGGAATCTGATTTTCGCGCTCATATTTCCCGCCAATTAAAGTGTCTCGCCCTTAAAAATTAAGAACGCCAGGTGATGCACCGGTGCCATTTCGGCAAATACTACTCACATTTGCGACAAGCGAGCAAAATTGACTTCAGGCGACGGATGTTTGCATTTGTGTGTGCACATTTACTTGCATACGGTTCGCATTCCCACAGCCCGCTAATTTAGCTGACGTCATTTTCTTACGCGGGTGATTGGTTTAGCAGTTTGCCACTGCAATCTCTGCACTGAAAAATCAAGCAGCATGCGAGTGAGTGGAAGCAGTCACTTTGAGACCAAAGCCTCTTTTTGCGACCAGTCACATTGTGACTAACTTATTCGTTCGACCGCTACTAGTCACAGGTGTGAACTAATCTTCATTCTTGAGTGTATAAAATGCATCGGCGTGTCCAATGACACATTTCGAGACGATCGCTTTCGACGAAACTGTCATTTCAACGTGATTTCGCGAGATACACTCCGATTTTGCCAGCCTCCATGCAAACGACTGCTTAGCAAACGGGACGATTTCGGTGAAGCTTGTTTACTGCTGAATCGCAGTGGATGTGCATCTGTGTGCAAGACAAACTCGAGGATAACATCCCAACGCAGATATTTTTATCATTCACAGTGAGTGAAAAACATCCTGTATAACTTAGTGCTTACTGGTGTTGCAGCCACTTGGAGAAACGTGCTTTGTCCAGACCAACGAAGGAAATGGTGTCGACGACCAAGTAGCCTTTCTTGCGCCACTTCTTGCACACCAAGTTGAGCTGCGTGCGTGCTTGAGCCGTGCTAGGCGGACTCCAGGTTAAGAGCAGGCCCGCGGGGATGCCGACAATGCCGGTGGGTTGAGGCTTTGGTCCCTGGGCGTGTTGCACACATCATCGGTCAAGGCGTAGCCAAGACCATACAAAGCAGCGATAGAACTGAGCCCCGACTTATTGCGGACATAGTATTAACAAACAACCTTTGGCTAAGTTATACAAGAAATTTACTGTGCAGGTAGTTTATATGCCACTACGATGTTTGTGGATTAGGACAAGCAAGCGAAGAAATCAAGTTCTACAGCGTTACGTTATGGGGCGGAAGAAAATAGGTTTGACTGTGGAAGTTTACACTCAACCTAGTTTTATTCATTAGACATCTCAAATTGCCTGAATTTTCATCTTACCCTAACTAAGAGCCCAGAATAAGAGCAATCAAATGAAAGGAAAGAGACATACTAAGGAGAAAGTGGCAGGTGATGCCACCTCAGAATTTCGGCACTTAATGTTCTCGAATAACAAGGGTGAAAAAAAGTTGAGGGCCCAAAAAAATGAAGATGTAGGGGAAAATTTAGCACATTTCAGTAATAATACTTCCCAAAGTTGATACATATAGACTTGTTAGGTACACAAGCTAAGTGGTAGCGATTATTAGAAGAAATGACGTAAGCAGATATTTGGATATTATATGTACTTTTGCAAACGAATATTCATCCAGAAGGATCAAAGAATGCACGTTAAGCACAGACTTTGACCCCATGTTGCGTGCGCACGAGGATGTGTAAAAAAAACCGCTCCTCCCCCCCCCCCCCCTGATTACGAGAGAAGGGGGCGCAAAAATCTGCTTTTCGCTTTGACTCAGTTATGGTTGCGCAGGTTTTTCGACGATATTGGCGGCGGAAGGTCACGGATGTTCCATACCGAAGACGGCTTGCTTACCATCTTTGTATCAAGACAGCGGGCGACAAAAAAAGTGTCATTGGGAGAAGCTCGTCATGGGTTCGTTTTATTTATTTCTCCATTGTCAATCATGTTGTACTTTGGACACAACCAATAAAGAGGTGGGTGGGGCGCTGTGGTGAAAAGTTGCGCTTAATGAGGAACACTGTGCGCGCCTCTGACTACATAGAGACAGCAAGTGCTTTTATAAGCAGTTGTTTTGACAAGGCCACACTGCAGTGCTGAGCTTGGCAGAACACTCTGGGCTAGAAGATATGGGAAAGGTGCGCGGCTGCTACATATACGCATCTATTGCGTACAACGTTTTATCGCATAGTGTAGGCTCAAACGAAAATTAAATAGAACTGGCAAACGAAATAAAAGTAAAAGTTATTCTACCGTACACATCGAGGCAAGATAAATTGCTCAAATATTTCGTGGAATGAGATCTCGGGCTTCCGTTTTGTATTGTGGAAAATTATTATTTCCCAAGTTTGACAGAACGCTCATGCCAGGCTATTTGGTCAGAATTCATGAGCCATTGGCGTAGTGCTTCACGAAAGGGTCAGAAAAGTGCTGTCTGCTCGTCCTTTTTTATCCCAGTCATGGTGCGCAAGGCGATGTGAATTTGACTGAACGCTATACTCGAAGCACTTATATTTATGTTGATATCAAGCCATGCCGTGGGACGCGTCAAATCAACCCGATTAAAATGAAGCCACGCTTCTACGGCGCCATTACGTAATTAATGTAAATTGAGAGTCAGCTTCAATATTGCATCAATCAGCTGTGATCACTCGACAAAAAAAAAAAGACTATGGTCCCTGCGTCTACCAATAAGATCATGGAGAAGATGCAGTTAGGCATGAACTTAGCTTGTGATAGCGCGGCACATATGAAAATGAAAAGGGGAAAGACGACAGAGACATCTAGAAAGGTAGGCGCTAACCTTTCTAGACGCCTCTGTCGTCTTTCCTCTTTTTTTTTTCATATGTGCTGCGCTAACACAAGCTAAGTTCATGGATAACCGGCTCGGCCGAGCCACCATACCATGCAGTTAGGCTCACCAGAGAAACGTGTGTCGAACAAAAAGCTTGCATGACTCTCTCTCGTCGTAGACCAGTGGTCGAGATCGACGGGTAGTCGAAGAGAGCTTCGAGCAGAACGGCACGCTCTTGGTAACAGGGAAGAACGGGGATCTTCTGACCAGAAGCGTTGGCCCAGCAATCGACAGGAAAACTCGTGCCATGAGGCTTTCACTGAACGTGCACGTTGACCACAATGACGATGGCGATTATGCTCCTGAGATCATTGGCTCTTACTCGATCTGGGATATAGTCTGAAATATTTATTTGCTATAGGTCGTTACAGTGTGAATTAGAATGATGTGTTTCATTGTTATTCTTCACCATGCATCGTCGTCTTCTTATAGTAGTGATCCGCAAGCACACCACGGTGAGCAAAATGCTTTCATTTAGACTCACTTCTATCAGCGCAACTGATCTAAACATAGCGCAAAACAGAACACGTGCACTTTCACCGCTATTATATTTATTAATTTCCAAAGTGGACTTGTTGCTAGCCCCGTTAGGCGAGTACTGCCGGGCGTGATAACAGACACCACGTGGGCTAGAACAAGCAGACAAGTTACTCTGAGTAAAGTGATATGAAGGTATCTGAAGAACGATGATATGAGCTAATTCTGGTGCTGCGAAACACGCGTTTGGATGATCACGGGACGGGCCTTTAAAACTAGGCTGTTGCAAACGCTGGCAAGCGGTACAAACAATAAGACTCCGCACGTTTTTCGAGCGAAAGCAACGTTACATGAAAGAGAAGAGCATGGTGAAATTTTACTATGCATATTGCTGCCTTAAAATTATGCCATCACGTAGCTCTCTAAGGAAATTATGGACGGATTATTTTTACCGGTGCGGCTGCACGATGAAAATATATAGACTTCGAAATTTTTTGATGTAACCATGTTGCAATCCCACATTTTTAACCGTATCGAATGCTGACAAAGGATACATGGTCGTCTTTTGACGCTAATATCAATAGTTTGTACCTTGACCAGTTTCGCTAAAGTTGTATAGGCAGAGCAGTTTGACAAAACCATCAAGAAAGCTTTTCTAGTATACTAGACGACATCACTAATACAATAAGTACAGGAAGACGAGTGTACCAGGTCTGACTTCGAAACAAAAAAGGTCACATAGACCTCGAGTACGTTTGTAAACTGCTTGGGAAAAACCAAACAGCTGTACTAGAATAATAAACGCCTTCACTTGGCACTATGGTACAGTTTATTTACAGTGCCTTATAATAATATTAGTAGTAGTAGTAGTAGTATGTTTATTCATATCAATGCGCAACAACGATGTGACCCTGTTGGGTACAATCAGCGCAAAGAACATCTTCCTGAAGCTCTTGCAAGACGGGAAGAAAAAGAACAAAGGAAACAAGTTAGAACAGCAAAGATACAGAAATATGAAGTAAACTAAACATGGCGTCTTAGACAAAAATGGAGCTAGAACGCGGAAACGTGTACCCAAACGGGAGGTCAAACTTTTTGTATGCAGAAAAGTTAGCAAGAACTGATGAGCCTGGATGTATTGAGCAGCACACCTTTTTGGAAACAGGCAGTCTTTAGGCTTGCACGCTAGAGTATATGATCAGTGGATAATGCTAAATTAGCATACACACCTCAATTGGCTATGCAGGTTGCGTAGTAAATGCGGGACACTCTAATGGCGCGTTCACAATGAGCATTCCAGCCGCCTAAAGTGTGCCACATCCGATTCGGCGGCGGTGAGATCCGCTAAAAGGACCCTCTCCACGCCGATCATTCTCGGACCAATTATCGCGGCGTCTGCCGCCGAATCGGTCGCTGCGGACCGATAGGAGCGCTAGTCAAGAAATTTCGAAAAATGGCAGCCAAGCCCTACTCGCTTCTCATGTCGCAGTGCACGTAACTAAACGTTGTCAAAAATGGGAGTTTAAACCACTATGTGCCTACTTCGCGCCTCTATTTCATGGAAGAAATAACCGAGCTTGTCGTTGGAGTGACCGATCTTCTTACGGTCTTGCACAGCAAGACGAACCCATGAACGCTGCTGGCGTCGGAAGGTTTTTCTGTTCTCTATGCAATACAAGACAGCGACTTGCCAGAAAACTAAGCAGTACTGTTTCTGCTTTCTTCCTGTGTACGAGAATTATCAAAGTCTGGACCACCGAAAATAGTGTAGTGGCGTTTGCGAGACACGACAACAACCGGGTGACAGCGCATCCATCCGGCGTTCGCATCGTGGTAGATGGCATTTTCGGCGGCGTGGGGCGCGTCCAGTGCGAACGACGCTGCGTTTCGGCGGCACTGAGGAATTCGGGCCGCTGTAAAAAGCAGATGCTTCAGTGTGAACTAGGGGCAAAAGTGCCCGAGAGGAGCCGACAAACGTACCCGGCTCACTGTTATACTGTCAATGATGGTGCGGAAAAGCGTAAAAATATTGTGTACAGAGCTAGCTTGACGCAAAACGATGTTGTGTGTGGGCGTCTCAGCTATATGGACATTTATGCAACGTGACATTGTCGCCTTCAATCATCACTTATTCACATTATGCAAGTAAAGCTTCTTAATGTCAAGCAATCTCACAGCTTGTAGTGGGCTAGTCCGGTACTTTAAAATTGTGAAAAGTGGACGTTTTGGTTGTGGATACCGTCCGTGTTCATTGACCACGAAACGTGACCTCATCACTTGGTCACGTGCATCTTGTTGTTGTCGGATGTTGGCGCCTGTCACGGGATTTTTCACTTCACGGTGCGCATAATGTTTTGGCGTTGAAACAGTTACAGTATCCCAGGATGCACCCACCGCACTGGCTTAGAATGTAAGGTTTCGACCTGCTAATTTCTAGGGCACGGGTTCTGTTTACGGTCACTGCTTGAGCATTTTGATTTAAAATATATACAACGCCAGTGAACCTATATGTATCTGCACGGTAAATAACTACAGGTCGTCTGAATTCATCCGGAGTTCCAACCACCTACTGCATGCCCTTTTCTAACATCGTGGCTTTGGCTCGGGAAAATCCAGAACTTGTAAATTACCCGCGAAAATGCGCAAATATTTACATTTTTTGACAGAAATATGGCAAAAATTCTCTTCAAATGAGTTGAATTTCTGATATGTGTATTTCCTAGAAAAGTCACAAAATAAGAAGAAACAGTAGCATTTATTGATTTTACTTTAAAATATCTGATCAAAAGTACATGCTAAAGCTGCTGCGCATAAATGTTTTTTGTAACGAACCAACGAAAAACTCTCATGCAGATCAATTAACCACGTGGCATGCTGACAAGGCGAAATACGTGCTGCAACACCAATGAAATTGAATAAGACCAATGACTCAAGTTATTTCATGCTGCATAATGCCTCTTGGTTTTTCATACATATAAGCATTGTTTACGTAACATCTATGAAGGTTGTTACACTGTATATGTTGAAAGAATGAAAAAATTATGTTGGACAGATCTGTGGAATACAGATTGCTTTAAAAAATTGCGAATCTTACACCGAGTTTCTCATGGCTGGGGCAGAGCAGAGCTGGTCGGCATTTGTCTGGTTCTGGCTTGTCTATAGATAGGCTCACGTGCATTTACTTGCCGATGCATGAAGTGCTTCCGTCTTCACATCGTAAATTACGAGAATTGGCCGGGCAAAATCAGCTTCCATTGCGATTCACTTGGAATTAACAGCTTCTAGCAGCATACTTTTCATAATCAGATTAATTGCCTAACTGACGCTAAATAACCTGCCTAATTTGCATATTTGATGCTTCATAGAGATTGGAATACATCTTAGTCCGAGTTCGTCTGGATATATTTTGATAGAGTAATTAGTTAAATAGGACAAGCTTGCCCAATAGTAGCTTTGTTTTCATTAAGTGTCACTTTTAGTGAACGAAGGCTTTATTCGTTCTTAAGCTTTATTAGCCCTAACCAGACCGTCTTAATTGGTCCTACTTGAGATTACCTCGGCTCACTTTGCCGAGCTCGGTGTGAATGGGCAAACTGTAATCTAAGCTCAGAGAATTAAAGGCGTTGATTTGGTTAGCTTATTTGTGCTTAGCCCATTAGGCACTACCATTCTCAACTGAGCTTAATAAGCTTGGCTTAACTAGGCACAACTATGCTGAACTTGACTTGACGTGGCCGCGTCATCATTATGATGATAATTTCTTGCCTAGACTATGAACCGGACAAACGGCGAGAGTAACAGCTCTGCTGTGAAAGAAACCACTCCTGTCGACTCGGTGTCCTGAACACAAGTTCGAAACGGAGCACGAAGGTAATACGCGCGCATGCTTAGTTCTCAATGACAGCAGAAAAGCATCGCACATGGCCAAGAACGTGGCACGACCAATTTGACCGTGGCACAACAATGCGGCACGCAGTAACCGCGAAGTGAAGTATTGTATACAACGTGTTCATATTCGCGATGTTTCACTTACCAAAATGAGAATGCGTAGCCTTCGCAAGTCGCCCCTTCTTCAATTACTTAAATTTTTCCAAATAATTGCCTTTTTAACTACATACCCGACCTTGAACGTATACAGGAAAAGCCGAATATGTGTTTTTGCGTGGTAGACTACTTGATTGCCATGCAGCATTCCTGCGTTCCATTTCTGCTGGGACCATGACATTTATTTTCTGTATTCATCGTGTGAACGAATTTAAACTACCAATGTCAGGTCTCGCCCAGTCAATTTAGAAACAAACTGTTTATCACCTCTGGCTCATACCCGCTTACCGAGACAATAATTTACGGGTATGTGCCACACGTCTTTGAAGGAAAGAGTTTGACTTCGTGCGTGACGGTATGTTCACGTAAAAGATTGATTTGAAATGTTACTCTAGATTCCGAATTTTTTATAAGAAACATGTATGTGTCGATTTCTGTGAACAAAGAGCAGTACGTGCGCACAGAAAAGTAGCATGCTTCACAAATCGCTCGTTAAGCTGTATGCCGGCAATTTTTTCAATAACTTCACCCCAAATTCATAAGTTTTAAATTGTTTGGTTTTATTCAAAAAATATTGGTTTATTTTGTTTTTGTGTAAGTTTTCTTTCTCTGCGAACCACCAAAGTTTTGTAAGGTGAGTTGCCGCTGCGGCTTGTGCGTTTCTGGCCGCCAGGCACAGCGAGTTCATGTGAGAAGCTGATAAAACACCGAATAGTTCTATAGGACCCGCTTCAGTTCCCAGTGATTCTACACAAAACATTATGTACATTACAGGTAAATAAAACTTTTACAATGTATGTAAGTGAGCCAGTAAAACAACTTTTGTAGGTTCACTATCAACACGAGTTAACTCAGCGTCACCTGGCTAGGCCCACTCGGGATGGTCAGGGTCCTCACGGGCCCTCTGAACGGCCATGGTTTGAGAAGGGAGGTCCTGGGAATCAGGTGTAGAATTGATTTGCTGTATTTGGGGCGTAGATTAGGCGATGAAGGTATACATGCTATATTTTCGACTTGATTAGCGGAAGCAGATGTTCCGAATAGGAGAACAGTGATGATTAGCGCGTTGAAGCAGAGCCGTCAACAAGCAAAGGCCTGTTGAAAAGTGCCGCTGCTGATTATGAAGGCATTCAGTTTTAAGGCAACAATTAACACTTTGTAAATGACAATAAACAAAGATAACGATAATGAGGACCACGTTGAAGTAGCGCTGTGGACACGCAAACAAGCCATGAATGGTGTTAACGATGCGGATGATGAAATTATTGAACATGAGGAATAAGTGCTGATGATGGCAGTAATGAATGATGATGTTGATAATGCTCAGTGCCGTTAGCGATCGTCCATGTGAACGTTTAAGATGGTGGTGATGATTGTGATAATATTGCTACGTAGCTATAATCACCAATAATCGTGTTTAACTTATGAAGGGGGTTATTATGGGAAGTAGTGAGATGATGAAAATTTTGCGTTGAACAAGAGTTCTCGGCAGGTAAAGTTCCCACGCACAAAAGAGAAGTCTGATGGAACTAGCGTAATTGGTGTTCACCGCGCACACATAGGTGGGCATTTGTTGTTTCCTAGAACTAATGCTAAATTTTGCAGGTTTTCGATGTGTTCCACTAGAATGTCATTACATACACGAAAAAGAAATACTTCCTTACACATCTGTATTGGTTGTGGGAAACAAAGCGATAAAGGAAAAATATACCACTTTCAAGAATAAATTATTTATCTTTTCCTGAACAACGGAGTTATACCGGTAGAACATGTTGACAGCGATGAGAAAACAGGAGAATTAAGTGTGGGGTGGCTTGTATACGTTGCCCTACTTGGAGATGGTGATGACGAAATTATGGTTGCAGATTACGGCTTCTAATTGTGATGCGTGGTTAGCTAAGCCGGCAGCGCGAAAAAACAGCTATTATGGGAATATTTGACACCGCAGTAAAAAAAAAAAATACTTATACAAACATTTGTCCTTTCAACGTTATATTAAAGATGGGAAACTCGGACAGGATGACCTCATAATCATTTTAAACTTGTAGCTTGTTCCGGATATAGTCAATTTTCTTTCTTTAAGCTTTAATGGCATATATAAATAACGATATTTCAATTCAGCAGTTCTTTTCATTGACGAGTAGCTATTTTTCACCTATCTTTGACTTGCATTCAGAATTCCGTGGTTGAACGCGGTTAAACCATGCTTGTCGAGCCATAGCAGCAACTGCTGTGGAATGCATGCCTCAGAGATGCCCCGCGCTTAAGCGCAACAATTCGACAAGAAGTGGTACGTTGTACCCATTTCCCTTCCCCGTTCGCGGCGCGGTAGTCACGTGACAAGAGTTGAGGACTATCCACGCGCCGGCTCGCAGAACGAGTGAGCAGGAAAAGAAGGAACAAGCGTGTTTTAGCTCCAAGATCAAACGCATGCATGAAGTCCTTTTCTTGGGTTTGTACCCGAAGAAGTATAACTATATAGCTTTAAAATTGTATCACAGTCGCCTCGGCCAGCAAGCCGCAGTCCTGAAACTTAGCCCCGCAAGGCTAGAGACAGTGAAGAAGGCTGATGAGCTGGGAAGAAATATTCGAACAAAATGTCACCCGAAGCGGCCATTTAACAGTAATCATTTCTGAAGTGCATTTGGCATCAGGATTCGAGAAAGATATCGATACTGACTTCCGGCTCGACTCAAATTAGAATGATAATTGTTATGTAAAGATATTGCACCGCGGTTATTTCAACATATACCAGCCGCGTGGGGTGCCTCACAAATGTGCTTGAGACCAATTTCACTCCTGTCGCCTACTCGAACAAATATTTATTAATCGCAGTATATTCGACAAACATTTTGTTACTTGTGCAGCCATGGCCCGCTAGTGAAACATCGGCGGGCTACATGCCGCCCGGGCGACGCGTGTATCCCATATTATATATACGAAAAGTAAGAGAAAAATATCCGAACAGATTTTTTTTTGGCAATAAGCGCTTTTGTTCGTTGAAATACATGCAAAAACATCCAAGAATGAAGCAATTAATACGCGTTTGGTACGTGTTAACGTCCGCAGCTCAAAGAAGATGATTAGGATCCACGTGCAAATACAATGGCTTGAGCAGCATCTGCCACCTTCCAAGCCGTGTGCTGCTCGATCCCTTTTCTAATGTCGGGAGGAAAGTAGTTCATCAGGTGCGGGGGATTTTGAACGCGTGGCCGCCCAACAACGGGATCCCGTGTGTGGTTGCTGGGCGCGACGCGTCCTCCTGTTGGATTCCGGAGCACCCAGGGCTGCTGATAAGAGATCTGGAGTCTCCATCCTCCGTGTTCTCCCTCCGCTTCTGCAAGTGTATATACCCTTATGTCGTAAATGAAGTGACCCGTGGTCATTGGGTACACAATGCGAGAGCAATCAGCGTTTCTCTTCTTTTTTTCTCTCTTTTAACATTCTGCACGGGCACTGTTTCCCTTCCTTAAGGATCGCAGGAAACTATATGGCTGCTTAAGTTCCTTATTATAAAGGCATTCTGTTTATGTAGAATGCTCCATGCCAATTCTTCCCTCCATCTCGGCAATACGAGCGTCGTCAAGGTTCGCTATCACACCTATGTGTTTCTGTAAGCCTATAAAATTACGCTGGTGGAGTCAATTTTCAAACACAAGTCCCTGGTTCTCGGGTGATGCGACATTAAGGTTATCGCTAGCACTTCACATTTGCTCTGGCGTGTGCAGGTCTGTGTTACGACGGGCTATACTGTGTGGCCACAACAGCTTCGCATGAAAACGACGCCGACAGAAACTGGTCAGGAAGAAAGAGCTCACTCAAAGACGTGCTGTGAAAATTCGCCCAGAAAGAACAAAATGAAGATGTCTACATTTTTGCTATTTTTGTATGTCTGTGATATACAAGACTAAATACTAAAGGAGGTCGTGCATGGACAAGTGAGACAATAATTGATGGAGGAAAACAATATATACACAAGTGATATGCACATTAATAGGACGAAAGACTGAGCACACAGAACCAGCCAACATTTCTTTAACATATGTCTTTCTTTGCCGAGTTATCGTAGGAATCGATCCTGTTTCTGTGCGTGTGCCGTACGAAAAATGAACTTCACTTTGCCTAAACGTGCTCTATAACACCTCAGTATATTCGCGAATCTCGTCACTATGGCCTCGTATCTTGCGTTCAAGTTATTCTTCTTCATCCGCAGAAAATGACTGCCAGTTCATGTAGCACTTGTGTTATATTTATTGAGTTCTGCGTACGCTCCCTTAAGTTCACGCTATTGCAGTAGCGTCATCTGCCAACAAGCCCAAGTTGCTTTCACTCATATAATTAATTCACCATGTACCAACTGAGTGAGCAAGGAGAGGTGCGCAATAGATGTGACGATTAGTCAAGCGCGAAGAAAATAGTTAATGTAGATAATGCAGATTGTTTTCAGTGTCTAGTCTTCACAAAGCCTGATGAAAGTGCATCCGACTTCACAGCGCTCTCAGAACTTCTCTCTCGCCTGTAATCATTCAAGGAACATCCCTGTATGTTAGTGTGAGTAAATGAGGGCAATTATTTTAATAATGTCAATGCTTTAGCCCGAGCAGATTAATGAAGTTGCTCACTGAAGTAAGTTTTTGTTTGTTTGTTTTGCTTGTCTTGTAAAAACACAGCGCCGCTAGTTGTTTACGTCAGTGTTTATTCGATTTCTTGTTATGAATTGTAGTTCGTAAAGTATTGTTTTATATGCTTTGTACATTTTAGAATCTATAGCGTTAGCCTGTTTTAGGTTAACCACGAAACTTCGAAAGCACAAAACAAACAGAGGTTTTCAGAATGCAAATCAAATGGCAGAAGGCATTTGCGATGCTGGCATTACATGGTATACCGGGGCACTGCGGTCAACTATAACTACGAAAATTTCTGTGCCACCGTGACTCAGACCACCACTTAAGCGAAGCACACATGCGCAGCGCATGTGCACTTATACGTAGTTCGACATGCGAACGTGATCCACTTCGAATGTCTGAAGGCAAGCTACCGCTAAATATGCGGACCTAAAAATTGAGAGATTCTTCAGCTACGCCTTTAAGGAGTTGAACGCGATAGCGAGATCCAATCCCTAGTGCGTACTTCAAGCACTTAGTGCATGAAATCTTGTCGAACTTGCCAGGCACCCACTATGCCTGGCCTTAGTGAAATAGACGCAGTAACGTGTGTGCGTTATGTAGTGGGTGACTGGCTTTAACTATGAAGTCATAATGATAATCACATGTTCGACGCCCAATGCCAAAGTACGCATGTTGTTATTACTGTCATAATTCATGATGTATTGTGAAGCATGTATACAAGGTGCGTGCATTTGTGAAGTGTGAAAGTTACGTGGAGTGCATTTCCACGCAGTGGACGTAATTTTTCCCTTCGTTCACAAGTATAAGCGTTGCTCTGTGGTAGAAGACCCGCTTGCCCCACGAACAACCCATATTCGAGCCACACTGGGAACTAGACATTTTTATCCTTTATTTTTACATCTTTAGATTTTTTTTATTACGTAGAAAATGATTTTTTGCTCGCAACTAATGACTCCGACGCCAGAATTTCTGCCGAACGTGCCATTTAACGCTATGGTGGGAAAATTCGCGCACACGAGGGGCGGACGCGGTGCGTACAATATTTGTCTCTTCAATTCTCTGGAGTGTCGGAGGTCTTAGGTTCGCACTCATTAGCTCCAGCTAGACTAACCGACATCCTACTCCTTCACCCTGTGGTACCTCGCATCTCTTCATTTCTTTCCTGGGATCAGCCGCCTTCACGCCAAGTATCAGGCGTCGTATCTTCTAGAGACCTTCTATAAAGACGCCCAATATAATTTGTTGTCGCACGCAAAAGGCCATTAGGGAGCGGGCATGTATGTGCAACGCCGTTGCAAAATCATTGCAGAAATACCTCTCTTTTCTTGATGTTCAAGACGTCGAAGCAGCTGGTGTAGACCCTGGCAGCGTGCTGGCTCGGATTCTGGAGCTGGACGGCTGTTCGTGCGTGGATCAGCATGTTTGTCACAACCCGCTGGAAGGTATGAAATGCACGTCACGCACACTCTCGAAGCGCCATTGGGCGATGTTGCCAAACACTTGCTGGAGGCGTTGAAGCACGAGTCCACGCACTCGAGGTGACTGAAGTCCAAGGCTACGGCGTATTTCCGGTGGACAGCGGCGAAAAAAAAACGATTACGCATATATTCTCTCCTGGACTGCTTTGTTTTTAAATTGAAGCTGTCTGCAGGGACATTTCCCTTTATTTTAGCTGTGCAGAAATCACATTGCCAGGATCATCATGAAAAAACGCGCGGTGGCTTAATGGCATACTATTTGCGCTGAAATGACGCGGGCAAAAGGGTGACACCTAAAGGAATGCCGCAGTGCATGGCGGGATGCAGCACGTCTGTGCCACATGGTTCGGACGCAACACGTGTATATCTCTTGCACCATCACTATGACGCAGTTCTTAAAAAAAGAAGGGGTTCCTCGCGTTGGTGGGCGCTTCCTAAAATTTCCTCGGAGGCAACATGGGGCTTAAATACACCCGGCTTGATGAACACTGAGGGCGTCACTGCCCCTGGTGATCCTCTCTGTATCGAACCATAAGGAGCCGAGTAGTGTTGCACAGCTGAAAAAAAAAACTATGAGCGTGAGTGACCGATTATTTGGGCAAAGAATTCGCGCTTAGCATTTCTAAGGCAAGCACTTGGGATGGGCTGCTTGCTGCCGGCTCCTGCTGCTTCAAAAGATGGATCCTGTCTGCTACTCTCTCTCTCTCTCTCTGTCAGGCTCAGGAGGAAGACGGCACGTGTCTCATTTTTTTAAACGCGCTCGTCCTCTTTGTTCCCTTAGTTCATTGTACCCTTTTTTGCACTTCGGCTGTTTAAGACATGGAATACCAACTAGCCCGCTCCCACACCTTGCTTCAGTAATATTCTCGCTCTGGTGAACGGATACTTAAGCAAATCTTCCCTTTCAACTGCACCTACTCAACTTAATCATACCCTCTGTAGCACTAGACGGCGAAAGCCTGCACACTTCGTAATGCGAGACCAGACTTTTTGCGCAAACTACCGAGTGACAGTGTGAGAAGTATAAATGGGCTTACCTTGTCGTACTGAGCCAATTTCATTAGAAGAACGCACGTTACGCTACGCGGTAACGATATCCTATACATCACACTTTGAGAACATGTGACGAAACTTTTTTTTGACCTTTAAACTTCTTGTTTAGGCTTTTTACTGGTTCTATTCGCTCTGCCAGCGTGGAGACACTTGAACCAGCAAGCTCGCGGTTGCTTTTTGCTGACCTACATGTTCAGAAAATGGATGCTATAAGCGTTGCTCACAGTGCGATGAACGTTTTGTTCAACTGAGTCGCGTGGCTCTGAAGCTTCGAACGAACTGTTATGAATGTCTCCTTGGTGGGTGAACTGCAGATTGAACATGGGTTCCTTTAATGCACCTGAAGCGCACTTGAATACCTCCTAGTGTGGTCGCCTTCTTCAGGAATGAAACGATCGCCATGCTGTGCATGCCAACAGATAAATTAGCTTGGAGTGCTCTCGACTGTCTGATCGCGACGAGCTAGCGAGAGTTCGATATGTAGTTGGTTTGGTGAAATCATGGTACTTTGCATATCTAAAAATATTTTCGCTATCATTCTTACATCACTTCGAAATCACAAGCACGAATGAAATGTGAAATCTATTTTCTAGCATGCGCACCCTTCACCTTACAGCTATATTCAAACTGGCGCTTGAAAAACAGTAAAGGCTCTGTTACACTCTACAGTTTCCAAAGAGCGCGTGCGCCGGTGTTCGTTTCGTCACGTCACGCCGGAGATGAACCGCCAGGCGCAGATCTACGCATTCTACTACACTGCGCCCAGCGTGCACGCGCGTCGATGTTACGTCGGAATATATCGGGCCCTAACTCAATAACTATAAAATAATGATCACATTTGGCCACGTGGTTTTCTTTGTGATGAAAGCAAAATGCTAGAGGCGCTTATACATTGTGATGTCAGCTCACGCTTAAGAACACCGGATGGTCAAAATTTCTGCAGCCCTCCGATCCGGCACTCATTCTTATCACAGTTTGGTTTTGGGAAGATAAATCCCGAATATCAACATAGCTTTTTAAGTTAGTATGCACTTTCGTTTATGTAGTGGTGAAACTACGAACAAAATTTGACTAAAAAAAGAAGAAAAAAGGTGTGCCGCAATGTACTACCACTCCATTAAACGGACTTGAGTTTAGTCACGTCTGCTTCATGAAACGGTCGCAAGGCATTGTAAACGGCATGCCACCTAGTCAGCCACTGGTCCTGTCCTGAGATGAGCGGGGTAAAAGAATCATAGGAGCTATGGCCTAGTGAAGGCAAGCATGAAAGAAATGCGGGGCTCGGCAGCCTTCTTTGTTTTTCTTCAGTTTTCTTTCTTTTGTCCTCGCTTTCGTTCTTCTTCTGTCTCCGAGTTTTTTCTGTATTTTTACATTCAATTTTACTTCTATTTTCCTATCTACTTTGTTTCTTTATATCCTTTTCTTCCTATTTCTCGCTTACTTCGTCTTTTGATTTTTATACAATATTTACGTTGTCGTATTACCCTACTCATAGAAGCTGTGTATGCGCTTTAAATCATAATTAGGGCGCTCGACTAACAAAGGAAAAAGACTTCTTTTTGGCATGAGAGCGGCTTAAAAATGCTACCATTGACTACGGTAGTGAGTACAAGAAGCGTTTGGGGTGGGCCGAATGACCGGTACCGCCCATGCTTTGCGGTGAGGCGCTGCGTGCGGAGAATACTGTGCTGGAGCAGCGGTCGAAGTTGTTAGTGTTATATGTTGCGCGGGCTGCGAAGCTTCTTGCCAAGCATTCTTTCGGGATGCGGACTGTGTATGGCATGGACACCCGCGAGCGACTCTTGTGGTGCACTCGCAGGTACCGTGGAACCCCGTGTCCGTCGAATCGTGAGGTGCGGTGCATCCAGCCTATCCTTCTCGATCCCAGCGCCCTTCTCTGTCCACATCCGGCGCCTCAAATAGAACCTCTCGTTAGTCCTGGTCCAGAGCTCCTACTATGCTCTAGCTACATTAATTGTCAATTTGCCTCCATTAAAATCATCATCAAATCTCTCGAAGAACACAAGGAAGAAAGCCTTGTTTTGGCGCGACCGCGCGCTGATTGTGCTATAGCTGTACCTATAGTTTTGCCTGCGTTGCGCCAAGCTACGACGACTGTATAAAACAACCTGGCCCCTTAAAGTGTTGACGAACGCCAGCTTACGAAGAAGAAAGCCAGCTGACGCACCGGCGCCATTCCGAAAACAAGAGGACCATTCACACCTGTGACCAGCGACCAAAAATCAACTCCAGCCGACACATGTTCGCACGTGTTTACGACTTGCTACCAATATAGCCACAAAGAATTCACGTCTGCTCACATATAGCTGGCGTTGCAAGCCCCGTAAATAATCAGCCATCGTGTCTCTGAACTTGTGATAGATTCAAATGTTCGCGACTGCAGTCGCGCTGCTGAAAAACTGAGCAGGGAGTGCTGGAGCCAAAGGAGTCGCTTAGCAACCAAAGCAACCATTTGAGACTGCAGTCGCACTGTGACTATAACTTTGTCGTGCCACCGGATCTAGTCGAAGGTGCGAACGAATTCTCCTTCTGCAGCGTATGAAATGGCGGAGTACCAATGGGCGCATTTCAAGACAAGTACCTTAGACGAAACCGACACCTTCGCAGGATTTCATGAGATATGCTCCGATTTTGTCAACCTCCATGCAAACGACTGCTTAGCTATATATAACAGCAACCTTCCAGTGAAGCTTGTTGACTGCTACTCTCTAGTGAATGCACAGATGGGTGCAAAACGAACTCGAGGATAGTGTTCCAACGCCTGTATTTCAATCCTTCATATTGCGTGCGAAAAATAATGTATTAGCGCCTGCTTACCGGTGTTGCAGCCTCTCTGAGCTGCCCGCTTTGTGCAGACCAACGAAGAAGACAGTGCCGATGACCGAGAAGCCCTCGTTGCGCCACTTCTTGTGCACCAAGTTGAACTGCGTGCGTGCCTGAGTCGCGCTGAGAGGACACCGCGCCGACAACAAGCCCATGGCGGTGCCATCGGAGCGAGAAGGCAGAGGCTTCGGCCCCTGTGCGTGTGGCAAACATCATCGGTGAAGGTTCGGCCTAGATAGTCCATTTTAGTGATAAACCTTAGCGCCGTTTTACTTATGACATGGTATTACCAAAACAACCTTTGGGTAAGTAGGACAAGTATAGGACTCTGAAGGTCACTAATGCACTAACACGAAGCTTGTTGAGTATGACAAACATCCGAATAAGATATCAAGTTCTACAGCGTTACGTTCAGAAGTGGGACAAAATCGGTTTGAATGTGTAAGTTTACTCTCAACGAAATTTTGCTGATTATATATATAAAATACATATAGAAATGGAGATGAAGGGCAGTGACGTTAACCAATTTCTAGAATTCCCAAAAGCTCTGTCTAGCCGTGACTAAGCCCAGAGTAGGTTGAAAAATACTACAAAGGGAAAAGCAGAGAAGAAGCGGCAGTCAATGCCAGCTCGAAATTTCTCCATCTATTTTTTCAGAATAACGAGCAATAAAAAAATTAGAGGTCTGAAAGAAATTACGATATAGGAGAAAATGTAGCAGATTCATAAGTAATAACACTATTCAATGTTGATATATACAGCGTAGTTCATGTTCGCTCAAAAATAAGTGGGAGAGATTATTAGAAGAAATGACGTAAGCAGCTATTTGCGTATTGCAGGTATCTGTGGGTACACTCATCCATAAATGGGGATCAGAGAATGCACATTAACTACACACCATGTCCCCCTCGTGTGCACGCACAAGGCAAGAAGAGCGAACGATTCTTCCCCCCTCCCCCTTGCCCCATCAGAAAAATAACATGGGAGGGCGGCCGCGAAGGCTGCCTCATACGTTTAGTCATCTATAGTTTCTCAAATTTTTGACGATAATGGCAGTGGAAAGATGCTCATGTTGCATGCCGATGACTGTTCATCATGGTCCCCGGCTTTCGTGGCATCACGAAAGCCGGGGACCAAAGACAAGCCATTGGAGAAGATGTTCATTGGTTTATTTTATTTTTTTATTCGTTGTAAGATACGCGGTCTTTTGGACACAACCAATAGAAAGAAGGGCATGCAGGCGCTGCGATGAAAATTCAAACTTCTGTTTACGGATTTTTTATCGCAAGTTATTATCTTCCTCTTTGGTTTCTTGCAGCTCAACATGAGTTAAGTTTCTCAAATCTTTGGCGCAATGAGATCTCGGGCTTCCCTTATCTTTGTGGAAAGTGTATTCCTTGCAAATTCGACGGAGCGCTAAGGCACGTTGTGGGGCTCAATGGTTAGAATCCATAATACGCACCACATATCGCATCACGACTGGAACAGAGAAGTGCGGCGGGTGTGTCCTCCTCTGTCTATATCATGGTACGCTGTGCCATATGAATTTCCCAGAACTAAACTCGATGCACGTATTTATTTTGATATGAAGCCGTGCTGTGGCACGCAATCGTCTTTGCAAAAAGGCGAGTTCAAAAGCGTTGAATATTGGAGGCTGCTTAAATGAGACGATGATGTGTCGTGCCAGTTTGATCGCGCGGAAAAGCTTGCCACAACTTCTGTCACGTGCGCGGGCCTCTGTTGGGTTGGTTTTTCACCTGACATGTGGCAGAATATTTTAGAATTTAGCACCCGGTCAGCGGTATAAGCAGGGCCTCTTGACGCACAAAGTCCGCCCAGTAATAATGAAACCACTGTTCTACTGTGCCATTTCATCGCCAATGCCAATATACAGTGAGGTTGAATATTGCACTGACGAACTGCTTCCACTCAGAAAAAGAGTATGGCCCCTTCGCCTACATATACAGGGTGATGAAGAAAAAGATGGAGTTGAGCTTACCGTAAAAACGGGCTGCGTAGAAACCTTGCATGGCTCTTCCTCGTCGTGGACTACAGGTGGTCGAGATTGACGGGCAGTCGAAGAGATTCCGAAGCAGAACGTGACGCTCTCGGCGAGCGGGAACACCTGGATCCTCCGGCGTCAGACGAACGACAGGAAGGGCTGTGCCACGAGGCTCTCTCTGCACATGCACATTGATCACGATGATCATGATGATGACCTTGGCCCGAATGGCACCTACCTACCCGCTCAGGGAGATCGGCCAAGAGTCGGGCGAATAATATTCTGAAAATTTTAGGCACTGCTAGACGTCCCTCTGTCAATTGAAATGATGTGTTCTATTGTACTTAGTCGCCAGCGTCGTCTTCAGAATGGAGATCCGCAGGCGAAGCACGGGCCAACAAAAAAAGATACTAGCGTTCATTCAGAACCACTCCTATTTGCGTAACTTTGATGGAAATGTAGCACATAATGAATAAAGTGCACTTTCATCGCTATTGTGTTTATATGTTTCTTCGAATTGACTTTACGTATACAACACGCCTTACTGGCATGCAAACGCAAGGTCTCTGGTTGTGGCATTTATAAGCGTTGTTGCGAGAAAAATAAAACAGCTGTTAGTAAGCGCCAATGCTTAATTGTCCAAATATTTGTGGCCCGTTCTAGTTGCTGTTTAAGTTGTTTTCTCAAATTCAATTTATTAGTAACATAAAATGCAGCTCGGTCTCCAGGCTTCAGGAGTATGGTAGCACAAACGAACACAATACGCTCGAGGCAGGCAATATTTCAATACACCTTATTTCGTTATCTCTAATAAACATTATTCGATAGAAATTTGGAATTAGATAAATATCTAAACACCACAACGTATTCGCCCTCTAATGTCAAGCCTTTTTGTAGTCAAAAATAGCTCTCGTTCAGAAGTTCGTGATCGGTTATTTGCGGGTTCAGCCACGACTCGGTTTTCATTGTTATGTCGACGTATACTGGTCTCCTTGATAAAAACTTCAACAACTTTGCTCTCATGCAGGCAACTCCACGAAATTATGAAGATTCACGACGATGAGCGTTTGGCAAGAAGAGTTCTCGCAAACAGTCTGCCTATTCTAGCTAAAAATTGCATTTCAAGGGCTTTTAAAGCGAACACCTTTTGGTTTAGCATGCAAGTGAAGTTTACTTCTCGCCAACCGCATTGGCATTCTTTCCGTGCTGTAAAGGATGAACCGTTAGGCTTCGATCCTGCGCCACAAATTGTCATTAACACGTGAAAACTGGTCAGTTATGGAAGCTTTTTACCACTGCAAAAAAAAAAAAAAAAGGCCACGCACTTAGGCTAAGTTGACAATGGCGACGTGTTGTAAAACACAAAGAAACACGCACACAAAAAAGACATTGTTAACTTAGTACTCACAATGAGCGCGAACTGTTTATTTGATGGAAACATGAGACATATATAAAGGAGGAAAGAACTAAAGGCGATGGTAGCATGCGCAGAGCTCACAACAGGAGAATAACCATCTGCGTTACGTCCTCGATTCCGTCAATCGCTTAACTCCAAATTTCGATGTAAAAATGACGCTTCGTCACCGGTCAAATGTAGTGATGGCGCTGGTCATGTAAAACACAGCGCGAAAAATTGGGGTACCCTTAACCTTTTATGAACGTGACAACAATATACTGTCCATAGTGCGTACTTCAAACACACACTGCATGAAATCTGCTCGAACTAGCGATGCCCCCACTGCGTAGAAGTTGAGGGAATAGGCGTCTTAATGTGTGTCCCTTTTGTAGAGGGTTACCGGCTTTAAATTATGAAGCCATTATGATAATCGCATGTTCTGACGCCCGATGGCAATGTATACGCTTCTGCCATGCATTATTAGTGTCATACTGCCCGGCCGCGGTGGTCTAGTGGCTAAGGTAATTCGCTGCTGACCCGCAGGTCGCGGGATCAAATCCCGGCTGTGGTTCCAATGGAGGCATTTCCGATGGAGGCGGAAATATTGTAGGCCCGTGTGCTCAGATTTGGGTACACGTTAAAGAACCACAGGTGGTCGAAATTTCCGGATTTCTCCACTACGGCGTCTCTCATAATCACATGGTGGTTTTAAGACGTTAAGCCCCACATATTAATCAATCAACATACGGAAATTCAACTATGGATTGTAAATGCGACCTTGTGTTCTGCGATGCCCTTTTTCAAACACTGGGAGCATGTGACTTGAGCTGCCAATGCGAGCCCAAAACTTTTGAATGCGAAGCATTTCTTAGCAAATTTCAGTGACTGACCGCATCTATCTATCTATCTATCTATCTATCTATCTATCTATCTATCTATCTATCTATCTATCTATCTATCTATCTATCTATCTATCTATTGCCACGTACGACTTTAGCTCTCCTGGCCGTTTCGATAATGATATCAATACCAAAGTTGGTGTGGCATAACATGACTCTATGAAGAGCATAACCGACAAGTCATAACATGAAAATACTGATATGTATGTCATGAATCTCATGATTTACATTTAATGGTCTTGCTGCTCTTGCGGTGGCTTCGTTCACATGACATGTTGCAAACTGGTGTGGTATGACTGACTGCATGGCGAACATAAGTGACAGGCCCTAACGTTCAAATCAAGACATGCATGTCATGTAAGTCATGACTAAAAGCTATGCTCAAAGCATGCTCGTGGTTGTTTCGCTAGCTTTACATATAGTAAATTTGGCATATCATATAAATCAATCAATGAAATCTTGTTTAGCCCTTCGCGTGTTATATTGCGGGAAACACCAGACTGCATTTATGAAGGCAGATTGCCACTTTCATCACATATTTTTGTTAATGCTATAACTTCATATAAAAGCTTTGAAATAACGCCACTGAGGATCGCCATGTTTCTTATTAGCCTTGACTATCTCCTCCAGTGTATCGACGGTACAAGAAAGGCGCCTTACAATTCTCATGTTCAATATCTGAAATGTATCAGCTTCAGTTCAATCTGCATGGTAATTGATTGATTGATTTATATGTGGTGTTAAACGTCCCAAAACCACCATATGATTATGAGAGACGCCGTAGTGAAGGGCTCCGAAAATTTCAGACACCTGAGGGTCTTTAACGTGCACCATAACCTGAGGACACGGGCCTACAGCCTTTCCGCCTCCGTTGGAAATGCAGCGGCCGTAGCCGGGATTCGATTCCGCGACCTGCAGGTCAGCAGTCGAGTATATAGCCACCAACGCAGCGGGGCTCAGTTTGCATATTTTGGCTTGCTTCCTGGTGCAAGAGTGTAGGATTCTAGAGCAACGTCGAATACTGCTGTTATTATAACTTCACGATATTTCTGGCTATAGAGCATGACCGCCCCTGCTTCCACACACGCTCAGAGCTCTCGGGTTGCATCTGTGGTGCGTCACAATGAAACTATTTCTTGTCTAGCAGACATTGCTCCGTGCTGAATGAGATGTGTATGCGCAAATGTGTCCTTGCTTCAATCACTACCAAATTCGGTGACAAACCACCTTCATTCACAGCGTCTATCCTCAATAACGCATAGCTCTGCCGTGTGAGCGTCGCACCGAAACTTGAGCTTGGGTTCCTTATAGCAGCAATGAACTCAAATGAACGCCTACGGTTAAGCTGTGTGACTCGACATCCGCGCGATGGAAACAGTGTGTGGATTATAGCAGAAATACAGACTGCTATTGGTTAATACAGACTCTATGAATCAAGCAGGTCAAGGGCGCATGACATCGCTGCTACGAAATGGTAGCCGTGTCACACTATTGCGGTAACAGGTGCGCGGTGAGCGACTGACCTCTTGTATACTACTTCATTTATATTAATTTTAGCGTCCCAACACTGCTTCTATTAGAGGTGGTGGCACGCTCCTCTTTGACAACTTGGCTTCTGAGCATGCTCAAAAAGCTCAATTCAGAAACATCCCTGCATTTTGCCTTCACTTATAATTGACTTCTTCACTGCACAGAATTATCTCAGCTGCGTCCACCACTATAAATCAGTGATTACGGGGCTTGGCTGAAGGCCCGAAGGCCGCGGGCTTCGCCCCGGCCACGACGGGCACATTTCTGTGGAGCCGAAATGGTAAAGGCCCATGTATTGTGCGAAGTTAGTGTACCTTAAATAACACCAAATGGACGAAGTTACACCAAATGGACGAAGTTTCCGGTGGCCTTTTATAATTATACCGTGGTCCTGGGACTTAGAACTCCCGACAATATTATTATTATTATTATTATTATTATTATTATCATCATCATTATCATCATCATCATCATTATTACTATTATCAATATCATTATCATTATCATTATTATTATTATCATTATTATTATCATTATCATTATTATTATTATTATTATTACTATTATTATTATTATTATTATTATTATTATTATTATTATTATTATTATTATTATTATTATTATTATTATTATTATTATTATTATTATTATTATTATTATTATTATTATTATTATTATACACCTATCTTCGGCTCAGTAACCTAACTCTATAGACATGGTAGTTGTTGCGTGAACTGTATTGAATTTTGAACTGCAGTGTTTTTTTGACATGCAGAAGTTGCCATCAATAAGAATAACTTGTGTAGATGCACAAACACCACCACGAAAAAACACCATGAATCATAACATGAAGAGCACGGCTCAGGTGCTTTTTCCCCCGCTGTCTTTATCGGAATACAGGACACATGTGTGTGGCGTGCATTGGTGTTCCCGGCTGGCACGAGAAAGTCTCCACAAATGCCTTGCTGTTCCTAAGTGGCACGTTGCACCGCATTGGTCCAGCTGGGTCCCCGCACGTGCTGTGGCACAAAATCAAGAAAAAGAGCTGCCGCTCCGAAAGCTTGGGCAACTGCGAATCCAGGTCCGTCGCTGGAGACGAAACGTTTGACCCAGTCGGTGAAGCGGCAGACAGGAACGCATGCCACAAGGTGCTAGTGGCCGCCGTCGCCACAACAACATCGTCCCTCGTGGCTTGGTCCAAAACAATCGTCTCGTCGGCAGTGTAGACGCAACCCATTTGTTCGTGCAGTTTTTCCAGCGTCGTTCTTTTCCATCTCTGCTGAGCGGCAAAGAAGTGCTGGAAAAGGAGCCGCGCTAGTACAGAGCCGACTCCAGCGTAGATGGCGTATGCGGGTGCGTCCACCATAAGGAAAGGAAACGAAAAATGGTATGGCGCCAGTGTCAGCGGCGGATTGGCAACTTCTTCTGGGACGAGAGAACTATTCTTGGGCTGGTCTTTTTCAGATGATGAAGAAGGTGCATTCTCTGTCGTGCCCGAGACAAGCGATAGTGACGACAATGCTGCCAAGTTCCTGATCGCGTCGTCGGTCATGTCAGGCAGCCACTCCTTTTCCCCGGACTTGCTTAGTGTTCCGAGTAATATCTCGGCGCGGTCCACCTCCGGCGAAGTGGCGAGGCTCTCCTGGAACCAACTGTTTCTCCTGACCGTCTCATGGAAGGCGTCCTTGAGTCTTGCTCCAGCTTGTGTCGCCTGTTCCAGAACCTTTTTGTCGGAGGTGCTCTTCAAGTAGTTCGCGTCGAGGGCGTAACGAGTGACTCCCGAGAAGCCAAGGCAGAATTTTATCTGCTCGTCCATAGCTCTTTCGTCGCCCCCATGGAATTCTCGAAGAATGTGAGCATTTGTGTAGGGCAAAAAGGCTTCCGCTACAAACCAACCGTAATACTCCTTCAGTACACGTTCACCAAGCGTGCTGTGAAGCTCAAAGAAGACTTCGAAGAAGCGAATGCCATAGATGGTCACATTGGCGCTAGACGTGTTGAAACGACGTTTCAGCTCCCGTTGCCACGCTTCCAGTGGAATGGAGGGCGCCATCTTGTTCAATTCGCTTGTGTGGGTTCGAAGGATTTTAGGTGTTCCAATAAGCGACTTTCCAAGTTCCGGAATTACGCTCTTCTCCAGAGACACGGTTTCATTATAGGTAATGCTCCTTCTATACTTCTCATTTTTAAAGTATTCCTTAAAGACGTGGAAGTACTCTTCCCGCTGCTCCTCGTCCTTCTCTCTCCAAATGTGCTCTGCGAAAACGCCAAGCGTGATTGACCTAATGATCAGGTGGCCGCCTCCACTAACCGAATTTGTGAACGCAATCCGAAAAAGAACTGGAATGGGCCAGGTCGACATTGCAAATATTGAATGCAAGATGTCTGTGTGGGAATCCACGTGAGGCCACGGCAGGCCCGCCTCAACCATCACTTTCCGGATTGACTCCACGTAGCTAACCTTCTTGTCGACGACATTGTAACAAGCCGCGAACATTTTTGTCGCCTTTTGCTTGGGCGTTTGACCCGATGCGGGCACCGGCTGAAGCAAAGCTTGTCGACTTAGTCTTCTCTGGTAAGTTGTCAGTGCCTTGTCTGACACGCTAAGCTTGCCGGGATCAGAGCTCCAAGATCCACACACATGGGTGTAAAAGTCCTCGCACGGTGCCACGCTTGCGTTCAGAAGGCTAGAGACTAGGGCCTCGTGTTGCAAGCAAGCTTGACTCGTACATTCCGTCAGCAGACGTACTGGTACGCGCTTGAAAATGTACAATGCGACACATGCGCTAACGACGATAGCTGATGCCAATACGGCAAGACAAAAAGCAATCAATAGGTTTCTGAAGCGATGATCATGCCTTTCCACAATGAGACGCCTGATTGGGCCACTAATTTGTGATTTTGTCATCTGAAAGAGAAGCAGAAAGGGGGATATATCTGGAAACAAGTTCAGCGAAATTTGAATTTGGCGTTATCTATTACACGTAAAGAACTAATCCCGTCAGGTATTTTTGAACAATTCTTTTGAACGAGTTCATTTTGAACAGAACTATGCCGCAGTCACGCGTATAAAATAAAGAACAGAAAATAGTTATCGAAAAGGGGACGTTGCACTTGCGACAAAATTTCGTTAATGCGCAACACATATTTTTTGGGAGAACAATACACAATATACAAAACACAAAAATAACACAGAATAGCGTCAGCGTAGTTGATTTGTCTCCTATGAGATCCACCAGCAACAGCAACCATCATTATGTCAAAGACTACGAAGCGTACATGCACCTGCAACTTTCCTCGCGCACGTGTCATTTTTGTTCTTTCTCTCTGACATTTCAGTTACATTTTCCTTTATCTTTGTTTTGCACTGTTTACTCCTTCCTCGTGGTCAAAGTGCCCAAACAAATTAAAATTTGTCATATGAAAAATAGCTGTTGAAATTTATAACTCCAGTTACTCTGCTACAAGCATCCGAGTAGAAGTTGACAGAAATCTAATTTTTTCACGTTGCAATCTACTTTTTTTTAGTTCCGTACACATCGCTGGACAGCTTCTAATCTCTGCTGCTTGGGCTTGTTTCATTATTTTTTTCTCAGACGAATTCTCAATCTTTCTTTCTGCCTCATCGAACTGACAAAAATATATGTCACTATTGTACGCCGAACATCACATTCGGAGACGAGTGCGTCGTCATTCATCACGCGAGGGCGCAAGTAAAAAGAATCGCCCATCTCTGCTCCTTACACAGTAACTGACCCCACTCCCGGCCACTGGCGTTTCCGCGCTGGTGAACTCTCGCTGCACAGTGCTCGGGTAGTACTCGAAGATAGGTGCCATCTCGCTGGAAGGTAGTAAGCCCTCGTTCGACGTCTCGAAGAGCGCGTCGTGTAGCTCGATAGACTGCGGCACCGAGTGGCGCTTGGTGCAGGCGCACCCGTCCGAATGCCGCTCTCGGCATACATCCTCGTCGCGAAGTGAGACCTGGCCGCTCGCGGACGCCTGGCTTGCCGGATTCGACGCAGTTCCCGACTTCATGGCGCTGGACGATGCGGGGCTGTGGGGGATGGCGCTGGCTTGGTTGACGATGGTGATGTGCGTAGTTATTGCGATAATGATGGTGATGACATTGATTGCTAAACTGCGCGCAAGAAAATAGAGTCATAAAAGATCGTGAGAGGTACGAAACATGCGTTTTGGGCGTCTTTCGAGGCACATCGTTGGTGCGGCAAGCGTCTACAATACAGACGAGCCTGCGATGACGTGCTCAGTACGTAACGTGGGCATACACTATCAATTTGGGAAACGCCTTCATCCTACATTTGCTTGCTAGAAACGTTTCCTGGGAGAAAAGCTAATTCGCTGAGTCATTACCACGCGAAAAAAAAAAGGAATCAACTTAATTTGCATAAATGGCATGGTCCTCAATGTGCCTCCACATGAGCGGTGACCCTTTCGGCCCTGGGCCGCGCAATAAGCCACATTATAAAATTTACATGAAGAAACAGCTCAGAAAGCAAGAGAGAGAGAAACTTTACATGGAATAAACGTTAAAATATTTGTAAAGTAATAAAAATGTGTTAAACTCTTGCATAACAATTCAAATTTGTTCTGGTCATGTTAACAATATAGCTGTATGGTCTGATTGTGCAGTCCCACAATAATTGCAGTTTTGCAGCGAAATCTGTATATACCTAGGTTAAAAGAAGAACCCTTCACCAGCGGTATCACGAGCAGTTGCCATTGGCTGTGTTATCAGTAACATCGTTCGCAGCGCCGTGCTCAAGCACGCGTGCCATTGGCTGCGTTGTGAGTGACGTAGGTCGTTCATCCCGACGCAGCCGTGGCAGCACGTGCAGATCAGTGTCTCCTGAAACCTTCCACATGAACATGTCTCGGACATTCTAGAAGAGCTCCGATAATAAAAAAGTGAGAGAGCTCGCATTCACCGGGCCGATGGTGCAGTCCGTGCCCAAAAACAGGCCCGGGAGGCAGAGTGCCGGCCGCAACTGCGTACCCATGATCCGGCAGCATGGAAGCCGCACTATAAATCGCAAGCGGGAAAGCAAGTGCCGGTGACGGACAGATCCTGCAAACCATGCCGCTGAGTTATGTCAAACGCTTGCAAAAATGCGGCATTGCGGCGTGAATGTGTTGATTGGAGGGGCGTGCTTGCCGGGGCAAACGGGAGTTTCTCCAGCGGCACATTGGCTTCGGCTGCGATGGCATCGACCACCTGGGGTTCGAGAACAAACACTGAGGTGAACGCATTGTGAAATGAATTTAACCGCTCGTTACACTGCGCTATGACCGTGATCATGTGAGGCACAGTGTGCGGCACGTGAAATAAACACTGTGGTATAAACCCAAGCCAAACGTGTGCCTAATCTCATTAGGAATCACAAACGTGTAACCAATAATTGTGAAAGGCTTCAGTGTTATGTCGGGTTCAACGCACTGCTAAACACCGGGGCCGCTTATTTTAGCTTTAGATTGTTAATCATACTTACGGTGTGCTTTGGCGGTGATTTTCTTTTTGTGAGTTTCTTTTTTCGTTTCTATCTTTTGAATTATTATGTATACTTCAAAGCCATACTGCAAATATTCAAAACACCAAATCTTGGCTAGCACTCCAGATTGGGTACAACTGCAACGACAGCAACAAAACCATCATTATCATCATCATCATCATCATATGCAACAACAACAACAACAACAACAACAACAAGAATAAGAGACCGGCAATCCCTCAGAATGGATATATGTGCCACTGTTTCCAGGCTACAAACAAACAAAAGCAAATCATGTGCATTGTGGGTGTCGATTTCATGCGATGCTGTGAGCGGATAGTCAACACCGCATTTTTACCACCTTGAGCGATGTTACGAGGTCGTTCGATGTCTTCGTGCGTTTCGGGTAGTGGTATCTAAATTGTATCTTACCAGACGACGTAAAGTCGGCCTTCATTTGAGCACAGCTGCTGGTTTTATGGAAACGGGGGCTCCCAGCTGCCTGAGCAACAAAAGCTTACGGTTCTAATTCTGATCAATTTGAGTGCATTCCGCTGTCAATAAAATGGCTACGCTCACATGCGCTTTGCTGGGCATTCAAATGCGGGTCACATTTAAGAGGAGGCTTCCAGCATTACAGCTTTAATGTTCCCACAGTAGCCTACGATGGCTGATTTGGAACGATTAATGCGCGCGTCCTCCCTTCTCTCGTCTTTCGGATGTGTTTAGCCAACGCAGTTAATAAGCCTTTAAAATGAATCTTTATCATCTAGCCTGAGTTTGTGATCTACTGCACAGCTCTGTACACTATTATTAAGTAGGGGGTTTCGGTGCCACCATGGTGCGCTTGTACCCGTTACCGTTTCGTATATTTCAAAACGATGCAAACCGTGTTACGGTGAACGCATACGCAGGAAAACGGTTTCATTGGTTCACTCACATTTTTTATGAACTAGGTAATTCACTACCCGGAGTACAAAAAACAGAAAACGCCAAACCGCAGCACAGTCGCAGCGAATGCGGGAAAAGCAGCTTTTCTTGAGCCTTTTTAAAACACTCTTTGGGTAACTGCTACAGGCGCAACTTCAGGGTACCCACTATGCCATAAATCATCACAATTTTTCTTTTTGAAGTAGAGAGGCATATTCACTATGTCATCGTATGTCTTTTTTCAAATAAGCATGGCACCCGCTACTCACTTGCTAGGAACTTTGTGCATTTTTTTTATATTGTGGCTGACGACGAAGAGGAAGACTGCCTGAGACTTTTGTACTGGGTTGGAGAATTCGACGGCCCACTCGCTACGCAATTCGATTTGTGTGACGCCTGGTTGTTCCTGTGCTGTTTTGAAACACTTTATTACTCTATTATACGGAGATTCCTTTCCCGATATGGACCCTCTCTAAGGTCTTTTTGCCAAGGAGTTTCAAGCACCAGCGTGGCTGAGTGGTAAAATACTGGGTTGGCACGCAGGAGACCTTGATTCAAATCACATTATAACCTGGTGTTATTTATTTTTTTTCATTTACTTCGCTCTATAGTCATCAAGGACACAGGTGGCGGTGTACTACTAGGTGTGGCAAAAAAAAAAAAAAACCTTGTTGTGATATCCAAACAGCTTTGGCTGTAAAATAAGAAAACATTTGTTTAGCAGATAATCGTGGCAACACTCATGTGTCTCGAGTAAAATTGTCTAAAGAAGGACTAGAATTGAAGTCCGGAGGTGGCCCCGCTCAGATGACCAATGCCCTGCAGCAAACCGCCTTCATGACTGAACTGAGAGTCTCGCTCATACAATCTGCAAAGTTTTGCGAAGACAGCGTCGCCAACAGTCTGGTTGATGACGTCAGTCTTGTATACGCGCCTATTTGTACATGCTTGTGTACGTCCGCATGTCAGGAAGAAATGCCGTGGTCTTTTACAGCTTTGCACGACTGCAGTGCTTCGCAGTCTGTACTTAAAAACCCTTGCCGACCATTAAAGAACGAAGGGCGCACGGTAGTGACATGTGACGCATAACTTTACCCATTGACAAATGCGGTAGCCGGGTATACCACGAGGTGTTCTGCCAAAACGTATAATATCGTCATGGCGAGTTAATCTTTGCTGTACGATGTTTGAGTGTCATTAGGACGAACATTTAGCTCATATTATTCGCATTAACTTTTCTGCCCAAAATTTTTTAACCTAAGTATAATCAAGATTATTTTATCTGGTACACATTACCAGGCCCACACGACAGTATAAGATTTACTATGGCAGTAAACGTTCATAATTCATATCAAATGTATTGAATATTTGTGAAACAATTTATCAGTATTCATCCCCGTCTAGTCATAACGTGCAAAATTATTGCATATACAGGTTGTCCGAGTTAACTTTAGCCAGAGTTTTAAAATATGCCGGAACACGCAATTATGACGCGACTAAATTCATGTTGCTCACTCTTGCCTGGAGTTAGACTATTTTATTGGGTTCTCAGATATTGTTTAATTAGATATGTTTAATTATCTAACATTTGAAGGAACAAAATGGATAAAAAATTTCAATGAGAAAGTTCTAGATCGGTTTGCAATACGTCTAAATATATAGTTTCGAACTTTATATTGTTTAGGTATTAGTGCTTTTCTGCTAGTTACCGATTCCCGCGAAATACAAAAATACCACGTGACACCCTCTCGCGCGTCAGTGCGCACGATGATTGTAGTGCTCCCTAACGTTCCCCGTACGAACGACACACTTCACTCGCACTGGTTCATGGTATCGATAAGCAGTCGCAGCGGTTGTCATTTTTGCTCCCGATAGCAAAATGCGTTCATCGTAAAGCCACCACCATCGTTGCGACCCTGCCGAAACAGCACAATAGGGCAAATGCTATGGTCGTTCGTACGAGCTACGTTAGGGAGCACTACAATAATTGTGCGCACTGGCGCACGAGCGGGTTTGTCACATGGTATTTTTGTATTTGGCGGGCATTTGTAATTAGCAGAAAAACACTAATGCTTAAAAGATATAAAGTTCAAAACTCCCTAATCGAACGTTTTACAAACCGATCTACAACTTCCTCATTGAAATTTTTTATCCAACTTTGTTCCTCCAAAGGTTAATTAATTAAACATATCTAGTTAGACAATATTTGATAACACAAAAAATAATCCATCTCTAGGCAACAGTGAGCAACATGCATTTGGTCGAGTTGTAATCGCGTGCGCTGGCATATTTTTAAACTCTGGCTAAAGCTACCTGAAACACCCTGTATATATAGAGACAGGATTATTGGGAAGTGGGCCATAGAAGGCATTTGTTTACGCCGCTCTGAACACAGCACTAAGAAACGCGAGTACTCGCGTGAAGTGAGGAAATGAGAATAAGCAGACAACACATAAACATGACAAGACACCCTTTTGTATGGCGCAGTAATTTGCCCAAGCGTCGCTGAACGAAGCAGTTGTTTTGTCCGTTAGGTGGTGCACAAGTCGGACTTTCCGAGATCGTAGCTTTTTTCGCCAGGTAGGCTGCATGCCAAGCACGCCACCATGGGATCTCCTTTACTGCAGCTAAAGGCGCGAGCAAACTCTGGGGAGAGTCGCAGTAGTTCATTGCAGAACTGTTGAGCCATTGGCGTACCACACTCCATGTAGCACCACATCACAAAGAACGCCTGTGCATCGGTGAAGCCCGACAGTGTGGACTGGGGAACCGAGTTAGGCGTATCACGGGCGAGAGTCACAGCTGTCCAGCTCGTCTTCAGCGAGATGATTTGGAGCAACTGTCTGTAGCCGTCACCAAAACCTCTAGACCGGTTCACTTCGAGGCAGCGTGCGCGGCTGAAAAATCTGTCACTGTGAATTTTGTCACCACCAAAACCTTCTGTGGAGAAAAGCATCGAAGCCAGTGCAGTGGCTATCTGGAAGCCCAGACCTGCGTACTTAAGGGAAAGAGGGGCGTCCTCGTGGAACAGCGGAAGTTCCATCAAGTACGGCATCAACGTTATCTGGTAGGAGCCATTGGCAGGCACGATTAGGTCGTGCCACTGCTGGCGACTAAAGCGGGGTTCAATGTCACTGGTGACAGAGCCGTCGCGAGCATCCATCGCCAGCTTCCAGTCGACCGTCAGCGCGCCTGTCAAATTGGGATTCGGCGCGAAAGCGGACTCCAGGCGGTGAGGTGACGACCTGAAAACTTCTTGGTAGAGCTTCTGCGAATCGCTTGCTTTGAGAGCGGACACACTGTCTTCCGGAACCCACCCCGTGGCTATAATCCCCAAAGCGGAACGTATGCGGCCATTAACTTGAGAAACTTCGAGCCGCGCGTTGGGACTCACCAGTTGCCCCACGTGTGGTGCGTAGAAGGCATGACCAAAAGCTTGGTGAGTCATGTCAAAACATGAGTCCCGATGTGCATTCAGAGCTTTCTCGGAGTTGGTGTATGCATTCTGAATGGCTTCAGAGTTCGTCATTGACGATATCAGAATGACGGCGCACCATGATATGTACCAGCTTGCGTAATCCTCACCAATGCGACCTTTCAGCTCGAACAGCGACTTGAGAAAAGCCCAGTTTTCAACACGTACAAGCGTTCTCGGAGTAAGCTCTCCGAAAATGGCGGTAAGCGTCTGATTCCAAACGTCACTCGTCAAATACGGCGACAGAAGTTTAGTGTTCCGCAATTCGACTTGCGCGTAGTTGTGGCTTGATAATACGAAGAAGTATCTGTTTAGGCTCGGAACCACCATGTTCTCCAACGCCTGCAGCTTTTCAAAGGCAATGGTACGTGTTTCCTCTTCATGAAAGCTCTCACGTAGAAGGTAGTAATGCGATTTGTATCTGTTTATTCGAGCAAGCTGTAGCCTTATCTTCATTGCTGTTTCGAAGTTTTTGGATGGACGAATACGTATCGCAACGATACCATCATCATCATTCCTTTCAGCAGTAACTTGAAGCGGCATGTCCCATCTTGCAATCACGCTGAGATGCAGCACCAACTTCAGTAGGTCAGGCTTTATGTCCAGTTTTGGCCATTCCGATCCCATGTCTCTTAAAAGATTCTTCAGTTCCTCAGTCTCAGTCTTTTTCTCGAAGACGATATCTTCGCATGACTTGTAGAAACGAGCAGCCTATCGAAAACGGAGAGCAGAATCTTTAGAAAGAGGGGTGAGGCTTACGTTATCGGAATTATTATGACAATACTTTTTTGCCACATGATTGGTATCTTATCTATAAAAAGTAAAATATGAAAACAAAAGCGATTTCCGGTGGGCTCAAGTTCAGTCCGAGAGGAATTTCACTCATGCACGGAAGCATATAGAGTTTGCGCTCACCCACTCTTAGCCGTTAACAAAACGCACTGAACAAAAATCACCATGCTTGATTCCCTTTGCTGTGCACTTACGTCACCTCCAGACCCACAGCAACAATCTATTTCTGCCTTCATCGCAATATCACGTTCTCTCTCTCTCTCTCTCTCTCTCTGTGTGTGTGTGTGTGTGTGTGTGTGTGTGTGTGTGTGTGTGGGTGTGCGTGTGCGTGTGCGTGTGCGTGTGTGTGTGTGTGTGTGTGTGTGTGTGTGTGTGTGTGTGTGTGTGTGTGTGTGTGTGTGTGTGTGTGTGTGTGTGTGTGTGAACAAGCCAGAATGTCGAGACGCCGTATATGTAGGGGACACTGTGTTTTGACACCGACTATAATTATTCAGTAAAAAGTCTTAGACTTTTTTTTTGGAACGAGAGCTTCGAAGTTGCCTAGCGCAAAAAAGCTAAGTTCATGGTTCACAAAATTATTTCTCTTGCCGCAAGCTTCGAGCCTGTGTTCCCAAAAACGTCGGTGAAAAATTTCATAAGACAATACTTCAGCCAATCATGAAGTAAGAAATATCGTTAGCGAAGTCGGATGACTAATGAAAAATCATGCATACGAAAGAGAAATATTGTGAATTCCGCTCCTAGTGAATAGGAGCAAAAATTCACGTAGTCCTAGAGAAGTTGTGCATGGAATACGAACGAGCTTTCGGGTCATCCTGTTTTCGCCCCGTGAACGGCACCGCCATGAACTGCAGAATTTTATTGCATTGGTTGTTGAATCATCCCAAGAGTTGAGCGTGCCGGCATATAAGGTATAGAGCAGGAGAAAATACTTGCACTTTGTGAAGTTATGGCAAAATGCTTATGGCACGTCTACGCACTGTCTGCTGAAGTAACTTATTTCGCTACGGTATTTGGTTGGCCACTGACTTTATTTTGTCTTGTCACTACTACTTTTCTCAAAAGTGTACCAGTCAATGTGCACCTGTTGAAGATCCACTAGAACCCTCAGAGTTCAAAAACGATGATGATGAATCGACATTTATTAGGCGCAACAAAGTCACTGGTGCACGCAGTCACCACACAGGATGGTTCCCTATTTATGGTACCCATGTGTTCCCAGCAGCTCCTGGCCCCTGTTCGTCAGTGCAAGCTGAGTTGGTAGAACGGGAACGAATATCATGTATCATCAGTCCAGTAGCCAGAAATATATATATATATATATATATATATATATATATATATATATATATATATATATATATATATATATATATATATATATATATATATATATATATATATATACCATCATATATATATATATATATATATATATATATATATATATATATATATATATATATATATATATATATACCGCCAACCATCATTCGCCGATGTTACACAGCGCGAATAATCCTTGGTTAAGGCGTCTAACGCCACCTCCATGGACGCCGCCATTTCTTCGGTTAAAGGCCTGACCGAAGCTTTCGATCTCGGTTTTCTAAAACCATGGTTGAATGCATAACCATGGTTTCGCGTACTGTGCAGTGTTGACATCGACTTTCGAGCCAATGTGGCCAAACGACGAGCAAAAAGTCTCCAAAAGTCGCTATGTTTCTTCAAATATAAGCCTAAAAGTCGCCACTCTAGATGTGGGTGTTATGCCTATAGTAATGAAAATTGAACATTATGCATAGCACCGTAGATTCATAACGCCAAAATTATACTGGTGTTTTTCAGTGCCAGTGGCATCGCCAGCATCACAATGGAAGTGCTTGGGGCGCCTGGTCGTCCGACTAGCCGTGAGGCTGGCTTGTGGCACAAGGGTTACGTCCGTTATGAATAAAACGCTCATGACATTCTTCCATCGCCGTACGGTCAATCTTATGATGAAAGTGTGGTAAAACTTGTGTCAAAAGTGCGACAGCGTTGTTTGTTGAGAGCGTTATTCCCCCTAAAAGAATTAAAAGATTTATTGAAGGTAATACGGCTTTAGTAGTTCTAGAGACACCGATCATGAATGATTCTGATACCTTCTGAGTACGAACTGATCTGATACCGGGCATCGCTGCCAATTTCTTATAGTCACTGAAACAAACAGATGAAGAATGTAAAATGGTACATAATAATTTACTGCACACTTTCGCCGAGAGCAGTGGAAGATACCTGATTAAATAATTTTTCATTTTACACTCGCTACGCATCCACCTCTCAGCCATAAATATCCCTAGGTACATCCCCACGGCGCACTTTCCAGGTTTCATTGAAGGGGCACTGCTGTAAAAGGTTGGAAGACCCGGGATAATTCCCGTCATGCAGCGAAGAATTTCCTCCGAAACAGGGTAGTTTTTCGACACCTTTCACTGCAGGCGAAGGCCACATTTGATCCCTAAGATGGACTCCAAAAGGTCCAGCTGCATCCTATTGTGAAGTTCCGTGTTAGTCAAGGTTTCATGAGAAAAGACTCTTTCCACTTCGGCTTTTGAGATCGGAAGTGTCAGGATACATCCTGATGACTCCACTGGCGAGCACTGAGAAAGATACCAGCAGCATCCTTGAATGCTAGCGCCTCATATCGAAAACTGGTAGTGGAATCAGCTTCACTTTAAGCAAATGCCGAGTTAAAATTCACTGCAAAGAGAAAGGCATGGTGTGCGTAGACTTCCTTCAGCCCAATTAAACAGTTTTGCTTCAGTGTAATGATATGTCTACAAATGGAACCTATTTACAAAACAGCAGAAATAACTCTTTGGAAAGTATCGCGTTACTCTCGCGATGCCCGCACCGCGCTTTCTGTGTGGTCAAACTTACACTACACGTTCGTCTCAGTACCGTTTCTGAAGGGTGCGCAGAGAAGCTGACTTCTCAGTCTACCTACAAACTATGGTAATAGCAAAAATAAACTCATGATACTGAGTTGGGGGGTACTTACACCAGTAACAATGTCGACAAGCTGTTCAGAACAGTTGGAGCTATAGTCGTCACACGTGGCCCAATCGTCGTCTAGACACTTCACAAGCGAAAGTTTAGAGAAGCGGCACCTAAAGAACTTGGTCTAACACCACAGCCTCGCGGCATGTCAACCAGTCCGCTGACTTACACTTTGCTGGAAGTTTGCCGAGGAGGGCACCAGTACCTTCCGAATCTAGCTCGATTGCAGAGGAGGTACACACGAGAAACAGGATGAGCGAGCTGAATTGCGCTTAAAGTGCACATTCTCCTGATAAGTCCAAAACCTCAAAAAAGAGTAAAAAATATCGCTCAATTGTTGAGAAAACGCTGAGTGTAGAATTCGCAAGTCAGTCGAGACCTAAGGCAAAGGTCTCCAAAAATTTTCCATCTCGCCATCCACAATTTTAGGTAGCCACGGGCGTCCCAAATTCACCAATTTGGCGGCATATAACGAGCAGTATAGCAAGCCTTGTACTGTGCAACATAAGCAAACCGTTGTTACACGCATCCGCAGTTACGTTAACCATGGTTTAGGCTGCCTGTCTATCAAGGGTCGGCACATTATAGCGAACAGGCTCTGACAGCGTCATGCTTGGGTGTGAAGTTTCCTCTATACCGACTCGAAATGGCTCTTTGAAGATATTTGCTCCTGATCTTGGTCAGCGAGTTTGTGGACACACGTGGAAGCAGAACTCACGCTGAGCGCAGCAGGGCAAGGGTTTTCTGTGTCGGGCTGCATTGCAATGGCGGCGGCCACCACGTGCTCCCGGAAGCCGCGAAGTGCGTACTCCCTTCCCGATCGCGGCTGGCTGGCGCGCCGGTGCGAGCACACGAAGCCGTGGAAATCGTGGCATGGCTTCACCGACCGGTTGGTGATTTCCTCGAGAAGCCGCGCGTACTCCTCGCAGCCGGGACCGGAACACAGGGGCTCGGGGTAGCTTTTGGTCAGGTTCCACCTGCACAGGGAACATGCATATTGTCACGGGGTCGTTATGGCAACAGACAGCGTGTCTAACTGTTTATTTGAACGAACTTGTGACCTGCAAAAGGTCAATCAAAGTTACAGCAGGAAATGCACGTTGCACACTGAAATCGGCGAACGAAGCGTCGACCGTCAATAATCCCGTCCGCGGCAAGGCTTTGATTGATTTGATATGTGGGGTTTAACGTCCCAAATCCAGCATATGATTATGAGAGACGCCGTAGTGGAGGGCTCCGGAAATTTCGACCACCTGGTGTTCTTTAACGTGCACCCAAATCTGAGCACACGGGCCTACAATGTCCATGGCAAAGCACGCATACACTATTTATACATGTAAGCGGCGTCGAGCATTATCACGGAGGGCCAGTTTATTCGAGAATAAACTCGGCTGTTCCCGTTTGCGTGCTCAAACCTAAAATATGATTGCAAGATAATACGGAATACGGAATTGTGCAGTATCTGCATGTGCATTGGACGGCAACACAAAACACAGAAAGAGCATGTGTGGCAGTACTCTATAGGGAGCATCGTCGAAGTACAGATGCTGCCCCGACACAGTGATGCGAGGTGGCTAGCATGGTAACTAAGCTGAAGTCCTCAACAACCACCAAAAAGGTGTCTAATGACCGTATCCTAACGAGCCATTTTGCTATATCAACCAGTACAAATAATAATAATAATAATAATAATAATAATAATAATAATAATAATAATAATACAAGTGGTGCTTAACGTCCCAAAACCAACATATGTTTAGGAGAGAAGCCGTTGTGAAACGGTTCCGCAAATTTTGACCCCCTGGGGTTCTTTAATGTGAACTCAAGAATCAGCATACGGGCCTCATTTTCGCCTCCATGAAAAATGCAGCAGACACTGCTGGGACTGATTCCCACGATCTTTGGGGGAGGGGGTTGGGACGGAAGGCAGTCGAGTACTATAACTACTAAACCACCGCGGCGGGGCTTTACCAGTCAAAAAGTGCATTTCCAGAATTATTATTTTTTTTTCTTTCTAGTAGCAGCCAGGTTCGGTGCAGTGATGTGGTGACGGGGCTCGGCTGCTGACCCCAAGGTCGCGGGTTCGATCCCGGTGGTCGCATTTCGTTGGAGGCGAAATGGTAGAGGCCAGAGTACTTTGCGATGTCAGTGCACGTTAAAGGATATCAAATGGGCAAACTTTCTGATTGATTGATTGATTGATTGATTGATTGGGACTCTAAACCCTACATATCAAACTCACCATGTTATTATGGGAGACGCCGTAGTGCAGGGCTCCCGAAATTTCGACCACCTGGCGTACTTTCACTGCATCCAAATCTGAGCACACGGGCCTACAACATTTCCGCCTCCATCGGAAATGCAGCCGCCGCAGCCGGGATTCGAACCCGCGCCCTGCGGGTCAGCAGCCGAGTACCTTAGCCACTAGACCACCGCGGCAGGGCGGTCAAAATTTCTCGAGCCGTCCACTACGGCTTGCCTAATCATATCGTGGTTTTGAACGTAAAACGTCTAAAAGCTCATGTATTATTAATATTATTATTATTATTATTATTATTATTATTATTATCATTATTATTATTATTTGGACTGGTACATGTAGCTTGGCGACTGTATAGCTATGTTTACTTTCGTGCTATATATCTCGTTTCGTGCAATACCATCGTGCAATATCATCTGTCCCTCCATTCTTCAGGGCAGCGTTTCTTCGGAAAGCGTGGCTACAGGCTACCCTTAAATTTCATCTTTCGCGCTTGTTCGACACGGAACCACTTTCCTTATGAGCTCCCCAACTGGGAACACCGAAAGCGGGCACGTATAATTGCTCACGCTTTCCATAACCAGCGCAGGCATTCGACCTTTACTGTCAGTCCTTGCTCTGCCCCGCCGCGGTGGTCTAGTGGCTAAGGTACTCAGCTGCTGACCCGCAGGTCGCGGGTTCGGATCTCGGCTGCGGCGGCTGCATTTTTGATGGAGGCGGAAATGTATGCCCGTGTGCTCAGATTTGGGTGCACATTAAAGAACCCCAGGTGGTAGAAATTTCCGGAACCCTCCACTACGGCGTCTCTCATAAACATATGGTGGTTTTGGGACGTTAAACCCCACATATCAATCAATCAATCAGTCCTTGCTCTGTGTAACGCTCCCGTCGCGTGCATGGCTGATCGAGTTGCCCTTACCTGTAGAACACGAAGAATGCTGTGCACAGGAGCGTGGCGACAGCGCTGCTGGTAATCACATTCCTTGCACCGTAGTTCTTTGGGGCCCTCGTGGTGTCACCCTTGATGGTGACCTGAGTGGAATCCATGTCTGACATTTGAAGCAATCCACCCTTTGCCTGCTCGCTGGCTCGCCTGCTTGTTGGCTCGGCCCTTGTGATGTGGCTCTAACCCACTACAGGGATGGGTCATGAAAGTGGCGATTATTATAGAGTAAATATTGAGCTTCAGACGACGAAGGAAAAAAAGAAAGGAAAACAAAAATAATTAGCTGGTTGGAGAATATCAAAGAAAAATGATTAAGACGACTATCATATGTACCAGTATAATAGGTATAGAAGAATACAGTGGTATGAAATCGGCTAATGAAAGAGAGGCTAAAGTGCGCAATATCGAATTAGAATGAATTAGATCAGAATTACTTTTGTGCCACCAAGAAATTCACATACGGCTAGGCAGATGTTCCTGTTGTAGTGGGCCAAAGAAGAAGCTTCAATGGACCTAAGACCTAAGAGTAATTGCTAAGTTTCAGGTTAATAAAATTTCAAAATTTCTTCTTCTATAACTAAGGAATTTGTTTGAGTCTGAGAAACAAATTTCGTCTTCACGTCCCGAGTGTAGCACGTAATCAGACTCCGCAAAGCCAGTATATTGAGAAGTGAAATGAAAGAGGATAATGTTGAAGAAATGGCGCAGATGTTTTCTCGCACACATTAGGATACATCTAAAGAACAATAGTAAAATATACGCCAAGTACAATAAGCGTATATATAGTGCGAACATGGCCGGAATTCTTACTTCGCTTGGTTTCTGCTATAGTAGATCGCAAGATTCAAACCTATTACATAGGGGCGTGCGAATATTCGAAAATTTCTAATAACGAATTGAATAGCGTTCTATTTGGTACTCGAAATGAACAGTGCATGTTCGAAACACCAAATATTTTTCAAAAAATATTCCAAAATAGAGCGTCAATGGCAAAGCTACCAAGGAACAAAATGATGAAACAGTTAGGGGTTATTAGTTTCTGTAGTTGTGTTGTAATAGTTGAAGGAAGGTATTACGGCTGCACTCTTCTTTAGAAGTGGAATTTTCGCAAGCATGTAGGTACATGTGAATAACAACCGAGCTAGGTGGGGTGTCCATGTACACTGCACTTGCATGTAATGTATTGAGAAGTGGTGGTTATCTGCTTTTGGTGCGAAGGCAAATGTTGTAATGAGTGTTTTATCTGTTTCATTAATTATTTAGCTCTAGGTGTAGCACTCAGTTCAACATTGTTTAATTTTAACGCACTGGTTTCATTCACAAGCTACAGACAAAATAGCCATTCCTGTTTTTATGGAAGTCACGCCTGTATATGAGCCTACAGTTCCGCAATATCTCGCTGGCTCTAGCCACTCCATTAGGTGAGCTTACCTCATTTTTCATGATTGTAATATTTTTTTGTTTATAAAAGCACTAGTAATGTTCCTTGGTTGAAGTTGCGAATGTCTGTGGCAAATAAAATTCTGTGGAATCGCAGAGCTCTGTTGAAAAGAGAATTGTTACTATTCGAAAACTATTCTAATAGCCCTCGCGCCGTATTCCTATTCAATTTTGTTTCACCCCTAGTCGATTCATATTCGATTTGATTCAAAATTTTAGTATGCGCACACCCCTAGTAGAGCATTATAAGCATTAGACAGATTTTAAAAAAAAAGCTTAGTGAAAATGTTTTCTCTTTGTCTAGTTATTGCTTTTTAAGCAGGCGCCGTCACTGAAGGACACTTAATTGGTAAAGATGAAAGGAATAAATAACGAAATGGGGCTATTTTTGAAGGTACCGCGATCAATGACAACTGGTCAGTTTATTGTAATATTTTTATTATTCTTTATGCTTGATTAGGGCATTCGCAGTTCAGCGAAGGCTAGTCATCAACTTTCTTCTTCCTGTTGTTCTTGCTTTTAAAGCTTTTAAAAAGAAAACGCTGGCCAATGAAATGAAACTGTTTCTTGCACAGTCAACTCTGACTATATCAAACTCGGGTATGCCGAATTATACTTCAATGTGAATCCACAGGAAAATCTATGGCTACATCTGACAAAAAATATAAATGCCTTGGTACACTTCAACCGAAAACAAGTATCCGGACCGTGCATCGAATATAAGGCAGCGCGAAATATTTCAACTGGCTAACTTGCCCTCACAGAGGGCTGGCATTTTCTCACTTAAGAAAGCTTTCCCGCATGTATTCGGGAGAGACAGCACAAACTACCGCTTGCCAAGCCGTCTTTTATTCCACGGTTCCTCGTGGTTGTTCTTCGGCCCTTCGTTTGTGGTTGACGTTCACATCACGAAAAAATGACTCAAAATTAAGAACAGTGCTTTATGAGCTTCCCTTAATACACTTATGAATGTCTTAATGCACTTAATAATTTAATTAATAATTTAATTAATTAATTATTAATTAATTGTCGTGATCAAACTTTTACACCGGAAATCACACTGAAAGTCCAGTACGTGCGTAGATTATTCAAAAGCCATGCCATATTTTATGGTATCTCGAACTAATTTACGGGTTTTTCTTGTTTTTGTAGTCGTGTATGTGCGGGCTCGACTGTACTCGAATATCTCAGATGTGGGAGTGTCACGTGCCACGGAGGCCTCATGGCAAAGAAAGTGTTCCACACTCGTGGCCTTGGCGACGAATGGCGCTGGCTACCACTCCGAGGAATTGAGTGCGCAAGAATACCCAACAAAGTGGACGGGAGGTACCTCGTGGTGTAGCCTACTTGGTAAAGCACTGGACACCTAATTCCAAGTTTGTGGGTGCGCACACCACTGTCAGAAAGGGTAATTTTTGTAGGGGCGGAACTCCTTAGGCCCTCGCGATGTCCGACCGTTGTTGCCGAGGCTCGCCGTTGGAGTCGAAGCGCAGGTGCGAATAATCTGTGCCTAATGCCGTCTACAGAGCGTACATATCCCCCATATAGTTCTTAAAAAATCAAACATTTTTATATCATTTATCATTTCGTCAATGGAGCTTCACTCCTTCAGCAGCACTCACTTCGTGGATCTGCAGCCTTTTTTTTTTCATCCACTTCAATTCAATTTACATAATGTATACACTACAGGTAAAGTCAGTGTTCAATGTCCCCCGTGTTTTCCTTGGGCTAATTGTGTGTGAGATGCATTGGGTGGCGTCAACTATATTTCGTGACTGTATGGAAACGTGGGCGACGCTAATGTTTTGTTGCTGTTTTTGTTGTTTTGTTATTTGAGAGGATTCGTGGCACCAGCGCTACAGCATAGCCGATAAAGTGGCCTCCATATCGCGCTGTAGCATAAACCGCAGCAGTTTCGGCTGCGCCTTTGTTTAGGATGAGCCATGTGTTTCCAGCGAAGTGACGTCACCTCCACGCCGAACCGTCCTCCTCCTGCCCCCTCGTTGCAGGTAAAAAAGCACCGGGCGCTGAGTTGACGAGCCACAACCACCTGCCCACCGTTCCCATTTCGCCCATCCTGCTCTGGCGGCGTAAAACGACGCTGGTCCACCTTTTTACGCGTGCTTCCCCGAGCAGTTTGGCGCTCCCTTCTCGCTCGTTATACTGCCTCGCATAGCGCACAGCCCTGCATCTTGGGCGCAGACGCCACGCTACGCGCATGTGCCCACCTATGGATCGCTTCGCTGGTCTTCTGAAGAGATAGAACGATTTGTTTTCGAGGCATCGCGTGACGCTGCGAGCGGTGCCCGCTGGGTTCTCTCTTGCGTCTAAGCGTGACGCAGATTTTCCCAGTGGTACAAGCTGCTTGGTTAAAATGTATCGGGCAGTGTTTTCTGTTAGTGCTAACGTGAAAAAGAAAAAAAAAACGAATCTACCTTTAAGACGTTTCTATCGACTACGTCGATTCTTATACCATTGCAAGTGGTCGAAGTTCTATCCGACATTAAGCCATGGCACTATGAATGAATGAATGAATGTCCTGTCAGAAAGCTTATTGACCCTAACGGAAAGAATGTCATCTACGCTTTGGCAGAACATTTTGAAATAACTGCCGCACTCAGTGTAGGTTCTGAAAGAGAACTCAATCGCAAGCATGATGGTGAAGTTGTGCTTGATCCGTGCGTTGAACCGTTAACGGAAAATCGCTGTCTTTTGACGTGTCCCTTTAGGGCAAGCACGCAGCCCATTGCGTATGTGGCAAAAAAATAGCTTCATTTTTTTGTCATAAAGATTACTAATGACGCACAAATCATCGACGACAGTATTCCTAAGTGACACCACGAAGCAGAAAGTGAAAGTAAACATCGAACGACCGGTCAGGCGGAAGGAAGGAAACAGTTACGTTCAATGATACCAATTTTACATTTGACACATTCTTCGTCCCACGAAACGTTCCCCGCGGGAGACCCATGAGGACGCCGAGCAGACGCGCAGTGCGCGTTCCTGCGTTCCCCTCACTTCGAAAGCAGCGCACGCTTCGAGAACGGCGACACGTTCCGTTTGCCACCATCGAAATGCGACGTGACCCACGCGGTCGCGAAGCACGCGCACGTCTCGAGGCCAGAGCGCGATCTCGCGAGCGACTCCAAGCACCGCGTGGTCTTCGCTATGCGCGCAGGGGATGAACTGTGCTGTTGTGGGGATAGCAGAGAGAGGGCGCGCCACCCCTTCGCCTCGGCTGCAGACGCATGCGAGATCGGCACGTATACATCTGGGAGGCCCAATTCGGTCTCTCCACACAAGGCGATCGATTTTTCTCGAAAGAAAATAAATAAAGCGCCAAAAAAAAAAGCCTGCGGCTGGGAGGGAACGGGGCCTCGTGTTTCTTGGGCCGCCTTAGGGGATCGATGGCGCGCGATGGGTGCATTACATAAATGAGCTATGCACTGCCTCGGCAGCGGCCCCGCCACCGCACGAAAGGGGCCCGGAGACAGCGTGCGCCCGCCAACTCGAACGTGGCCGGCGGCGAGCTATCTGGCGGCGTGGCGGGTTGCGGGGCTCCCCTCTTTCGCGGCGTCGGCGCTTAGCCCCGCAGGCAGCCTGGGCACGTCGGGCATCAGGTTGTTCCTGCGGAGGACGACTTAAAAGCCGCATTTGGAAAATGACCTACGTGCCCTTCCCCCGACACCGGGCGCGTCGTTGATGTCTTTACGCGCTGATAACGTCGGGGTCTGGATCAGGCCTCCTCGGCCCCGCCACGACGCCGTCTACCTTGCCCGGCCTGCTCCTCCTCTCGAAGACGCTCCCGAGCGATCCTTCGGGCGGCGGCGCCGCCTCTTTTAACGTGCCTCCCTAACCGGCTGCCCGTGTCCGTGAAAGGCTCCATTTGGGCTCGACTCGGCTATTTCTCACTGTCCATAACCGCAGAAAAGCCGATGGAAACTGAAAGCGGCAGTTTTTTCTTCCTCTTCTTGAGCATCCTATTCCTGTACAGCCCGTCTGAAAAGGTTCGATATGTTGAAATATCCAGTGGGTTGCGCTTCAGCCACGTGAGCAAGTGCAGGCTTGCTGAAGGTTCTCTTTACTTTGCTCAATCGCTAGAGCTCTGCGCTGATAATATTCACTCGAGTACGTCTTGTTATTGTTTCTTTTAACTGAAGCTACCAAGGAAAGTGCACCCAGTGGTATCAAGCAGCACATATAATGCAACTAGGATTTGTATCACGCAAAGCTATTTCAATTGACTTCTGTTTCAGCCATTAGCGTTTCCTGAGTGCACGCCTGTCGGTCACAGGACGTAACGGAAATCGGGAAAACACCAGTGTGGACAAGTAAAATGGGCATCTACGCACAGCTTGTGTATGATAAAGTTTAACTAAATAAAAAAGTGTTTGTTATATTACTCCTTATTTGTTACTACAAGCTGCTATATATTGATCGAAATACACCCACTTAATCTATCCCGCCACGTACGACGCCAAAGATGTGCGCAGAACTCACTACTTGCAGATAACATGTACGCCTTACAAGTGGTTTGTATTCTGAGCAAGACTGCAAGATTTTTTTTTTCTTCTTTTTGTAGCCGCAGCCATTGCCCTTGTTCTATAACGAACAAGAGATATCCTACCGACAATCGCTGTCTCTCATGGATACTCGTAGCGGTTGAAGAGAATGTTTTTGTGAAGGGTTTTATATTCTCCGTGATAATAAATAATCTTTGCAATTCTTCTTTACGTATAAGACATCGCACTGCCAAAAAGTTTTTTGGAGTTCTGTGACGTCGTACGTGATAGACATGCAAGTGAACGTGCTTTGAAGCACCTTGACCAATAGTTAATTAATGATAAAGATAGGGGATTAAACTGCAAGTAACACGACTCGCCCCACCGCGGTGGTCTACAGTGGCTAAGGTAGTCGGCTGCTGACCCGCAGGTCGCGGGATCGAATCCTGGCTGCAGCGGCTGCATTTTCGGTGGAGGTGAAAAAGATGTATAGGCCCATGTGCTCAGATTTGGGTGCACGTTAAAGAACCCCAGGTGGTCGAAATAACCAGAGCGCTTCACTACGACGTTTCTCATAATCATGTGATTGTTTTGGGACGTTAAACCCCACATATCAATCAAATCAAATAACACGACTTATTGAAACTGTGCTATCTGTAACGCCCTATTGCACACTACTGCAGTCTACGTTTTTCTTATTCGTCTCTGCGCATCAAAAGCTCTCCTCCACTTCTCTTTACTTCATGAAAGACGGGCGCTACAAAGATAAACGTCAGGGATATACTTCAGAGTGGGATGACTTATTTGTTGCTACACTTGACAAGGATACAGAAAGTATAATACAGCAGTTCATAGGTATCTCTAAAACCCGTCTTCGTCCTTGTATTATCGGCACTGTCCTCGGCCCCTGCATTTCTAATTGGACAGTGCGCCACGTGCACTAATAATACCTGGAGTTTTACACGCCCACACCACGATATATATATAAGGCACACCACTTTGGAGGGTTCCAGAAATTTTCACCATCTAGTGTTCTACAACACGCAGAGAAATCTCACATTACGAGGACCTCTAGCATTGCGCCTTTACGGAAATGCGACGGCCGCGAACGGCACGAAAACTGCGACCTTCCGGGCCGCAGCCAAACACCGTTATCAGTGTACTACCGAGGCAGACAACAGCGTACATCCGCATATAAATGTTTCTAACAGGACATTATGAGTTTTAGGTAAAATGATTCAAACTCTAGACCTACTTACCCGTAAAACTACACACATCTTTATATACAGATAAACTACACACACAAAACTACACACATCTTTTATATTATAGATATTTAGTATGTGTTTTATTATGCGCAAAATAAGATGTGTATTTCGGCAGTGATGCACTCTTTTCTTATTTTTCACTAACTTCTCTGTTTAAACTATATGCTTAGCCATTATAATATATTTGTTGTATGTGCTCTGAAATTACGTGTTCCAGTATAGTGAAGGTTCTTTTTCTTATGTTTCTCTTATGCACAATTCTGTTTTATCTGAGTCAACTCCACTCCTGTAATAGCCCGCAAAGGGCTGACAGTATCAATAAAAGAAATCAAATAAATGAAAAAGAAATCTTATTCCCTACACATCGTCAATTAGCCGTAACCCAGGAGTACGTTCCCTTTTGACTGAAACCATACGAAAGTATATTAATGCCAAGTGGCTCAAGTCATCAGCGCGTCAACTTCCTCAATGGCTGAGGCACCTGAGACGTTTACACGTGTGATAGTCATCGGTCCGTTGTTTCGAATACTTATACCGTTTCATCCAATCTTGATAATGCTCGTCTCTTGACTACAAGCTGTACGACTTCAGGCTGCACCTGCGAGCTCGCGCATCACCGCCGAGTTTTCTTATCCGGTCATCGGAAGACTCCGGTATACGCACTCGGAAGCCTCGGATTAAACGATGACTCACCTTTGTCATGGAAACGGAGCTCCCATGTACACCCACCACGACTGGCCAATATAAATTTCTTACAAGATGCGTTTCTTACGTATCTTACGCGAACTTTGCGGCTTGGCACTGAAGCAACCCATACAGTACGTAAACAGGGCACAGAAAAGAAGTCAATTACTACCATCTCCCTGCCTGTCCTGTCGAGTACCCCCCTTGACGAATTTATATATGTGTACCCGCATCCGTGCGCATATGCAGGCAGCCAGACTCTTCGTCTTTTCGCCGAGCTGACTAATTCGGTTTCTTGTTTGTGACCTTTGCGTTCCCATGGGTTTTCATGACTGTCGTGAAGTCATGATCGCCTTCTAAACTCTTTTTTTTCATTACTGGAACTAATCTGACTATGAGACATTTTTTTTTTTTTGCATCTGTGTCCTTGTGCGTTTCTACAATTTTGAAAGCTGTTTCCCCATTTCTCTCTTCAAGTCAAAGCTATTTCCCCATTTCTCTCTTCATTAATACAGTGATGATCAATAAATTCATCCATTTATTTATTTATTTTTCTGTTATTTCTCACTCCTGAATTTTTCTGATCGACTCACCTATCAAAGCGTCGGCACGATTTCTGAAGTTAGGGACTTAAGCCTGATCTATATTTATGAAGCATCGCCTTATCTCCTCTCTAATGTGAACCAGTATTTGCATACCTATAGAGCATCATCAACTGGTATTTTTTAGAAACTCTCATCGACCCAACTGTGCGAGATGCTAAAGTGAAGACAGCCATGACACATCGTCAACGGGCGCAGCAATAATAATGATGAATAATAAGAGTGAACACACGTGCTGTGTTGGGCCGAAGCACCTCTATGCACGCTTCACGAAAAAGAAGACGAGCAGTGTGCGCATTCAATTGGGTACGCCGGTAAATGTGGCAGCCGAGTGTTGACTTTAGATATTGACCCTCATTAGGATTTGTTTTTTATCTTTCTTTTTTATTCTTACGTGAAGCCTACCCTAGACGTTGATTTGTCTTGTCCGCTACTCGTCCACAATGTTCCTTCTGGATCTCGTTTGTGCAACGGTAATTGATGCACCCCCCCCAGTGAACTCAACGGAAGCCCTATCGATGACATGCAAATGCTACTGGTAGAACGATTGTTCAGCTTAGTCAGTCTGACTGAATATGCCAATGTGAGCCAACTGTGCAAACTGGAACAATGAGCACTTAGCAATCGGTAAACACGAAGGAAATAATAGGCAAAGTAAAGCGCTCTGCACGTATAAAAAAAATCAGCGATCTCAGAGTACTGTTTGTATTACAACCATACTGAAGGCCTCCTTGGTACTGCAGAACGAAAATGTTTGTTTGAGTTGTGTCTTCTCAGTCATGCGGACGCAGTTTGTGGTGAACAGCCACAATGAATTGCGGTGGCATAGTGACCTGACTACAATTTTTCCTTCAATTTTGTATTTATGCCCTTTTCTCTACAGTGAATATAAATTTCATGAACTCCCCAAAGCTACTCTATATAACTGCTCTATTCTGTCAGTTTTTGTCGGAGCCCGAACTGCGATACGTATAGTGAGGCACGTTCTAGGAGGGAAACTCCGGAATAATTTTAACAACGTGAGTTCTTGAACGTGGAACTAAATATAAGTTCGCGCGCTTTTCGGCACTTCAGCCTCCATGAATAAGCGGTCGCTGGGGTCAGGAATTGAAAGCGCGCCTTCGCAACACCACATACCTGCGAAGCTACCACCACGGAAGAAGCAGCGTCAGCAAAGTTACATTTTTTTTGCTCCGGTAGCATCACTGAATGATTTATTTATTTATTTATTTATTTATTTATTTATTTATTTATTTATTTATTTATTTATTTATTTATTGTATGCAAGGGGCATAACAACTGTTGGAGGATATGGCATTTCCTGTTTTTTTCTTGAAGAACTTGAGGTGGCTCTTACACAACCGTAGTTTCACCAGTGTAGCTGCTGCGTGAAAGCTATACGAATAATGCAACGAATGATTTACTAACTTTACAAACTGCTACTTTCGGTGAGGTTGGACGTTGAACAAGTTAACAGCCTCAATACACCGACATCACACTGCTCGACTCGTTCACGCTGAATTTTGCTGATTGTTTGATATGTGGGGTTTAACGTCCCAAAACCACCATATGGTTATGAGAGGCGTCGTAGAGCAGGGCTCTGGAAATTTCGACCACCTGGGGTTCTTTAACGTGCCCCCAAATCTGAGCACACGGGCCTACAGCATTTCCGCCTCCATCGGAAATGCAGCCGCCGCAGCCGGGATTCGATCCCGAGACCTGCGGGTCAGCAGCCGAGTACCTTAGCCACTAGACCACCGTGGCGGGGCGCAATATTTTGTGGACATTTGCTTACGTGAAATCTCAGCGAAAAAAAAAAAAACTAAGGCACATAAGCCTAAAATAAATATCGACACAAATTCTACATTTCACTTTTCTTCTTTATTGGTGTAGCCGCGTAATCCATAAACATATAATGAGGCCGTTTGACGCCTCATTTGTTTCGTAGGCACCGCTTCAAGAGCAGGGTGGCTTACACTTGAAGCTTACACATGGTCAACCAACAAATGACGGTTTTCGGCGAAAAACAAAGGTAGATGGTCAAATGTGCTTGTACACGTGCGAAAACTGTAATGTGAGAGATTATTTCATTCCAAAATAAGCCGTAGAAGTCATCAGGTGCAAGCTCCGCCCACCGCCGGTGACCGCCATTTTGTTATGGATTACGTGACGTCACAAGGTGAAGGAGCAGTGTCGTCGTCTGCTACCGAACAACACCCGTTCCGCACGCGGTCGGAGTAGCGAGTGCTGCTTGCCGCGTGGTGCGCACGTGTCAGTGGGTTGCAAGTGTTGCGGTGTGTTACCGGTATACCATCACCATATGCGGCGACGACGTCATGTGCGTTGCGCATTTTGACGTCGACCCCATCGCCACCAGCTCAAGCAACGAACAAAGCGTCTAAGACGGTGTGAACCAAGACGCCAAAGACCTCGCCGTTGTGGCAGACGTTGCAGACGGCCTTCCGCAATGATAAGTAGCTTTATTTCAAGCGTGTCAGGTTTAAAAGTGAGCTTGGAAAACGGGGGTTGGTCGAGGCTGCATTCGCAAGCAATTGTTACTTCATTAGCGCCGTGGCAAGTACCAGCGCTACAATGGTGACGTGGTGGCATAGTTTCAGCCCCTGTAAGTCATTTAGTTCCAGTGGCAACTTGAAGAACACAGAAAAAGTTCCATTGCAAGCGCAGCTGACCATGGAACACGATCGAGCCTCTGAAACACAGACTACGCAGCAGCACGACCAGCAAGTGATTCGTGACGTCACGGCTAGTGATCGTGCCAGTGTTGCCTGACTCTCAGGCCGCTCGTTTGCCTATGAAAAGATTTGATTATAAGGTAACGGCTCGGCCGAATCGGCTCAAATTTCGCCAGCTTGTCTGTGAACGTACAAGAACCAACCGATACAACACAGATTATGGTTCAAAATTGGGTGTCACGACCCCTTTAAATTCCACATGGCAGCCCCCTGTGCTTCATCGCCGGTCTAATCATTACCCGCCTAGCTTTACCGAACTCAACTCGAGAGGTAATTTGCTTCAGTTAGTTGGTTCCTTATCGGACTTGTTAGGATGTATCACCGCAAGAGCAAATAGACAAAAAAAAGACACACTTGACACTAGCACCCGTGGCATACATGTACTGCGTTTTGTCCCGTCATATTCTCCCAGTACATATGGAGTTTAGGTAAATAAAAAAAAACACGATTTAAGTTTGCATAACAATAAGAAAACATTGCCGTTGTCTTCATCGTATCTCTATACGCTAATACATGCGCGCTGGACACTGGCCTTTCGGCTTGCGAGCTGAGTGCGTCAGTTGTCGTGGCCACTGGAGCGCGGTGCCGGACACGGTCCAACGGAGTTGCCACCCGCGCTTCCCCAAAACGGTGACCCGCGGGTCACGCGGCAGATTGCAGCCGCCTGACGTCATCAGTGTCCACGTGTGCACCGTTCTCCAGCACGCATAAAACTGTTGCGAGGGCCCTTATCTGGCGCAACACGAGCAACGAGCATCGAGCATGCTTCACTCCATATTTGCGGAAAGAAGCATGCATTTGTTAGGCCAAGTACTACCGAAACAAAAGAAAGAGAGACAAAAAGGTTATGAGCAGGCGCTTGATTAATTGGGTGAACTAATCGAAATGCTGGCATTATTTTAGGGGCCCCAAAACTAATTACGACTATGAACATACGTGCGCGTTAAATGCTAGGTGCAACCTTAATAAGAAGAGAGCCGAAATCGAGAAGGAAAAGGCGTGGGCCGTAGGGAGAAGGCAAAACAGCCTGAATACTTCGAGAAGAAAACGTGCGAAGAGAAGGCAGACAGTTAGCTAGGCCATGGAGAATATGAAGTTTTGCTGGAATAATGCGGGTGCAACAAGCACAGGTTATTTAAACCACGGCCGGGCTATAGACTGCACCTGCGCGCGCAAGTGCAGTCTAGCCTGGCCGTGTTTAAACAAACTTGGGAGAAGCATTTGCCCTGCAGAGGGTGCAGTCGGGCTAATGATGGTGATGTTGATAACGATGCTAGTGGTTGTGGTGATTATGATGATAAATATTGCAAACACGGGAAAAGCGATGTGCCTAAATGTCCTAGGGTGAATATCGGTGCTTCTCTGAAATCTCTGCATTCGCTTTTACCGTGTGGTACAGATAGTTCACGTTTATTCTTTTCGAGCACGCAAGATGCTTTTGAAAATTCTTTTTTTTTTGTTTGGTTTTGCAACTCGAGTATGTGTACAGTGCACTTACAGAGCTCTTTCACCTGCTGAATAGTATATTGAAATGTTTGTATAAGACAAAAATGATGTTAGTCCACCTGCTCTCAACTATCACAACAAGATCATGGCCGATCAATATTTACTGTTCCAGCTCTTCAAAACTATCTGTATACTACATGTTCCTTCAGTTCTTTTTTTGCAACGTGCTGAATAATGAAGCTGTAAACTTTCACTGGTATCCTTCATTAGCCAAGCATGGCATTTGTCCCACGATTTTAGAGCATGTATTTATAGCTGTGTCATGTCTTCTACCGAATAGAGCCTCCATTTTATTAACTGAGTAGTTGTTCATGCTCGGCTTATCCCCGCACAGCGTTCGCGATAACCATCACAATCATATGCGGCGCGCACTTCGTTCTTTCCCTTCTCCGTCTTCAGTTTCAGTGCCCGAACACGTGCACCCTTGGCGCACTCTCCCGCTGCACCGGTTTGTCCGCCATGGGATACAACTCGGGTAGTCAAGTGCACGAGTACAGAGAGAGAACGAAGTAGATGGAAAGAAAGAGACACCGAGAGAAACAAAAAAAGGGACAGAGGAAAAAAAGACATAGAAACTGAAAAACAAAGCGAGAGAGAAGGATAGAGAGGAACAGACGCAAAAAAGAAATAGGAAAGGAACAACGAGGGAGAAAAGACAGAGAGCATGACAGAAGGAGAAAGAAGGAGGAAGGAAGAAGTAGCGTTAGAAATAAAGACACCGGAAAAAAGGTTCGAAAGAGTCAGATAGAGAGGAAAAGAAATATAGAAAAAAGAATGAAAAGCAAGGCGCAAGGAAAGCAGATAAAAAAGAAAAAAATAGGAACATAAAGAGGAACAAGGAACATGAAAAATAAAGAGAAACAATGCAGGCCACCGAGCTGCGCACTTACTTGAGATTTCGCACCACTAGTGCTAAGCAACCTTTAATTTTTTCTTACCTGTTCGTACACAGGTCTACTGGAGAAATACAATACTGCGACAAGTAGCAAAACCGCCTATATCTCTTGAACGAAATGTATACATGGAGTTGTGTTTTTCTTGTCAACTCGTTATTTGTTTTTGCGGCGATGGTCTTTGTCATCAGCCAGCGGGAAAGAAACAAGCCATGTGCTCTACGACAAAATCTGCCTGTATTCCATCCTATTTATACGTTGCGCAGAGAAATATATATTTTAATCAGAAGTACACTACAAAGGCAAGCTGCGTTTCCAAGTTAAACTTCACGAAATAGTTGCAGTATTACTGTAAAAAAAAAAAGAAAAAAGCTCAGTAAGCCGCTTTTGGCATGGTTTTTTGCACAGTAATGACTACAGCTTTGCTATGCATATGCTGAAGCATTGAAAAAGGTATATATCAGTATAAGCCATATCCGCTCAGTGAGTAGATGGTCACATTTGTTAGCACGGCATGACAAGCTCGACGGACAGCACAATATAAACATAGTAGACGCGGAAGAAAACAGAGCGCCAAAGTCACCGGAGCAGTAGCAGCCGCAGTTTGTGAGGAAAAATTAATCAATAACGAAGTGATAAGGCTCGATTTCGCTTAGTCTCGCCTTGCTCAAATGGCAACACAGCGTTTTGTCCCTGCCCGCTCTATTTCTATTGCGTTCTTTTGTTGCAACTTAAGTCACGAAGTATTCGTGAAAACTGAAGGCTTGGATTTGCTCATTGACCTCTGAGCGTAATTACATTTTTATGCATCTTTTCACGGGAATAAAAACTTTTTGCTTTCTTTTTGCCCACTGGTAATCAGCTATTTTGTTTTTGTTTTGTTCTGTTTTGTTAGATGATTGAAACTACCAATTTCAACAAACAACTCCAATATGAACCGATTCACAAGGCGACCTTCAGTGGTCCGTCCTTTACAGGCGATAGCTCCGGTCGGCCGAACCTGGTTGTCTGAAAGCTCAAAGCGTATCAGCCCACATCGATATGCTGCCTTCTATACGCGATGCCAAAGCTCCGTATAGTGCGACGCGCTTCTGCCGAATGCAGATGGTGATGTGACGCGCGGCCGCTGCTGCCCACCTGGCCCTCGACCGCAGCGCGCGCTTCTTTTCGCCCACCGGGCGTGCCCCGCCGCCAGCGAGAGGCGAGCGATGGCCGCAATGATGATGATAACAATAACGGCCCGTTCGCTTTTGTCTTTTCGGTGGCCCGCTCAGCGGGCGGTCGCGCGTGAGGTCATCGGGCTGTGACGCTCTCGCAGCATGCTCTCTCACTAAAGCACGTCGCGCGACGCTTCGGCGCGCCTGACCCGCTGCCCGGAGCCAAACAAAAAGAAGCGGCGCGCAAGCGCGCGTCGTGATGGAGTTGCGAACCGCGGTCGTCCTCGGATATACAGCGCTCGCCGCACGCGCAACGCCCGCCCTCGCAACCGCAACCGAAAGCCAGCCTCGCGATAGTGAGATGCTCTTCCGCTGTCTTTTACGACGATTGACACTATAGATTGAAGTTATCGAACGTTGAGTGGTGTGTGCGCATGTATGAAAGCACAAAAAAGGGAGGGGGGATTACAAAGAAAAACCGAGACACGTATAACGCCTTTTCAGTTCTGTGTTGATTCGGACGCGTTATATATGTAATTGTACGCCATTCAGGGCGCCGTCTAATCCGCGAAAAGTACGAGATCATCCTTCGCAACCGAAACATGCAGCCGGGACAGCTGCGTATTTGCCTCTAGGTGCTACCATCAGCCGCCAGTTTAACATGCTTGCCCAAGATGAATTTGTACACGTCGGTGAACCTGAAATATTTGTCTGGCCATTGCATATAACATTGTTTCTTTGCTGGCTCAATAGAGCAAACCATTTGTCCCTGTGGATGCAGAGATCTATAGGACATACTTCAACATCAATAAATAAATAAATCAACCAATCAATGTTCATCAATCTCTAATTATAAATTTTTATTATATTTTTTTATTTATACGCGTCGCCTATATGTGTTACTTCAGCTATACGGTATGGTGAAATGGCCTGTTTTGGGATAACTTTCTATTCTCTGATAAAGTTCCATAGCGGCGTTCACGTCCTTCGTACGGAAGCCAAAGTTCTGATTGCTTATTAGAAAAAAAAATAATGAAGCAGAACGATCAAGACCGTATTTCGTTTCCTTCCACCTCTCTTCTAATATGGCAACACAGTGGCGCAGATATCAGATATTCTCGAGATTGAGTGCGCTTCCAACGGGAAGCATCGATGTGTCGTCATGGTTACGGTCACTCGCAAGTGCAGCGTTCTGCCGTGCGTCTTTTACGTGTGTCCGTAATTTATAGCAACGATCGTTTACCGTTTCAGTCACAGATACTACACTCGTCGCACATGTGCTCCCTTTCACGTCCACTACATGAAGCCACTGTGTTTTGCGCAGGCCATGTGTGTTGAGATAATTTAACTCTGTCCGTGTGCAAGCGCAGTTCGTCATGGCCATTTTATGAGACAGCACAAATCTTATAACAAGAGCATGCGTAAAAATATAACAGTGAAAAAAGCTACCCCATATGTTGTTGCGCACGCGTGCGAAGATTGAAATTTATGTCGCTCCTTCGTTGTTGCTGCATAACTAAGCAGAGAGATAGAGGAAGGCTCACGTAGGTGCCTTCCAGATCAGATGTGCCGCATGAAAATCTACCACCAGCTCTACCACGTAATCTATTTCGATGCGATGCAACGTTGCTTAGTTGCTTTTGTGAACCCCTATACTGTTTCCATAAGGAAATGGTGGATAGCGCCTCATGCAGCGTCAGCGACTGCAATGAAAAAAGAAGAACACTGTACTTTACCGCCTCTGCGTTAGCAATAAGTGACAGACGTTGAGCGTAAGTCGAGTGGGCGATAATAAAACGTACACAAAAAATACTATACCTGCATCGTATATACTCGATCGTCCTCCGCGCTTTACGGGTCACAAAAGCGCTGCTGAACTTATTCAAGAAGCCCGATATACACAGCAACCACCTTTGATTGCGTAGTAAACGCCGGCATACGATGCGCACGAATCACCCATGCTCTGGCTTTTTACGTTCTTTTTCTCTTCTGCATGTTTCCACCTCATTCAGTGCAACCTGTTTCCGTGTTTCCTTTGGCTTATTTCCCTCTCGGATGTAGAAGAGTATGCGAGTTAGTTCGTCGTACTTGAACTGTTAATATCATTAAAAAAACGGCCGAGTACACAACAGCAGCTAACTTTCACAACTGAGACTCATTGGCAAAATGCACCAAATGTGTCGCAAGCATACAAGATACCCGAATATAACGCCAAAATTAGACAACACCATCGCGATGTCACTGACCAAAAGTTTCTAGATGGTTCCCCTGATCAAGAAAACACTTCTTGTTCCGATAAAGCCAACGAAGGGGCGCTGATTCATGTGATGCCAGCTCGTGCTATACACTGCGTTCCTATTACTTCTCTGTTCATTTGTGATGAGTGCGATTTTTTTTTATCACTTCACATTGATCAAACAAAGGTGAACATTCCCGATCGCGGCAGTATATTCTAATGTGTCCCCGGATCGTTTTCTGCACATTGCAATGGGGCTCTTTTAGCCTTTCACGAAGGTTGGTTGTTTGGTTCCTCAACACCTTGGCGCAACCCACCTAGGGGGATAGGCCATGAATGGGACGGTGCCTTGCTTTTTAAATTAATTCACTTCTTGAAAGAGAGGGTTCATTAGTCAGGTAATATAGGTAATATTAGAAAAGTGTTGAATTTCTAAACAAACAAAAAACCTTGAAAAGAAAACGTAATAAACACACAAAATAGGAAAAAAAATTATACATAAAACAACTGAAGTTATTTATTTTTAGCATTACATTCTTTTAGATTCTCGTAAGAAATTCGTAACAGTGGTAAAACGCTCCTGTGGCTGAATCCGAATGCGACTGCGCCAAATGAAGGCATCCCCCTCTTTCACGAAGGCATCCCCCTCTTGTGTCGGTCTGCTCGACCTCTTTTTTTCTTTCCTGTAATGTGCCATACCAGTTCAAGCAATCCCTCTCAGCCCATCAACACCTGCCATCTGTATCTCTCATCCCCTGTGCTTCTTTTACCATGAGTGGGAGGCTGGGCGCGTGGTCTTACAAACTATATATGCCTTCTATTGTGCGTTTCTTTCTCTTTCTTTTCTTCTTTCCTTTTCATCTTTCTTTCTTTCTTCACCACTGACTTACAGGCTCCCTTTATCCACCAAACTTCAATAAGCGAGCACCCCAATGGTGCCCGCTCCCCAGACTCCTCAGCGCTCTCCTTAGTGCGTCTTCACACAGCGCTAGAGAGAATGACTGTCAGCGCTATACCTAACTCCTCGGTGCAGAAGTGACTGGGGACGAGTGGGGAAGCCGCAATCCGCGTCCCTTCATTTGTTCGCGTGGTCCGTTAGGCAGCAGCGCGTTCCAGCTCATTTCGGCAGTTTTTGTCTGACGGGCAGATCAAACGGCCCCGCTCAGGCCTCGGCACTGGCAGAGCGGTCGTTTTACCGCTATAACCACGCGTTGCCTCTTTGCTCGCGCTCCATCCTAGCATTTCTGCTCTCATCGTAGCACTACCACTTAGAGAACGAGGAAGTTGAGCGTACAATGCGCAGCACACAGGAATCCCTAGGGGTTACAAGTTAGAGTTGTCGTACTAATTAAAAAGAAAAGGTTAAATGACAGACCATGCCATCACGGATACGGCCTGTGTAAGGCACGCACTCTAGCCGAGCTGAAATGAATGACGCCGTTAGCACATTTCCATACAAAGAGCTGTCTGGGAGCTAGGGCGGAACACGGAAAAATCGTATCACCTTGTAAGCGGAAGTTCTGCGTAGTAAAATTTGATTATGTCTCATGAAGGTGAAGAAAACTGTCACACAGTCACTCCGGTGGCACGAACACACCGTTTGTGTCACTTTTTCAGCTGATGCGGTGGCTGCTCCTCGCTTTATACACTTGACTTATCAAGTGTATAATAATCAATAAAAAGCTTGATTTCTGTTTATTTGAGCATGTTCATTGAAAAGATGTCAACCATTACTGTTTGGACTAGGGCAGAGAAGATTGAGCGCTAGTTACGCGGTTTAGTCTGACTGTGCCTCCATTGTGACCATTTTCTGAAAAAAAAAAAACTGCTATATTTATATCACTATTTTCTGCACAGCGTATTTCATACATACTCATCTATTTTCTCAACGTAGCAAATTTATGTAGGACGTTTAGTTAATTGTTGGTCATAATTTGAAAACAGTCAAGTTTAGTAAATTTAGCTGTAGATTGTTCACTAACTACTGCCTAGAGGATGTTCATTTTTGGGGTGTGTATAAAAAATAACAAACCCCATTGAAGTGTTTAGTTTCATTGATGTACGACTTCTTGTTTTTAAATTAAAGTGATATAAACTGGGCAATATTCTCAAAACATGGACCTACTTCTGCCCATTTTCATAGAAAGCTACTCAACCTGTGTGGTTAAACTTGCACCAAAACAAAGACGAGGCTCCGATCTATTTGCTCAACGTAGCGTTTTTCAATAGTGCTAGCAGAAATGCAAAATGAAGCTCCCAAATTGTCTGAATATGTCATGCCCAGAACGCCAATAAATCTGCAGTAATCTTCAAACTGCGTCGAAATCTCAGCATGCATAGCTTACTACACAATACCGTCTCTTGATATAATTATACACACGAGTCATTCATAAATGCTGCATGATTGAGGAATCTACTTTATTATTATTATTTTCACTGCAACAAATATCTTCTTCTGGCGCCACCTAAAGGGACAAAATGAAAGCAGTGCTAGGAAAGCAGGGGCGGGCCAGCCTGCACCTTTGCTAATGCTGCGCACAGCCCGGTCGTGAGGAAAAGCTCCCCGTATTTTCAAAGGTGGCGTGCTAAAATATTTTACCTGAGGGGAGCACGTCTTTTATAACTTGAAATCACGCACCCCTTTATGTCCTCCCCTCACCCAACCAGCCCCCAACCACCCTCTCCCAGAGCCAGTCTTTTCTTCTTGCCTCAGTAATTTACAGGCGCTGAGCCTTCTTCCTCTTCTAACCACTACCACTCTGTGTTCAAAGCAGGTGCTCTATCCTCTGAAAGGTTGGGGTGAACGTCGTCAGGCGAAAAGGAAAGCCGTATCCTTGGACTCGGCCGGGCTAGACGGCATCTGCGTGCGCGCAGCTGTAGTCTAGCCCGGCCGTGTCTTGGAACGTCCCTTGTGTGTGCGCGCGTTTGTTAGCGGCCTCACTCGGGTTCACCCCTCGAATAAGCGAGGGGTGAGGAACGACAGACAAAAGATAGCAGAAATGCGGACACTGCATGTGCAATACAAGTGAAGTAAGTAGATGTTAAGTATCTCTGGTATGTCACCACACTTGCTTTTATTTTGGGGGAGGGGGGGGGGAGTGCAGGTTAGAAGTGTAGTTCTCTTGGCGTGTTGGTATGTATCCATAGCAATAAACAGCATAAATGCAAGACGAGGCAGACATAAAGAATTCAAATAACACGAAAACTGCTTTGTGCTTGCTCAGTGTTCCTCTCTGTGACTGCTACAAACCGAACACCTCAGCAAATGCACAAAAACTCTGAATCAATCAAATGTGGGCCAGTCGAACTACGCGCGCGGCAGGAGTGTATCTCACGACACTATCACGATTAAACGATCAATCGCGGTTGCTGTGCTCTAAGTTTGCTAGATTAGGCTACACATGAAAATTTGGCAGGATACGCTCACTCCAACCAGCCGTGTGTGACGTACCTTATTAGAAGGTTATCGGGCGGACTGTTTAGCTCGAGGACGTGGGTTTGATTTCAACATACAGCAATCGCATTGCCATGGCAGTGAAATGCAGGAACACACGCTTGATGCTGTCCCCATTCGTAGATCAAGATCCCTCCAAAAGGATGCGGGCACGTTCGAACTCTTCACTTGAAGTTGGCTGTGTGTAGCCGTCAGTGGTCTGAATAAACCACAGAACCAAAGCATATTTCTTGCGTTGATGACTGAAGAAACGCAGCGCGGGCATTTGGAAACTTCAGCCACTAAAAAACGAAGCAAAACGGAATGAACATTCGCTGACTGCAGGGCATGGTGTAAGAAAAATACTTTCTCGCAAGGATAACTATACGCAGTGCTAGGATTCTTTTTTTTTTTTTTTTTTAGTGGGTAGCACCCTCGACAAGTTGGTTGCTTCAGAGCGACAGGAACGGGGGAATTTATACGCTCTATTTTGACTTTGCTGCCGGATGCGAGGAAGGGAGGGATAAATTAGACAGGTTAGCTTATGTTACCGTCGACAAGAACCACGCAAGAATATATGCAATACCTTTTTTCTTTAGAAGCGCTAAATCAAGGCAACCGCAGTGGTGAAGCCAATTCATATTTCCTATGCAGTGAACGTTTATACTACCCAATCTAAGAATCACTACGCCAGGTAGGCGACTTGTCGGTTTTCTTCACTACCACTGTAGAACAGAATTCAAGAAGACAGTTGCATGGTTACCCTGCATCCGCCCCCGCTTCTACCGCACGCACCTTTCGACAGCTCTTCCAGGTCATGGCCTACGAAATGTGAGCATTTTTTTTTTTGCAACTGTTCACGTGCTTCTCCGAATCATTGCTCTTGCTTTCTTTCATTGAATTTTGGGGCGTGGAACGTGGTTTCTGTCCACCAAGTATATACATACATACATACATATATATATATATATATATATATATATATATATATATATATATATATATATATATATATAATATTGTGTCAAAACACGGAAAAATGAGCCGTTAAGTATACACCTCTTCGCTCGAATCACAATTAAAGTTCATATCGAAAGCCTCCATTGTCAGATTCGGCCGTGTTTGTGGTCACCCTGTGGCATGTGCGGGCACACTCTTCATGCACATTTTAAGAATGGACTACATCTCTTTTGGCACTAGGATTTGCTTGTTTCCATCCTAAATAATAAGCCTCCTAAGTTGTTTCTTTTTTCATTATTCACAAGGGCACCTCAGGCAAATATTGGTATGCGTGATAGGCTTGGTGTGCCGGTTCTTTCGCTGCTGTATATAGACAGTTTCGTGCCGCCGACATTAGTGACTACGCAGCAATTCTTGCTTTAGCGAGAATCTGTGTCCATAAATGTTGCGGTGGTGAGCAGGAGAGCCGAAGTATCACATCGTCTCACACTTTTCCCGTCGGAACAGAGTGACATTTAATTCGCAGCCTCCTCCCGGGTCCTACCATAGACGCATTCCTCTAGGCTTGTATTGCTGCCCTGACGGCTCAAATGAGCAGCTGTTTATCTCTGCGCAGTGCATATTGTTGTGCTCTCCAACCGAACATCTCCTATTTATGTTTGCGCAGCTCGTGCTTTATACGCAACCCCTTTCGCATGAAGGAGAAATGCTGGGGGAATACAGCGGCGGCTAACAATTCAACGGCTTTCGTAAATCTACCATGTTTAAAACTTCCGATGTGTGAAAATAGTGAATTGTAGACTCGCAGCGTGAGTCGTATAAGGCTGACGAGCGGACGTAGCTGAACGTGGACTTGCGCTTATCAGCCGAACAAGATGGGAGGTATTTTTGAAGACGATAAGTTCATAGCAAGTATAGTAATAGCATCGTTATTCATGCCATGCTTACACGAATGCACATCGCATTCATAAAAAAAGGGCGATTCGCCAGAGAGTCCTATCGCAGTTATGCGTCAGACAAGGATGTTTTTGCGAGTCCCGGTCGATTAGGAGGCCGTAAAGTACGAGTATGGAATGGTGGCCCCATGTCGTGTGAACTCTAACCGTGCCTCTCTATCTATTAAGAATTCATAACAGCGCAAGCTAATTTCTGTCTCCCATGCTGGACACACGGCTAACCGCACGTATCCCTTTGAGATCAACCAACTCGCCCAGCATCAAGCCTTACTCGCTCGCTACAAGGCCGCTGTGGCGAGAATGTGAGGGGTCCTGTAAACGGTGTCGCATTGCCTTTCCGAAACGCGCTTGCAGAGGAAATGCGCTTCTGTCACATACATGTACCAGCTCGGTGCGACTATCAGTTACTCACCTGCCAACGTCATCTGGGGGCGACTGACTGACATGATTGATATGTAGGGTTTAACGTCCCAAAGCCACCATATGATTATGAGAGATGCCGTAGTGGAGGGCTCCGGAAATTTCGACCACCTAGGGTTCTTTAACGTGCACCGAAATCTGAGCACACGGGCCTACAACATTTCCGCCTCCATCGGAAATGCAGCCGCCGCAGCCGGGATTTGAACCCGCGACCTGCGGGTCAGCAGCTGGGTACCTTAGCCACTACACCACCGCGGCGGGGCCGCAACTGACTGACATTAGAGAGTTATAGTATACCGGGCTTACCGGGATACCGGGCGTACCGTGATAGCGGGATCGAAGTGAGTGTGCGCAGATACGTACGTTACTCATACCACTTACCGTACGCGTGCTATTTTTCTGATTTAACGTTACCGTGGTAGCGTAGCTGAACGTAGTGTACGTACAACATGGCGGTGCTCTCGGACGCCCGCTTCGAAGTGATTTTTGCGTTGTCGTTGAAATGTTTACTTTATTCGCAGCAAACGACTGTTTAAAGTTGCTTCGCTTGCCTTCAGTTAGCTTCGATGACAGAGTATTACGGATAATTTGACATAGTTTTTCAGATAGCTTCCCATTTCTAACGCATCTAGGCCTAACTACAAGATCAATGTAAGCAAATCGGCAACATAAATGTTTTCGCGTTTGGTGCATAGTTCATATTTATTTATGTTTATTATTACTAAAATAAACGTGTAACAATGCTTCGCGCGGTGGCATAGACAAACATTCTCGTCTTTTATTTTTCACTGTTCTTAACCTATTAACTATCTGATAGGTGACGTCACCGTCCCAGCTGGGGAACGTAAACGCTATCCCGCTAAACTATAAGACGCTGCCCACAATGAATGTTTGCTGCACGGTAACGCCATTCCCTTAACCTCCGCTGTCACACTAATGGTAAACTATAACTGTCTATTTATTCATTCAAGAAGACGCCAGCACTTCGCCTCCACGTTGGTTGATGGCGTAGGGCCGTTCCTTTTCCCAAACAATAAAAAAAGATACATCTGCGCTGACAGTTAGCCGTAAGCCGGCATGTCACGCACCACGTTCACGTAAATGCGAGAACAGGCGGAAAAAAAGACTCTGAACAAAGCCTTGTTTGACCGAATCGTGACAGAACTTTTCACGCCCCCTCCCCAACCAGTTTGGCGCCTCGACACATGTTCAGACGCCCCCCTTCCTTTGCGCCTTTCCTCTGATCTGTCCCCTTTTCATTCTCTTTCCTCAGATGTTTAACACTTAAGTAGCAATGGGCCCTTTTCTATGCTATAGTCCGAACAGAACCCCAAGTTGGAGTCACTGAAATGAGAACTGGTGGCTCTTGGACTCCGAAATGGACAGGTTGCAAACATTTTCAAGGCGGCTTTATTGTAAGGTCTGTTTTTCAACCAAATGCTCTCATTCACAGACTGTTTTTCTCACCCATTGTGCTTTCACCTCTCCGAATTCCAGAAAAAGCACGCGAGTACAACAAAACGTCTTTTTCTCCAACTACTATGGGGTTGTTCCGCGTTATACCTCAGCCATCGCGTGGTGGCTGATATAGAACCTGTCGTTCGGGAGGAAAAGAGGAAAGGTAAAAACACAATGCGCGAGAAAAGCAGTTATTAGTTGGAAATCAATCATTACAGAAAAGCCGCCTTGCAGATTTTTGCAAACTGTCCATTGTCCGCCACATGCCGATAGGTGATCTCCAGGTCTGCGTTCGCTCCTCTCTTTGGGGCAAACATTTGCATGTTTGTAGCACCAGACATCACTTGGTCTACACGTGTCGTCAAGTTTTGGCCAACAAAAATTATGGCACGTGCATTCGTTAGAATATCACTTCTGAGCGATGGCCATCTTTGAATGAGGTAGGGGTAAACTACAGCGACAGCAAGGAATTATTTACACGCGTACACCGATTAATATCTCATGATGAGAATGTAATGTGACTTCTCCAAGAGAGTTTCTCAGCCTGCCGCGCATTCCAGCCCTTGCTTGGTGAGCATGCAGATGGCCAGTGAGCAGGACTGGTCGACAGGAAATCAAAAAGAAACTTGAGTGGTTTGCAGCGCAAAAATGCACTGTGCCGCAGGGGACGTGGACAAGCAAGCGTCAGTTTTAGAGGGAGATATAAAGGTTTTGTTGAAGGGGAGAAAAAAAAAAGGCCCCACTGAATGCTTAAATTCTCCGAACCATGACAGCTCGCTTCCCCCTTCCAAAACAGTGTGGCATGCCAGCACAGTTCGGGAGTTGACCTCCGAATCGTTGTCCCTCTATTCCTCTTTTCTGACTTAGCGGCACGTGGGGTTGTTTTCGGAACTGATGTGAACCATAAACCTTCCAGCCAGAAACAGAAGATGTGAACCAGAATCCTTCAACGCAAACCCCGAACTACATTTGCGCACCAAAATTCGTAGGATTGTCTGCCGTTATTAGCGGATTACTTTTTAAAGATTGAGACTACACGCGCAGTGCATCTCGATGCCGACAAAAGAGCGGTGATGGTGGCCGGAAGCTTCGACGACATGGTTGGGTAATTTCCATTCATCCTTGTAGAAGACAAACCACCAAGCCGGTTTCCGCTGCGTAATATGTTTCGAGGATAAATTACAAGAGCATAAATTGAGCTGTTTCTATCATTTTTTTTTTCATTTTTTCGCATGTGAAAGAAGGTTAATACTGTAACTTGCGTGCTCTCTGCCTGTCTTTCCCCTCGATTGATTCTTTTGCCATAAGATATCATCTTGGGGAGAGGGGGGAAGCGAAGATTGCGGGAAAACGCTCAAGGCTTGAAAGAGCCAAACTAAATGGTTCTGAAGTCTAATTTCGTGGCTGCTATAGGCTGCTGCTAGGCTTAGCTAGGTGATGCTGAGTTGTTTCTAGATTGCTCCTCAGCGCAGGGAGGCTCGGGTTCAGTCACAGACAAAATACGGCTGTCCAAGTTCCAAAATCAGAAACACCCGCTGAAATCAAAAGTCCGCACCTCGCACGTCGTCATTCGCCTACAGGGCTTCCATCGCTCCGTGCTTCTCGAAACTGCAGTTGACAACCTCTCTCCCAAGTGCTCCCACGTTGTATGCACCACTGAAGCACTCAGTACAGGTGCTTCAGCGAAGCTCGAACGTGTAGCCACGGTGTTTATCACCCAATTTATTCAGGCTTTTTTGAATCACTGTTCACGTCTGTCTAGAAAGGTTGATTGATGCTTACCGGCCGTATGTTGCTTTCTCCATTTTTAGTGCACCAGCAGTCAGTAGTGGGATTAGCCTAATTTCAGTAGCCCATACACGCTCATGATTATGATAGTTTTTTTTTTTACACTTATGACCGGTTTAAACAGCTTTGATGTCAAAACAACCACTTTAAGGGACGTACTTTCAGTCATACGGGCTACGTACCCTGATTATGCAAAAATTTCTACCATTCGAATTGGTATAACCACAGCACAAAAGCACAAGTTCCATGCAGTGACACCGCTAATAGCCCAAGAAACGCACGTAATTCACTGCGGCTTCCGCGGGGAAGAATTCCCCTTTTAAGCTGTGTGTATTGGATGTGACGAAACGAGCCCCGCGTGCTTGAGCCGCACGTCGGCTCACCCGCTCGCCCAAAATCCGTACCGTGGCTAGAGAGGCACCGTCCACTCCCCTCCCCCACGTCTCCCCTTGGCTTTCATACAACCTCCTCACCTCATAAAATTCTCTCGCGTGTCGCGATTGGCTGGCGCCGAGAGGGATGAGATCGAAAGGGCACATCCCGTTTCTTTCGATCCTCTCGCTAGCACCGATCTCTCCCTCTTTCCTTCGGCTGTCCTCATCCTAGCTCTAACACCGCGCTACGGTGCTTCCCGCGCCACCCCGCTGTCGGCCTCTGCCACTGCCTCTCCCCATTTTTGTTTTTTGTTCCTCTACCCGTTTTCGCCTTCCCAAACACAGCACGACAGACGCTCGGCCGCGACTGCCTCCCTTCCCGTCTTTCTCTCTCTCCACAAACAGTACACGTGGTCGGCGTCGCGTTGAAGGAAAGGTTTGTTTCCAAAACGCGCCCGTCGTTCATTCGCGACGGTAGTCAGGTACCGAGGCCTCTGCGGTGCTGTGCGCTCGCCAGTACAACGGCACCGAGTGTGTCCATCCATTATAGCGAGCCCAATATTGCCGATTCTTTTTTGTCTTCACCGACCGTGTCGCGGCAGACAGCCTTCGTTGATTGTAGCTCTTCTCTTAGAGTTTGCTTCGTGAAGAGTACGGCATTCCACGAGTGGCCGGAGGACACTACATGTACACGGAGGTTTCCATGCCTCAGAAGACAGAGTGCTCATGGGTGTGCCGGGCCGCAAAATGACTTTATCGATATCGCTGTCGACGATGTTCAACGCATTCTGCCATCCCGTCATAGCATGTAAGTTGACTGCATTTTACCGTTTTTAGTTTTGTACCAGACGTTCATGTAGGCTGCCCGTTTCATTGCTCTTTTAGCGCGAATGCGGCTCGCAACTCTTTCATAAAAGAGAAACTGAAGTTGTAGCCCATTAGCGCAGTTCAGATTGTGATAGCGTCACTGTAATCTGTCGCTAAACTGCTTGAGTTTCGTTCTCATCATATGCATTAAGCTTTCTGATCATTTTTTTTCTTGAAAAAGAAAGAACGAAAGACTAATATAGCTAGCGGTGAGTACACGGTGCTTCTCATGTATGTTAAACAATAACAGCAATGTGAGCCAGGTAAACCTCTGGCGAAATGTTCATCGAAAGCATTCCGCGAGAACGTGATATCCAAAAACAGTTTGGATACTGTTTATTACCACTGAATTTCGCCACGATGGCCTCGCGCCTAATAGAAGTGGTTGAACCTATTGCGGCGTTCTTCTCCCTCATAATCACGTGACCTAGTTTGTTTGAGCGGTAGTCATGCCAGTATAAGCTTCGCAGACAAAATGCACATTAGTTTTTGTCTGCGTAGCTTAATGGATCGTTGCCTCTTAAAACGACAAAATGTGGAAATTTTGTAAAACTGATTCACTTACAGCTGTTTTTAGCTGGGCATTCTGTCCAGGAGAACCCTTACTAAATCAGACGCACGAAAAAATCAATGGTTATCTGGTTGGGCTATTCGTCTTATCTTAAAATATTTGGAAGGCATGAGCGTAGTTAACCATTTGCGGAAAACTGCAGGCCAGCTTTCCTGCACCGTTGTTTTCCCATGGAAAAAAAAAACTCGTGCTCAAACTGCTTTTCTAGCTCATTGTGCTTTTACCACTCCTAGTCCAGTGAAGGCACGCGAGTGCGACAAAACGAGTTTCTTGCTCCCAACAATGACCGTGTGGTTGCCCCACCTCGAACAAACCCTCAGATATCATGGCGGCCGAGACACCTGTCGTTATAAAGGAGGCTGTGGGGAAAGTCGAAAACACAATGAATGAGACAAGCAGTCTGGAAACGAGAACTTTTGGTTGGAAAGCAACCTTGCAGGAAAGCCAGCTTGGAGATTCGCGCAAGCACCACCGTGTTGGTGGTTCAAGCCACTTTCCGACCGATTTTGGGTTTCACCAGCCTTTAGTTAAATGCCCAACAAACTCATTTGGGGAACTTTAGAGAGCAATAATCAACGATGATTACAATACTCCACAATGGAAAGTTTTCGCGGCAGTCCGGGTGTTAAGCAATGATGGTATGTTGAGACAAAAAAAAAAGCTAGAGGCGTAAACTTCTCTTGCCGTTCTCAATGCTTACAGTGTAAGCCTTGTTGCCGTATAAATTTATATATGTTCGTGTTGATGTCTGCCTGGCTCTGGATGGCGGGGTCGCAAAGTGATTCGCCGTGTGTTAAGAACAGTGAGAGGACTTGTGAAGAAGATGAACGGTACGTTGTCGATGCATAATTGATATGAAGTTGCTTCTTTTTATATTGACATTAAAGTCCGCGACTACTCACTTTGGTTCGAATTTATTGATGGGTGGGATATGCAAGACGCAGAATGCGCACTATGGCTTTCGAGAGCGTGGTCGAGGTGAGCAGTAAAGTGTTAGAAATTAGGTGTCACCACGTCCATTACTGTGGCGGCTTTGGGTAGCATGGCCCTGACTGGTTACTGCGCCTGTCTGAGGTACAATAACAACACGTCAATATCATGTATGTGTGTCTTTATACTAGGAAAGGCATGCATAAGTAATTCTAAGGATTGTAGCGTTTCTCACACTGCGCTGACAATGCAACGCTATGCATGAAAAGGCAAGTGTTTCCAACACTTTGCTAAAACGACACGGTGGTGGCACCTACCCGTCGCCTCGCGTTCTACACCTTATCGCCACCGAGACGGGCGCGTACGCCACGCGCTTTGTTTTCCAAGATAACTGCCAGATAGCACTCATGTCTCGCGTGTAACGTGCCTCGGTGCGCTCGTTCGCCTCCGCTGCACGCATCAAGACACTCTAACGCAGTGTCTCCAGGATACTATTCACCGCTTTTCTCGCGCAGAACATTAAATAAACGTTTTGTTCACTCTCTCCAGATGCAAGACTATCGTCTTTCGACGACGTTTGCAGTGTAACATGCAGATACGGGGCCATTTGTTTTCATTTGTAAGTTCATTTGTAAGATACCAACGACGGAAACTGCATAGGAGATGCATTCTGCGATTGCCGCCTTCTTTCGTCGCATAGCCGTGCCCCCTGAATAGCTATAGGTCCAGCGATGCCGTCGGTGAGAACCCAGTAAAGGCGCGGCACAGCTCTTGTATGCCGGCGTTCCTGAATATGTGCTGCTGCAATGTATATGACTGGCATTAAATCAAAATTATTAAGCTATCGTGGTAAGTTTGTCCTTCAATACATTCTGTGGAGTTCTGCATCAATAGTGCGAACGCGGGTGGGGCATATAAACTGAAGTACCAGCTGATGATTGGATATTAAAAAAGCAACTCCGGGCAAGTTATACTAAAAGATCGTTGCGACTTACGGTGTTTTAACATCCCCTTTGAGTTTATGCGTGCGGTGGGAACCTTTATTGTTCAGTGACGCAAAAAAAAAACTCTTTGACTTGGACAATATGGCAGGTCAAATTCTGATTAGGTACGCTAGCTGTGCGTTAGAATGTTGCATTTCTCTGTACCTGTTCTTCCAGCTCAGTTTTTCGCTGAACACACCAGCTCGAAAGCGCTCGGGACGGCTTTATGCTCTCCCATAGTAGAGTACCTCGTACTCTAAATTGTTAAAACTTTTTCTAAACACATAACTACGGGCGTACGATCGTTTAGTCAATTCTCACGGGACAGCTTTATGCTATCCCAAAATAGAGTACAAAGTACACGAACTCGTGAACCACTTTTCCAAACACAGTCGTCCTTTGTGGTGACCTCGAGGACAGCCTTGTGCTCTCTCATAGTAGAGTACAACATGCCCTGAATTGCCGAACATATTTTGCTTGGCGGCTAGCGAAGGGGTTTTACATAGATCGTTTGGTTGCCTTTTCACATCGGCGCCGCAACTGGTAGCATCTATGTGGACGCAGAATCTATGCAAGCCACGCTTGCTCCCCCTCTCTTTCTTCTATTCATTCCTCCCAGCGACGTTTACACCTGACCCCCATTACGCATGTGCGCCCCCTCTCTGTCACCTCTCCTACACTCTCTCACCTCGCAACGCCGACGCATGCAGTGCCTACTGGCCAACGCTCACTCCCCCATCTCCTCCTGGCATCCCTCCCAGCGGCATTTATGACCACATTGCACATGTTCGTCCCCTCCTCTTCTCTTGCTTCGCAACGCCGACGCAGGCAGCGTCTGCTAGCGAGTTTATTGATTGAAAACTGACTACTCACGCTGCACAACCGTTCACTGGCCACCCTGCATGTATTCGCGACGAGATCGGGCTATATACGTCAGACGCCGCAGTTCGACTGAGTCGAAAGCAACGCTTTCCGATGTTCGCGTTTCTTTCAATCGCAAAAGTACTTACCTGACGAAGTTGCTTCCGAAATCTGCAATGCACGTGCTGCCGGACTGTCGAGAGAGGTCTCCTCGACGTCTCACACGAAATCAGCATAAAATTTCAGCACAGGAACAGCAATAAACATGATTGCAGCCGCACTCGGGTTGTGAAGTTTCGCGTTTGATTTGCAGGGCGTCTGCTCGCGTGGCAGTTGAGGGTATTGCTTCGCCGCGCTTGCAACAGATGGCGCCACGCGCTTTTCAATAAAGCAGCAAGCACTGCGTTCGTTGTGTTCTGGTGTATAGGGATGCAGAATGGGCTATGCAAATACATTGTACGGCGTACTTGATCGGGCAGAGCATGCGTACTTATGTTGCTAACATACGTTAACAATTGGTAGCATGTATTCATATGTGTGAGTGAGTTTGAGGTGGCAAATACCAAATCGAGGCCATTCTTCAAAAGATTATTGCGTCTTTGAAAGCATAAGCGCACCCGTCATGACCTGCCTCTCACCGTTCCTCGTGTTCACTGATTCCCACTTCTCGCTTCATTCTCTGAAATGCGCAAAATACTACGTATTCCTTCGTAAAATATTTCTAGAACAGAATCACTCGTCGAGCGGCAACAAACAGGTCGCGTAATTGCACGTGTTTCCTACCCGGCTACACTACGCAGCGGGCATCATGATGCGGCGAAGAAATATGCCTCGAACCTGAAGTACCGTAGCAGACGACGCACCATTTTGCTATCCACCTATACTATTACTTGTTTGTAACAACGCTGTGAACTACTCCAACCAATCAAACGTGTATACAAATATCCTTTACTTCTTAGTTTTCGTATTTAATATTGTCGCTAGCTTGCTTTTTCGCCCCGCTGACGTAAAGATTGCATTATTAAAAGAGCGACCGCAAGACACTATGGTATTCTAAAAGTCATCGTGAAAGATCGTTTAGGGTGTTATGTTTTACGGCACAGTGATGACACTAATGATCATATATCGGATTTAATTTGAGTCCGATATATTGTAATCAAGTGTTAGCCTGCCAATAAACCCCAGGCAGGACAGTCAAGTGCAAGCAAATTAATGTCAACTGATTATTTCAAGCTCATTTTTCGCTGCCGTGGCAGCAAGTAGTTGTTTTTATCCGCGCAGAAAAGAAAATGGTAAGTTCTCTCTTTCATATATTTTGGTCTGTGGAATGGGCGCCAGTACATTAGCGTGACCGTCGTGGATTCCGTACAATTTCTTTTATAGTCCATGTAACTGTACCTAGAGTGTTCTATCTCACAAAGTGAGAATTTATTTTTAAGCCGGTAATCATAGGCATCCGCAACTCCAACATACGCTCTAATTATTCAGACTCCCGCTGATATAAAATATAGGCGAGGGGAAAAGATGACTGGTAATTGTATGCACTTGTGTATCCTCTCAATACAATATTTGAATGTTCTGTGTTTTCAAAATTCGCATTATTTCATTATTTCGTTTAATATACACTTTTAAAACAGATCAATCACTGGGTACAGACTTCAGAAAATTGCGTATGGGCATCTGCCTCTATTAAGGACGTCTTGGCACAGCTGAGTGACAGCATGCAAGAGAAAATCGATTTCAATGATATGTGGGGTTTAACGTGCCAAAACTACCGTACGATTATGAGAGACGCCGTAGTGTAGGGCTGTGGAAATTTAGACCACCTGGGGTTCCTTAACGTGCACCCAGATTTGAGCACACGGGCCTACAACATTTTCGCCTCCATCAAAAATTCAGCCACCGCAGCCGGTATCCGATTTACAGAGCTGCTCTTAGAGGGGGCAGACTATACCGTAGGTTCTCAAAGTGGTTTTCGTGGCGTGAAGGCAAGTAGTCAGAATGAACGCAATCTGCTTCCGTTTCACCACAATTTGCATGTCATTTACTTACTTAGGCATGTGAATTTTCACTTCGTTTTACCCACATTAGCAAGTTTTTATATAGACATGCATATATTTATTGAAATTTGCATTTAATGAAGCAATCGCACGCCGTACCCGCACACCGGGTGTCCGTGGGTAGCGAGAGAACCACGTGGTAGCAGTGACTCGTCGTCTAGTGCGAGCCATGAAACTTGCACGATTTGCGGACCCACAGAAACAGAACGTGTGGAGCGCTGGTAAATCATGTTTCTATCAACAACAACAACAACAACAACAACAACAACAACAACAACAACAACAACAACAATAATAATAATAATAATAATATTTTCGGTTTTACGCGCCAAAACCACGATATTATTATGAGGCACACCATATAGTTAAGCCCTCCGGAAATTTCGATCATCTGTTGTTTTTTTAACGTGCACTGACATCCCACAGTACACGCTCCTTCAGCCTTTCATTTCCATTGAAATTCCACCGCCGGTAATTCACGTTCGTGAGCATTCAAGCCAGTTCAGACGACATTAACGTGCACCTCTATGCTTTATTCGTGGCTTGTTGCCCGTCGGTGATCGCGTGGCGGTTTTAATATACGGTAGTTTTCTGATGCTCTAACGCGCCACCTGTGCTTTGGTAGGTGTTAGAGGGGTTGCTTCGTGTAGGCTGAAGGTTACACGAGCGAACAGGCTCGTTTTTATGACACGTGTATCCGTACATGGCCGTCGACTGGCATGACTGCTTTTTTTTTTTGCAAAAACTAAAACGGGCCTCTGTAAGTACGGCATTTTATTTGCGCGAAGGCTATGCTTACGCTGCGCGGTGCCTGAAACATGCAGGGTGTAGTCGGTCGGTGCTGTTCATGACTTGCGAAGCGGTGCGGTGGGTGATCGGAGGACTATGTGTGTTATCGGAAGTTATATATATCGCCCCGCCGTGATGGTCTAGTGGTTAAGGTACTCGGCTACTGACCCTCAGGTTGCGGGATTCAATCCCGGCTGGAGCGGCTGTATTTTTCATGGAGGCGAAAATGCTGTAGGCCCGTCTGCTCAGATTTGGGTGCACGTTAAACAACCTCAGACACCGTATAGTGGTTTCGGGACGCTACACCCCACATATCAACCAATCAATCGGAAGTTATACGTCAACGGCAATGACCTCCGATAAAAAATAAAAGTGAACAGGTGATTATGCGCAGTGTTATACTGTGATTGCTCACGATGAAAAACGTTATCACCTTCCCTCCTCTCCGGCTCTCTCCACCTTATTCTTGATTGTCTTCATGCTCAAGAAAAAGTTGGGAGTACTGCGGCACTCTGGAAAAGCCGTTGGGGTTCTGCAAAGACACAGAGTTTGCGTTTGTGTGGGGTATTCATTAGATGAAATTGTTCAATTAGGGCAACAGTTTAGTTGCTTGCTTATAGTAGTCATTCTTTATTTTTAGCGCGCTAAAGGACATCAGGCTTGGTCAAATAATCGTGGTACCTGATGTCTCTCTTCCTTTTCTAATTGTCTTTCTCTTTTTGATACTGAGACATTGATAACTGCTAATCACTTGCGGCCTCTTCCAGAACAAAAATAAATAATGTCATCCTCATTACCAAGCGGTGATTTGCTTCTAAATTCGTCCAGAAGTTTGCTAAATTCAGCTAACATATTCACAGGGCTTTCATATATCACGAAAATCTATCTACATCAGTGTAGATACCAGCAGGCACTACGTTATCATAGAGTCATACATGTGTCAATACCTCCACGATTTCATCTTAAGAGCGCAGAGTCATATTTTATTTTCACATAAGAAAAGCAAAAAAATATCGCTTAAAGAAAGTAGGCGGGCAAGCAGACACAATGTCCTCTATTTTAATTACTCGTACCTCCAAGTGGAAGAAACGAAAGCGGGAGGGACTAGGATTGAATATGAACTTCGAATATTGGTGTAAGTGAACCACGAATGTTTTAGAAACCCATTGATTTTACCTATGCCATTGGACTGTTCAATGATGCTGTGTATTCTTTGCAACGAATGGTTTCATATTTTTCATTCGAGATTCCAATCAGCGGTTCCTTAGTTTCTCTTAAGGCCAGTGTTGTAGGTTTTCTTGTAGCGCTGGGTTTCGGTCGTGACAGAGCACATGCCAAGTTCTTGATTATAATCTTCAATTGTGGTGCACCGTTATTTCCAACGAGAAAAATTTTACGTGCGTGCACGAACTTCAACCGAAAAAAATCGTGCTCTCGTTTCGAATATTCGCATTCTATTTGTCCGTGGTTCATTTGCCCATGAACTTGCAAATGTTCATCACAATAGCGGGGTATGCGCCCATCGTCAGCAGTGGTTGCCTAAACCTTGCGAAGTTTCGTAACGTGATGGCGCGTGCAGATTGAGGTGCTTAGACGCATCATCATCATCATTATCAGCCTCACTACTCCTACTAACGCATTTGGCTCATATTTACGAAGGTTTCTATACCGAATCAGACATGCAAGTATTACCACGCGTTCTTCACTTGTGCAGCTTTTTTCCCCATTTTTCTTTTCTTTTCCTCTCTTTCTTTTCTACGTTTTTTTTCTGTCATTTCTGTTTTGTTTGCACACCATTGATGCTGTGGAGACACTTTATTCGACGGTAATTAAGCCAACTGTGAGCGTTCTGCAGTCTCTAACGACGCTTACATCTTGATCATACGCACCCGCTGAACGGAGTGCATTTTAGAAGTGTCGTAATAACCCCGCATGATGTACCCACGTTGGTTCCTTTTGGCTTCGCAAGCAGATATACACTGTGGTGGAGTTGTTATTTTTTAGGTTTCGTTATGATGTTTTAAGTCCGGACCATGTTTTCAATGAACCCGATAGATGCTTTTCTATAAACAAGTGAAGCTGCGATCACAAGATATCAAGAGCGACCGCTAAGCGATCTAACATTCTACAGCTCGAATTGAAAAAAAAAAGGATATTGCGTGGACACTGCCCAGAACGAACACCCAATAAACGATAGACACACTATAATTAAAACGTAAGATACGAACTAAATAAAATGTTTGATTGAAAAAGGAATCTCTGAAAAACGTTATGTTCTGAGTGGATTAGTGACTTCATCACAAACTACGTCCACACTTCTTGCCCATGAGCCAAGTGCATGACGTAGCTCAATGCACGAGAGTGCAGACGTCACTCGGTACAGAGGTTTGAGGGGTAACAGTAATTCCGACCGCATATAGGGTCTTTTTCCGAAGCAGTTTGAAGCACGGGCGTGGCTCCGTGGTGAAAAAAGTGCAGTATCTTAAGGCTTCGCCTTTAAGAATTCAACGCGATAGCTATAACCTGTCCAGAGTGCGCATTGAGTTCAAAGTGGTTTGTGTCAGCGAAGTTTTCGCATACGGCTGCATTCTGTGTAATGGGTAGCATGCTTTAAAACTCAGGAGATTCTGCGCGTGAAATCTTTTCGAACTTGCTATGCAGTCACAACGTGTCCTTAAAGGAAAAGGCGCAGTAACATGCGTTCGTTTTGTAGTGCACGGCCCGCTTTAAACCATAAATTCATGATAACCGTTTATTCTGACGCCCGATAGCAATGTACGCTTGTACCACGAATTATGACTGCGATAGTAGATGTTGCCTTGTGAAGCATGTATAAGAGACGCGTGTTTTTGTAAAGCACGCAAGTTACCTTCACTACATTTCCAAGCAGAAAAAGTTATTTTCACTGTGTCTCCAATGAGTCGTGTGGCTCTGTGGAAGAACATTTGCTTACCGCGCAAACAACTCGTTTTCGAACCTCGCTCCGTCTCAACAGTTTTTGTTATTTATTTTTTATGCATCTTTCTCAATTTTCAGATCAGGTACCATATGAAGATTTTTTTGTTCACTATCGATGACGCCGATGGCGGCAGCGGAATTTCTGCGAAGCGAGCTCTTTGACGCTGTCGCGTTAATACTTGACTATTGATTTTCACGCAGAATACCCGAGTTTATTTGCCCCGCCACCGTGGTCTAGTGGCTAAGGTACTCGGCTGCTGACCCGCAAGTCACGGGATTGAATCCCGGCTGTGGCGGCTGCATTTCCTATGGAGGCGGAAATGTTCTAAGCCCGTGTGCTCAGATTTGGGTGCACGTTGAAGAACCCCAGGTGGTAGAAATTCCCGGAGCCCTCCACTACGGCGTCTCTCATAATCATATGGTGGTTTTGGAACGTTAAACGCCACATATCAATCAATCCATCAACCCGAGTTTATTTAAAGGAGCACTAACATCAAATTTACTCATGTCAAGATTTTTGCGCCAGCAAGTAGCTATCCACCCCCTAGTAGCGATTCGCTACCTAAAACGCATCTGAGGTACTAATGAATATCTGTACTATTTATTAATATATCCGCTATCGAACGTGGTTCAATATGAGTCCAAAGCCCGCCAAATTGTAGTGCTGTCAGCGCTACGTCGCGGTCACGTCGAGGTCGATGCACAGCTGATGCTGCTTTCACAAAAAATGATGACGTCACGCACACTGGCATTTCATCTGCTAGGAGCGCACGTGCAGTCAGTCTAGCTGTGTCTCTGATGTTGTAGATTGTAAACTAAAGCCCATCTATGCGTTTTCCACCGGCTAGGATAAGTAGCGCCAACTTGTTCTTCCCCTCTCCCTTTAGCCCCAGCCTCGAGAAGGGGCCAGTGAAACCCAACTCGTTCGCCAACACAAGATTTACCCTGTTGCAGCTCGGCGCTAAGTGAAGCGAGCAAATGTGGCGGTTCTTAGGCGTCCATTTCCTCTGTCCATCGACACGTACGAAGTCAATCTACTGGATGCGTTGAGGGTTGTGTTTGGAAAGGCATGAAAGGCCACGCAATTTCCGCTTTTTCCGCGCCTCGACGTGCACGTTCCCACTGCGCAGTGGTTCCCCGACATTTTCGCACGTGTTGCCACTCTGAATGACCGTACTCACGCTGTGGAGGACATGTTAAATCAGTCGATGTGACGCGATGAATTGCACGCACGCTTTAACACAGCAAAGAGAGCCATCAGTGAGGACATGGCTGGAAGTCGGCTCCTAACGCACTGAGATCGTCGACGTCATTGTTACAAGCGTATCGTCACTCACGATGGTATTAGTGAAATGTCTCGGACCGAACACGTAGCACTAAGGTCGATGTCGCAGGGCAGTCTATTATCCGTTTTTTTTTCTCTTTAGCTTTTTTTACGCTGTTTGACATCAAATTAAAGTAACTTGCACGCGACGGATGCCATTCAAATTTGGCCTAGAAGACCTATGCATACCAAGCGATCGAATGATGGGCACATCTAGATCTTGAAATTTATGTCAGTGCTCCTTTAAGGCTAGAACGCTGATTTTTTTATATTTTTTTAATTGCACCGGAGTTTTTTTTTTCCGACTGACAGCTGTACTTGGACGTTTGCCGTAAAACGTCTGGAGTTGCGACTGAAACTTAATCTTCCATTCCCCTGCATAGCCGATGCTTGGAAATTTGCTGAAAGATGCGCTTTCGAGGCGCTTACATGCAAGTCTACGAATTAACTGCCAACGGTCCAACTGAACCACATATTCTATCACACAAGTTTCTAGGTGTATACTTAAGGTGACAGAGAGATATCCTGGAGCCATCACGCATCATACATTAAAAAAAACGATAACAGCGGTTGACCGGTATCTGTCCTCTATCAAAGTTTTTTTCCGATGCAGACTTGGGAAAACTGTGCAGGGCACTTTTTTCGGCTTTCTGAGGTACAGCTTGCCTGCATTATCCGACGTAAGTAAATCAACTCTACAACTGTAACAATGTGTTCAGACCCATGTGCTCTGGGTCTGTCTAGGATTGCTTCTGACTGCGTCGATGGTGACTTCTATAGCGATCACCAGAGACAACCTCATAAGCACACACATTGACGTTGAAACACTGAGGACACATATGAGGCATCTTACTCGAACTCCCCGCTACCACATTTTCTTCTTACCAGCCGACAGACTATGCACCTTTTTCTTTTAAATGGTAACCACGTATCGAGAGTCCTTACCGACATGCTTCTCACCCTCCGTGGGACATTCGATTTTTCCGCGGTGCCTGACCCAGCTTAACGTCAACCTGACAATAACTAGCATACAGAAGAAAGAAAAGCAGATATGTCGTCACGAGATCCTAAACAGCTGCCTTTACTTCTGCTTACGAGAAGTACCAAGGTTCTACACAAATATGCGCCTTCAGATTTGTCCTGCCGAACACTTCCACCACAGCTGTCTTGATACCAATAAGAGCCACAACATTCAAACTGAAGACCTTACGACAATAACGGCAGCATCGCTCACAGAGCGTCGTCTCGTATTACATTTAATCAGCTACGAACAGGCGCAATAATAGTCAACACTGGGAGCTCTTAAGCTTCGCCTTCAAGAGTTCAACGCGATAGCGTTAGGCTGTTCCTAGTGCACACATAAAAACTTTGTATTGTATCAGGTTGCCCGAGAAGTTGAAATTAAAGATTGCTACAGAGTAATCAATAAATCTTAAAGCGACTTGTGTCAGTGAATCTTTCGAGCATGGCTGCATTCTTTGTAGTGGGTAGCTTGCTTTAAACCACGAGCGCGTGACGTGTTTTCAAACTTCGTATGCACCCTCTACTTACGTGGTCTTAAGGGAGTACACGCAGTAACATGTGTGCCTTTTGTAATGCATGGCCAGCTTTCGTGCTCGAAGTCATGATAATTTTGGTCTGACACCCGATGGCAACGTACGCTTGTATCACGCAATATTATGGCGATGTTACATGTTCCATTGGGAAGTCTGTATACAGGATGCGTGTGTTTGTAAAATATAGGTGTTATTTTCAGAGCATTTCAAAGTCAACAAAGTTGTTTTAACTGCATTTCCAAGCAGGCTCGTGACTTCATTCATTTACTTATTGTTGTTGGTGAAACCATCTGCGTCATTTTCTACTCGTGGCTTTATTCATTCGTTTACTTATTGTTGCTGGTGAAACCATCTGCTTCATTTTCTGTATTCCTTATTTCTAATTGTATATTTCTCATATAATGTTTGCCATTTTTCAATAGTTTAAAAACCGTGAGCTAACAAATTAAGAGTATTTCGTCAGAACTACCCGGTTCCTCGCCAATCCCCCAGCGTGGGTGTGTGCCACAATTTCCAGGCACTTCCTTCCTTCCTCGTGGCTATCTCCCAGAACACTTGCTTGAGACACAAATGATCTGCGATCGATCTTCACTTGGTCCCGGAAATTTTTATCTTTTTTTTCATTTTTGATTTTTTGTTCACGCACAATATGATTTTCGCTCACAACAAATGACGCCCACACTGACGCCGACACCGATGCCGGATTTTCTGCGAAACGAGCTGTTTAACGCTATCGCGTTAACACCTAACGTTAAACATACCTCATATCGTTAATTATTATTGAGACCATGTGCAAAACTATGGGAAGCCAGACACAATACCCTAATACTATCTCACAGGTCATCGACTACATTATAATTATTACCCATGGCAGAACGAAGTGGTTGCCTGCCAAAAGTCCAAAGGGGGAATATACCGTTCAATATTTCTAACGCTACAGCGCTTTTTGGCGTTCTATACAAGAGTATTACTAAAGCAAGTGACAATCAGTTGTCGCATATATTATTCGCAGGCGAAAAGCCCCCGCTAAAATCTTAAGCTCACGTGCTGTACAGTGAAGGTGAGGCAAACGCAAACTTCCTTCTACCTTGTCGTTCAGTTGAAAAATAATTCCTTTAAACAAAAACTACTCTCCGGAAACTTTCACTGTGTCTTGCTAACAAAACATAAAGAGCAAGAATATATACGACATATTTTTACTTGGACAGGTACATTAGGAAAACTAAGCCGCAATATGAGCCGAATACTATTTTTCCAACTTCATCATTATGGGTTGGCCATGGAGTGAGAGGGCGCGACGACCGCGTACAAAGATGGCCCGCTTTTGTTCTTCTGTGCGTACAGCTCCAGTTCGCAGTAACGACTTGACAACGCCACCGGATGGCTTCTCGTCCATGGCATCCGCAGGCATAGGCTCACCTTCGGCGTGGCGGCGCTTGGTTGCGCCAACCGTGGACGTATGTAGTCGAGGTGACCTCAAGCCTGTTAGAGCCGACTTTGTGTCTCGATGCTGAGTCAGGGCTGTTGGAGGAAAAGTGACTCGTGCTGAGCACCGCCTTGCGGGGCTTCCGAGCGGGCCGCGTGACAGTACTTGCCCGTCTCATGGTCCTCCGAGGACATCACGGTTTCCATCTTTAGTTACACGATAGCCCGGGTGGTCGCCAGAAAACGTCCCCACGGATTGCATCCCGCTGTAGCCTCTGCACCTGGCAAATCGCTGACAGCACTGTGTCTGGTAGTGGTGGCACCATGTACATCGGTGTCGGCTGCAGCCGCTGCGACCCAGGGTGTAGTGCACCTTGGTTGCAGCGTGGCGGCCGCGTTGGAGGCTATCGATTCAAAGGCAGCAGCCACGGAGGTGTCAGTGGACAGGTGATTACGGTTTGTCAGGGCTGTGTCGTTGCTGGTATCTCTGCCGACAGCGTCGTTTCCACCTTGGTCGTACGTCCACCAGGGACAGTCGTAGAGGAGCGCCCACGATGCTGCACCCGTCGTCTCCTCGCTGCTGCATCGCTCTCTGCCAGCGACCGAGATGACCGAGGCGTGAGAAGCATCCTTGATCTTGTTCGAGCTGATGCTGTTGTTTAGGTACCGCCGAGAAGCGGCCGCCGAGTGCTCCTCGCTGCCGGCATGGGACCTCTCGTGGTGGCTCGTTTAATAACACAGCAAATTACGACCGGATGGTGCGCGGGGCTTCACCGCCTGCTCGTTCTCTTCATCCTCGCTCTCTTCCACGTACAAGACGTTCTCTTCGACGAATAGAGCCACAATCCCACGGTCATTGTGCCCTTCCTTGAGGGCTTTCTCCATTTCCACAGGAGTCAGCGGCCTGCTATCGCCGGCGAAATGGCGATGTGGTGCTGCGGTGCCTGCCAGCGTGCAGGAGCGTGAGCTCGTTCTTCGTGGCTCGCACCTAAGCTGCGCGAGAAGCGTGGCGCGGTGGTTGAAATATGATGATGATGAATGGGGATGATGTCTTCCTTAAGAATTATTTGTCTAATTTGGTGGCGTTGCTTTAATCAACGTCGTATCCGTGGCGGTTATACGTCACTTACGTCTTGGTAGACTGAAGTTAAAATTTCCTTAAATATGTCGTTAATTCTAATGCAGTCAATAACCTGTGATATAGCATATCTCACACGTTATTGCCTACATTTCAATTCTGACAGTTGTTTTTGCTTTCGATAGCCGAGGAAGAGCTCACGCGGCTCAAATCAGAAAAGCCAGTAAATATTTGAAGAAGAATATTTTGGAGAAAGTTGACTCCGCAGCGATTACTTAAACAAAATAGCACCTTTCAGAGTTTTACAGTGAAATTGAGGTTCGATATTTGCTGCAGTTACTTATTTACACTGTCTTAATTCTCAGCTAAATCCCGATTTAATTTTGTGGCATAAAACTTGGCTTTATCCAGACAACAGCTTTTATGTCAAGAATTACCATTCCCTAGGCAATACCACCTTTCAAGAGGTGGTTGCACAATGACAATATTATCAAACAGATTTCGCCATAAAGCTAAGGTAACGTTAACGCTGCTGTCCCCAGAAAATATAAAGATAACTCTGCCTTCTCGTCAGACATTCTCAATAGCTAAAGTTTATTTTCCGTCAGGTGTAGATGATACCAGGTCTTTGGACACCCTGATTGTCACGTGAGGAAGAAATATTTTATTGTGAGGAGACTTTAACACCCTTCATGTCACATGGGATGTAAAAACTGAGGCTTGCGCCAACTGTTTGGGGGACTGGTCCCAAAACAGCAATCTCACATGTTTAAATTTAGGAAGCCCAACGTGTTTGAGAGGTACCACATTTTCTTCATTGGATCTGACTTGTGCAAGCGCCAGCCTTAATATTTCGGGTTAGTCCGTGGTGAACTGTGCAACAAACAGTGATCACACGCCGATTACTTTTGAAATAAGAAGTCCGGTAGTGTCAGTAGCTTCCAATGCACGTAGGTTTATAAATTGTACTAAATTTAAAGAGTGTTTGCTTTCTTTTCTAACTTCTCTATCAGATACAAGCATGAAGTCAAAAGCTATGAGCATTTGCACAGTTGTACAAAATTCCCGCGAGAAATCTGAATTTACGGTCGCATCTGCGAAGCAGAACGGCAATTAACGTGGTGAAATTAATATTGTTCCAGGGGCTACAGACGTAGAAAGGCAGCCTGGAAAAAACTGTTATTTAATCAGTGCCCTTAAAAATGGAAAGACTACCTGTTTTATGCTGAAGTTTTTGTGAGTACAGTTGTGCAAGAAAAAGATAATTACGACAATCGGGCGTTTGAGTATCTATCTAAATCAAACAATGAGCGCGCACTCTATACATTTCTTCTTAAAAATAAAATGATACCACGAGTTACGAGCAAACAGTCTATTATTTTTACCCGGATGAAATCAAAGATATGTTAGATATCATTAGAGCGGCGCTTTTCTTCCCAGTTATCTTCACCGCCAAAGCGTGCCGCAAATGACAACTACTTCACTGAAATTTCCAGTTCTTAATTAGCAAATTTAGTAGATGACATTCCACCAGTAGCTCCGGGCTCTGACAGAGTCCCCTCGGTCATGTTAAAATTGTTAAATAAAGAATCTCGAGAGATTTTATTATATGTTATCAACTAGTCAATAGGAATGGCATGACTCCCTCCAGCTTGAAAAATAGCTATAAGGTGATACCACTGCTTAAATATCCAGATAAAGGGTATGCACTGGACAACATTAGGCCCATGGCGCTAACCTCAAATTTTGTGAAATTGATTGAACGAGTGTTGAACATTCCTATATTAAGGTTCATAAACGAAAAAAATATTCTAAATTCGTCTGAAATTGGCTTCGGATCAAGGTGCTCGATATGACAGGCACATATAGATATTGAGAGTCGTATTCGGTTAGGTCGGCGGGAAAGAAAATATGGCGCATTAGTTACGTTGGATATCGCCAATGCGTATATGACAGCATTGAGCACGTAGTTTCATTTCAACACTTGCACACCATAAAGTTCCCAAGATACATTAAGGCATAGATTGAGAAATTTTTGCGAAATACGACGTTTTATTGTTCCCAAAGTGGCATTTGTCCGTCTAAGTACGCACAAACAAGAGGCGTTCCGCACGTGGCAGTTCTTTCTCCCGTTTTTTTATACTAATGAGTTCTATACCACGACATAAGGATGTAAACAGATATGTTTATGCAGAATATATCGCATTTTTCGCTGTGGCTGACAATATTTACAATCTATACCAGGTACTGCAGTCATTACTTATCAGCTCTAGAAGGGTGGCTCGATGAAATGCACCTGCATCTGAATGTGCGAAAATGCTCCGCACTGCCGTTTCCTTTGAAAGATCCCATTCACAATTCTCTTTATTATCATCTAGAGTGTATTCCGCAAGTTGAGCAAATAAAATACCTTAGTGTGATATACGACTGCTCCATGTCTTCAAAGGAGCACATCGAATATATATCAGTAAAGCAAAACAGAGAGGCGAGCGAGTTGATACTGATCCATAACAACCTAAATGATCCATAACAACGTAAAAAACACGGACAAGACAGGGTATATATCAGTAAAGTGTGTTCGGGCGGTTGGTTTGTTACGCAAGGTGCGTTATTGTCGATTTGACATGTGAAGACAAACCCTTTTGTCAATATATTGCCTGTACGTTCGCGCGGTCCTTGAATTTGGATGCATATTATACGCTGGTGCTCCTGCTTATAAGCTTCGTCATCTTGTAATGCTTGAGAGGCAAGCCATGCGTCTGTGCTTAAGTCTTAATTACTAAATTTGTATCCATTAAAATCATGTATCTCGAAGCTAGACTCCCATCACTTAATTTGCGTTTCAAATAGTTGGTGGTACCATCATTTTTAAAGGTTTGCGAATCCAAGGCATTTCGAAACAGTTTTTTGATCTCCAAGTCCGAGTTGCTCTTCGGAGAACACTGGCCGAGATTTCACACGCATCAAGTTCTTCATATACAGAGATTTCTTGACAACTTAAGTGTCGACATGAGTGCCGCATCTCCGATCAGTAATAGCAGCAGCTCTATCAAAATGCAATTTTTGAAATTTTTCTAAAACAAGCAATACAATGGTCGGACCGCATTTTGAATTCTATTCTGAGTTAATATCTGCTTCATTCACAAATAAAGACAGTCATTGCGACAGATGCTTCGCAAAAGGAAGAAAAATGTGGAATTGGGATATTCACTCCTAATCTAGATTGATCATTTTCCCTACGTATTCCAGATGTTGTGCCTGTTTTTGTAGCAGAATTTTCGGCGATAATTTTAACTCTACGCAAATGAACAGCATGAATTCATTCGGCCACTATCTCAACTGATTCGCTGGCAGCGAGTTCTTCTCTCACTGCAAATGAGAACACCCACTTGCTGAGTACTTTCAAATCATTAGTTCAACCGTATATACAGCTGGTTAAATCAGTTTGGGTATCACGGCATAAGAGATTCTTCCTCAATAAAATTGCGGATGCGTTAGCTAAGCCATTGTTAAATGGCCCAACTATTCACATATTACCAGCATCTAAATTCATTATAGGGGCTAGACTTAGGAGGAAACTGATGCTAGAAAAATTTTCATTGGAATTTCAACGCCTAAATGATAGTTGGAATAGTAAAATATGTCCAACGCGTGCAGTTGACGTCGCAATCACTAGGCTGCAGTGTCAAACTCATCACCTTAATTTTTATTTACACAGAGCTGGTCTGACGGCTTCTCCTAATTGTTGGTTTTGTGGAGTTCCCGAAACAACCTATCATTATCTGATATTTTCTAAAAGATATAACGCATTGCACAAAATTATATTAGTTGCCGTCTCGTAAGATTTGAGTTAATTACTCCAAATGTACTTTCTTTGGAGGCTTTGTCCCAAGTACTCAGTGACGGAAAAGTTGCTGATGCCTTGCAGGAGTTTAGTAAAGCTTCAAAGAGATTCAGACTGTAGAACTTATTATTACTCCTAAGTTATTTTTTTCCAAAGGGCTTTCTTCATTCATTTATTTATTGTTGTTGTTGTTGAAATTATCTGCTTCATTTTCTATATCCGTTATCTCTTTGTCAATTTCTCATAGTTAATTTTTCCCTTGATTAATCTTGATAGTGTAAATGACGTGAGCTAAGAAATTAACAGTATCTCGTCAGAACAACCCGGTTCTTGGCCGATCCACCAGCGTGGGTCTGTGCCACAGATTTCAGGCTCCTAATTTCTTCTTTCTTTTGCCCCGCCGCGGTGGTCAAGTGGCTGAGGTACTCGGCTGCGGCGGCTGCATTTTCTAAGGAGGCGAACATGCTGTAGGCTCGTGTACTCAGATTCGGGTGCACGTTAAAGAGCCCCAGGTGGTCGAAATTTTCGGAGCCCTCCACTACGGCGTCTCTCATAATCATGTGGTGGTTTTGGGAAGTTAAACCCCCAATATCAATCAATCATGATCTCGGAAGCAGCCGTCATCGAGCGAAGTATCTCTCATATGCGAGACCACTGTTGATATAAAACAAACTTTCACGCCAAGAATGGCCTCTCCATGCTGGAATGTGCCACCGCCACACGAAATTGCCCTTAAGTTAGTCCAAAAATTCGTGATGGTGACCCTTTTTCTTTTTCGCAAATTGCAACACATGTGTACTTTAGAAGCCCCACCTGAGATAGGCGCTAATACTGTGCTCTAAGATATGCATTGCTGCTCACGTTGCATGAACTGGGTTATTTCGAATTGCCAAGTTTCCACATGAACCGAAAAACGATTGCGAAAATTTCAGTTTCGCTCCGAAACAGAATAATTGATAACGTTTCAGCTACGTTTTCGTTGTGGTAAAAAAAAATGGCAGATCACACGTACAGTGGGAATCGATGATATGCTAAGCACGAATGGGGAACGTTGATATGTCACTTTAAGCATAACGTTACGAGGCGGACGTAAATTACGCCGTAGCTGACTTTCATGTCATGATTATTATGTTTGGACGCGTCATTCACTTCCGTAGTCTATTCACGTCACGTGATACCAAATTTGCTATATGTGGAGCAAGCAAAAAGGCCCCGAGCGCGCTATGAGCGTAGCAAGTAGTTGTGTTAATACATGACACGCATGTCATGATTATCATGTTTGGACATCGCCTATTCAAGTCGCGTAATATCAAATTGTTTATACGTGAAGCTAGCGAAATGGCCCCGAGCACATCATGAGAGTGGTAGCTGTAATGTTTTGACATGGCACGCATATCATGATTATCATGTTTGCTCCAGTCATACCTTCGCCATCCCTTGACGACGCGTGTAACGAAATTTGGTATATGTGAAGCTACCGAAACAACCGAGATTGAGCTCATCCTGAGCGTGGCATGTAGCCATGTTCTCACATCACACGCATGCCATGTTAATCATGTTTGGACCAGTCATATACTTTCGGCATCCATTCACGCCACGTAATACCAATTTGGTATATATGAAGCCAGCGACACCACCACGAGCGCCTCATGAGCGTGGCATATAGTCATGTTTCTACATTACACGCATATGATGATTGTCACGTTTTCACCGGTCATATATTTTCGCTATCTATTCACGTCACGTAATACCAGATTTGATATATGTGAGACTGGCAAAACGACCGCGGGTGCATCATGAGCGTCTTTATACATCGCATCGTTATATGAAGGCTCACTCTCGCGAGTAAATTTTGTAGGATTCTAAATTTGGCTGCAACTGCCGACTTGGTCTATTTGTTTTCAGAGAGTGTGGATGCCGTCACTGTTACCCTTTCTTATCTTTTTTTTTATTTCTCACCACGCGGAAACTATACGAAGCGGTGTTTCTAAGCGTCACGCATCTAGGATCTGTGCATCCACTTTGCGACTTTGCGCGCACTTTGCTCCCCGATGTTTTTTCCCGCTCTTTTCCTCTCGCCTCCCTTTATTCCCGCCCCATGCATGTTCTCTTCCAGCCACGCGGTCCGCGTTACACCGGAGGGTGTTCGGTCCCGCACTCGTCGTAGAGCAGTGATGTAAAAACCGGCGCGGATGCCTGCAAATGAGCGGCGGCCTGCGCCGAGGGACGTAATTCAGTTTAGGCTTGTTTGCTTATTCAATTACGCTAACTGCCTTCGCCCCTTCCTATTCGCCACCCCAACCCCCTCTATTTTTTTCCTGCCCGTAATTTGTGATTACCGCCTTCTAAGCGCGGCTTGCCCTTTGCCTGGTGGTTGTCCTCCGGGGTTTCCTTCTCTCCACCCGCTTTGCCATCGGAAAGTGTCCCCTCAATCGGAACGATCATTCATGGCCCTGTTCTAATGCATGCACACCAGCAGCCACTCTCTTTTTCTATACATGTCCCCCTCCTCCCACATCTTATCGGGAATTTGTTTCCATCTACTCCTGCTTCAATATATGATTATTTTTTTTTGGGGGGGGGGGGGGTAAATATTTCGAACGTCAAATCCGCCATTCTACCAGTTGCACCTACCCTCTATGAGACGAAAAAACAACAAATAAATGAAGTAAGGAAGAATTGCAATGACGTGGTCTCTCGATCATCGCCGTCAGGACTCGAGTGTTGAGCATATTGACGTTAGCAGTTAGTGTGATGCCCGAACAAGAAGACACTGCTCGTTGACAGGTGGTGGAGCCCGAAAAGGCCGAGAATTCTATTTCTTTGTCGAAGCGAGACGACAAGGGAAGCGCGGGAAGAGAAGACAGATAGAGGGAAAAAAACCACGTTCATTCGTTGGATAAACGCCGTTGTTGACATTGTCTTCTTTGGAGCATAACAAGAGAAGAAAAAAACGCGTGACACAATGAAAATGGGATGTGAGGTCGGTATTTTCATCACCGTTGAATACAAGGGTGGACAACATCCCGGGCGTAGAAGCAAGGGCTACCGCTAGACAAACTCCTCTCGTTTTTTTTTTTTTTTTATATACTGAGCACTAAATAACTCTTTGTTGGCGCCAGCAGCGCTGGTGTGGCTCTGATCGGCGTGTTTGGCCTTTGAGCAATGCTCACAGAGCGGCAGACTTGATCTAATTAAGGAGAAACGATGGGGAAAGAAGCCGCCCGGAGCGGTGCCCTCTCGTGGTTCGGGCCAGGGGCTAACAAGGTGGCGGGCAACTCGGCACGTCAGTGCAGCTCCGGCCCCTTGAGCTCGCGCGCCGGAACGAGCCGCGGAGAGAAGATTATGTTGCTGTCGTCCAGTGCCGAGTCGTTGATGCTGAGACGACGACGACGACGAAGTCGGGGCCTCTCGCGCTAACCGGATCAAGGCTCGCCGATTACGCTTGCGGTCGCGTCGTCTAGCCGAGATGGGCCGTCATCGCGGGTGCACCCCCCTTGCGGGTCCCGTCAAGGGGTCGAGGCCCGTCTCGCGGTGACAACTCGTCCCGTTACGCTCTGGCTGGCACCCGCCTCATTTTGCTTTTATGTCTCTCTCTCTTTCTCTCTATCGAGTGCACAAGTGAGAAAGTGTTATTCCAGAGTGCTGTTTGCTCTCGTCGCTGTATCCAAAGCGTCGCGCTGAGACAGCCGGTAGTTGTTGCTATATAGCACGTACTGGTCACGACTCACCAGCAATGCGAATCTATCTATCTATCTATCTATCTATCTATCTATCTATCTATCTATCTATCTATCTATCTATCTATCTATCTATCTATCTATCTATCTATCTATCTATCTATCTATCTATCTATCTATCTATCTATCTATTTATCTATCTATCTATCTATCATCTATCTATCTATCTATCTATCTATCTATCTATCTATCTATCTATCTATCTATCTATCTATCTATCATATCAATCAATCTATCATATATCTATCTATCCATCCATCTATCTATCTATCTGTCTACTTTTTTGTTTTATTTATGTGTCTGCCTGTCTGTCTGTCTGTCTGTATGTCTACTTTCATTCTTCCTTCGTCTCTCTCTTTCTCTCTCCGCATGTGCGTATGAGTAAGAGAGAGTGGGGACATTTGATGCAACGAGCGGGGGCTGATTTAACTATCGTAAAAAGTAGTTGTCTTCCTAGAATAGCCACTTCCAACAGCATCTGTCCCCACGCTGTCTGAACCACCAGTAGAACTTATCGCAGATGTTACAAGATATTGCAGAAGCGCCATATCTATTTCAGCTAAAGTTAGGTCATTCAAAAACGTTATTGATAGAGTTACCAATTGCTATTACCTATCAAAAACAGAAATTGACAGGTCAAGTAATGCGTAGGCAAGATAGCCCCTGGTCATTATCAGTGACTAACTGGAATTCAAGAGAAGCCAAGCGCTCTTGTGGGGGGGGGGGGGGAGCCAGAAACTTAGGTGGTCGGATGAGATTAAAAAGTTTGCGGGTATAACGTGGCAGCTACAAGTACAGCACTGATTTGATTGGCGGAACATGGCAGAGGCCTTTACCATGGACGTATACATACATATATATGCTACTGATGCTGCTGTTGATGATGATGATGACCAATTACAATCTCAGCCTCAAAAATGAGAATGAGCAATTAGTGAAAAGCCAGTGTGTTGTATCTGCATTACCTTCTTCCTAACCCCCAGTACTGTCAAACAAGTGCAAAAAATATAGCCGCTGACCTTTTCTTTGTTAATATGTTAAACAGATAAGTTCAACGAGTCCGAGAACTACACCGAAAACTTACTCAGTCTGGGTGCCGGAGGGAATGGCTAGGCTGTATTGTATAGACACCTTGCACGTGGGATTGCGGCTACTCGGCGGCGCGATGTTTGCATCTGTGTTTTCTATGAAGTACAGCGATTATTTGTTACTGGAGCTCAAATGTGCTGTTCACAGGTCCAGTGAAAACCTAAACTAGCATCGAGGTTGCCAGGTTAAAAACACAAAAAAATAACCAGATATTTGAGAGAAGTATCCAAAAATTAGCCAAATAAAGATAAGCTTCGTAAAAGTAGCCAAAAATATAGCCTCGCGCGCGTGAGAACAGCTGCGACGTTTTTATTTAAATGGCCCGCAGACCACCACCGATATTTTTTTCATATATTTCAAGTAAACACGCGCATCATGTGGAGAATGCCATCGCAATCAACGATTCTACACGTGGAAGCGCTACGAGCCGTCAGCCCGCCACAAATTAAAAAACAAAAACTATTTCTCCTTCTTCCCGGACCTTTCGGGCCACCGCGTGACACGCCGTTCCATATCTCTGACACTCCGAGCCAAGTATGCTGTGATTGGTCGAGCAAGAGCCTACGACTTCCGGTCAATCTGCAAGCAGCTGTCCGCGCTGCTTGTTATTCGTCGTGTTGCCCGCGTGCGTGCGCCTCATCTCGTGCGGGTGTTGTCTGGCACGGCGTGTCTGTGTACAGGTCCATCGCGTTTGGGCGATCCTTCGAAGGCGTGTGCACAGCGCAGGCTCCATACAGACACGATTACGGCAGCCACGGTTGATCAACAAGGACGCAGCAACAATGCGAATGATGGAGTTGACGGCTGGAGTCGCGGCAACCGGAAGTAGATGGTGTTTCAAGCAGCGCGTCAGCGATGACGTATTCCATGTGAGATAGGGAGGGGCGCTCGGCGAGAGGGCAAAGCGGCTTGGGAGAGGATACCAGTTGAGGGAAGCGCAGGAGAGAGCGAAATCAGTGATCGTCCTGGTTTCGATAATCAAACGCGTCTAACTCTGCTATTACTCTACTGTTTCGAAAAATTCTCACGGCTTCGTGTTTGTCGTACACTCGTGCACAATTTCCCCACCACAACTGAATTTAGATCTCTGTCTGGGCTGTTTACGGGCTCTTTAAATGACCAAGTACAAGATATTTTCCTCGCGAAAAATGGTCATTTTTAAGTGACCACTTCCATGGCACATTGCTCAGATATTAGGAATATAGTGTTGACTCAAGCAATCATCTCATGCAGGCTCAGTAAGCTTCTTGCGCTGTTGGAAAAATGATATTCTTCCCGCGTATTGCTTGAGTTTTCCTGAACGAATTAGAAGTACCAGCCCCGTGGCGACACTAAAATTGAGTAACACGTAACCAAGTTCAGAATAAGAGTCACTGAGATAAAGCATAACTTGTCGCTCTCGCTACATTTCGAGATGACGAAGTCCGAGTAGTTAATATTCCTCTGTTGAAGCGTATTTCTTACCCTAAGACATAACAAACATACATCGTCTGCTATCCATTTGTCGATGTCGGTGAGCACAGAGAGCCGCGGATGCGGAGTACTTTTGATTGTCCTGTTGACTTCCAATTATGATTTAAAGACGTTAAGGAATAGGCGGTCTTTAAAAGGACACCCCATACAACAGTTTTTCTTGAGACCGAGTCACGTATCCAAAAACTTCGTGTGTGTGTGTGTGTGTTTGTGTTTTGCGTTTGTGTGTGTGTGTGTATGTGTGTGTGTGCATTAAAATTCATCTTTTAGATATTTAAAAACACGCATTAACGATCATGATATGACATCGCATACTATGACGCCAGCAGCTGCGACGTCAACCAATATAGATAATTTTGTTTTAATCAAGAGAACGAACATTAGTCAAATGTAGACAAGTAGCCAAACCAAGGCCAAAAAAGTAGTCAAATCTGCAACCCTGACTAGCACCGCTATCACTACATAGCAGCACCGCTTAAAGTCATCCAGCAGCATGGAGCGTTAAAGAGGTAAAACACACAGCGGGCACCCACATTCGAATGTCAGAAAATTCATGATATTGGTCACGTGACTGCAGGTGTACTGCACTACGGTTTTCAACTTGTTCGAGTGTTCAACGGTGTGTCGCCTCTTACAGCAACTAGTGACTTCAAGTAGTTGGTTACATGTGCTTATACAGTAATAAACAATTGTATACAGTGCAGATTGCCAAGCAAAAAAAATTAATTCGATGACAAAGATTTTAACAGCATGTAACTGATTAAAATGCAATTATTACTAGCTATTATGTACAAGTACGACTACTACCATCTAGCCACACGCGCACGGCAATAACACTTTGCCACGAGCGTGGTTGTTGTGAGGGAAAGCTCTAAGTTGACGTTATCTCTGAATGCGTTGTGCTGGATGAGTCAGCAAGAGACCTTTCATTGGGTGTATTAAGGTGCATGTATAGGTACATGTGTGTGGCTGTATGTGTTATGTGTTTATCAGTGTATATATGATAGTTATTCCCCAGCACCTGGAGCAGCATGCCAGACGAAAAGCCAGGCAACATCTCCACCTTTTATTTAAGAATGCTTCTCTCTCTATCTCTCTCTGCCATAATAACTGACCTCCTAGCGTGGAATTTGTGTAGACTCAACGCTTGCCTTTTTTGTGTATGCGTGCAGCGAGCATCCCTAAGTGCGCCGGCTGCGAGAAACCCATCCTGGACCGGTTCATCCTCAAGGTGCTGGAGCGGTCGTGGCACGCGCGCTGCCTCAAGTGCGCCGACTGCCAGGCGCAGCTGGCCAACAAGTGCTTCGCCCGCAATGGGCACGTCTACTGCAAGGATGACTTCTTCAAGTACGTTCGTTTGCTTTCTTATCACGAATGTATTGGCATCCGTCAATGTTTTGTGGAACGATGCCTTGTGTAAACAAAACAAAGCCACGATAAGCGCACTTTTTTATTTGATGAAGCAAACGAGTAAGAAATAACCATCACACGCTTTTCGGCAAAGTCTTTTCCTGATGTACGAACAACAGCAATGCCTCGCCTCACAAGATATTCAAAGAAGGGCTACTGAAACGAACGGCCATTTGGGCTAGTTGGTTACATTTCACTGAAATAAGGGTTGCAGTGCAAGCACCAAAGTGCTGGAAGAAAGGCACACAGAAGGCGAGGAATGGAAGGCAGTCGAAGCGCTCGTGTTGTCTTCTTTGCCTTCCATTTCTCGCCTTCTTTTTGCCTTTCTTCCAGCACTTTCATGCTTGCGCTGCAACCCTTATTACAATGCTACTGAGACGGGCGTCATCACTGCCGCTCGTAAGTGACAGTGCGAACTTTTTTTTTTTAAAAGCGCTCATGCAAGACACGGGGTATAGAAAGATTGATGGTCATTTAAACTTGCGTAGACCCCAAGCACCGATGGTAGTCCGACGTCAGCTTGTATTCTTCTACAACGTGTATTTCGAGGAACAATTGCGTAACAGAAGCCCCCAATCTAATGGTTATGTGTGGGATCTCCAGATTATTTATATTCCACGGATTGTTAATCGACGCTCTACGGACTATAAGTTTACATGAAATCTCAAGTCCATATACTCTTCGTGAGGAGTTTAAGGAACGATAATCCTTTACTGTCATAATTTGAGTAAAGGATTATCGTTCCTCAAATTATGACAGGTAGTTTGCCACTATCCCTCAAGAGGAAGGTATATAACAGCTGTATCTTGCCGGTACTTAGCTACGGAGCAGAAACCTGGAGACTTACAAAGAGGGTTCAGCTTAAATTGAGGACGACGCAGCGAGCAATGGAAAGAAAAATGGTAGGTGTAACCTTAAGAGACAAGAAGAGAGCAGAGTGGATTAGGGAACAAACGGGGGTTAAGGATATCATAGCTGAAATCAAGAAGAAGAAATGGACATGGGCAGGGCATGTAGCACGTAGACAGGATAACCGCTGGTCATTAAGGGTAACTGACTGGATTCCCAGAGAAGGGAAGCGGGTTAGGGGGAGACAGAAGGTTAGGTGGGCAGATGAGATTAACAAGTTTGCGGGTATAAATTGGCAGCAGCAAGCACAGGACCGGGTTAACTGGCGGAACATGGGAGAGGCCTTTGTCCTGCAGTGGACGTAGTCAGGCTGATGATGATGATGATGATGATGAATCCTTTACTATCTATCACGTACGACTGAGCACTTGCAAAAATAGCTAAATAAGTCCGCTTTGTTTTCGTAAAACCATTACAGGCTGCCTAAAGTCTTTTTTATTCCTTATAGAAGTTGGTCATGAATAATACACTGTATTATGCAGTTGTCGCAATTCGACAACTGTCGCAGTTGTCGCACTATGCAGTTGTCGCAATTCAGGAACGTGGCACCGTCACCGGGCAGATGCCAAGCACTGACTGTCTCTCGAAATCCTGACGAAATCACGGACTATTAAGAGCAGGTTTTTTGGTGCACCATCTAATGCTGGTTATGGTATAAAGACCGATTTAGAGCCTAGGGCTGACACACACACACAAAAGAGTATTCTTATTTGAGGGTGTGAAACATGTTCCCATACATCCACACTTGGCTGATTACTTTGTAATAAACTCCATATAGGTTTCTGCCTAAAATCTTCCTTTAATCCTTATAGAAGTTGGTCATGAATAATACACTGTATGCCCTATGCAGTTGTCGCACTTCAGGAGCGTGCACTAGAACGTGTACTAAAAAAACTTTCGTGCATTAGAACAGACCAGCGCTAAAGTAAAAGTGCATGCGTTAGAGTACGTTAGAATAACTCCAAATCTCCTTTCATATTCAGTAGGGATTGTCAGAACTGGTCAGAAGTCCATGGCGTTATTTTGAAGTGGCTCTCGACAACACTTGTGGACTTGTGGGGCACAATTCCCTCCCTCTGCATTCGGGTTGGTCACATAACTACCCCCCCCCCCCCCGCAGCTGTCTCAATGCACCTTCCGCTCGCCTCCGCCTGCTTATAATGGCTTTCGCCTGGGTTCAAGATCTTCCGATAAAGATAACTTGCTCAGAAGTTGTTCGAAGCTTCTTAAAGCACGATATATCTTCTCCCATGTTTGGCGGGCGTTGGTTGGCACGTCAGCTGTCGGCGTCTAGCGGCCGGTGGCGTTACAATACGAGCTCTAGAATGATGCACGCTTTTCGTGTCTAACTCAGTCTGAGCAGTTGTGGCTTTGTATTTGGCATGGATTTCTTCGGTACGCGCTTTAGTGAAGTGGCTCGTTCGTGGCAACCTGGCCGATGCGCACCGTTGTGTGTATGCAGTACAAGCTGTCAGCCGGTGGTTTTAATTTGACGCTGACTTTAAGCACTGTTGTTGGGCGCGCTGTGTGAGCGATCATTAATAACAACGGTAATATTATTCATTTTCTTTCATTGAAAGCCATCGCAAAATTCTCTAAATGACAAGGTATTGCTAAGCAGTGAATGCCACTGTAGTCGGCACGAGAGTGCCAAACGATAATACAAATATATAGATAGAAAGAGAGAGAGAAACAAAGGAAGTAACTAGAACACAACTTTCTACGTACACATTTCTTTTTGTCTTGCAATGGTATTTTCCTGCAAACACATTTTACTTCTTTCTTTTTCTTCCATGCGGCCCTACGACGTCGCACGCAAGGTGATAGCGCTTGCCGCCATTTTCTCTTTTTTTTTTCTCACTCCCTCTCCCTCCTCTTCTCCAACTGAGCGAAATGCTCGTAGTGAGGGGTGGGGTCTCTGCACCACGCTCCTTTTCCCTGCTGCTGAATCCCCCGAATCCGGCATGCATTAAAATGATTACTCTTCCGTTTTTCTCGGCGTCGCCCTTTCTGCCTTCTTTTCCTGTCTCTCTCGTTCTTTTTTTTTCTATTTTTGTTTGTCTTAATTTTTTATGGTGTCTATTCGTCCGTCTGCGCCTTGCAATTGTTTGCCTTTCCTGCACGACTATAGGTTCTGAAAACGTTATAGAAACAACCGTGCAGTCGTGTGTTCCCAAGTGGAAGGGACAAAACGGAAGGGAATCCTTGCGAAGGCCCGAATGGTCGCCACATAATACAAGTAGCGAATAAGCTACAGAACAAGAAACCAATAAGGAAAGCCTCGAAGCAAGAAGGGAGTGGGGTATTATTCATAGCGTCCATTTCTTTTCTTCGCACCCGGCTGCAGCGCGGACCTTTTTTTTTCTATTGTTCACTTCGGTTCCGTCGAAAAGGAGGCGCCACCATCTTCCTTTCGTTTATATATTTCCTATTTCCTCACACTTTCCATTTTCGCTCACTCTCTCTCTTTGTTTCTCTGGGCGTTTTGCTAAAGCCTACGTGGGCGTCTCGCATGGCGTTCTGCCTTTCTGCGCATCTTCATTATGATTTTTTTTTAGTGAGTCTGCTTGTCGGAGACGTTGCCGAAGCGTTAGTTTACGGCCAACGCGCTACGATGGAGAATTTGAGCCGTCACTATTCTCCTAACTTGACATTGCGGAGAAGGTGAACATCTTTCATCGCACCATGGCTTTTTACTATATATATATATATATATATATATATATATATATATATATATATATATATATATATATATATATATATATATATATATATATATATATATATATATATATATATATATACATATATATATATATATATATATCTCGTTTATATATTTTTATTTCGCTCAGCTTGTTTCACTTTAGGATGACATGTGTGTGGGCGAATGAATGCTAGTAGCTTCCCTTTGAACCATCATAAGTTGAGAGGATGTCCCGTCAGCTTCGGGTTAGTATAACATCCTTGCTTTACGTGTCTGTAATGAATGTCACGCTATTAACCAGCGCGTAAGCAATACAGCACACGAAAAGGAATCCAATCTGTCTCGTCCTGACATTTCCTCTATGTGTGTTCTATGTTTTTCGCGTTAGATGTATCCATAGTTCAGCAAAACTTGAGGAGTTCACTCTGACTCACTTATGAAATATATTTCAAGCTTTGGATACGCTCACTCGGATTCAGGCACTCGAAAATTTTTCTCAACCAGACCCACTCGGACTCAAACTCGCCAAAACATTACTCACCCGGAGTCACTCAGACTCAGACTCACGGATCGATCTGAGTCGGATTGAGTCGAAGTGAGTCTAGAACTGAGCCTAGAAGTAGCCTTTTCTATGATGGTGGCAATGCTCTTCAACCCCAATGTCCCACGTAATCGGTGCTATTTTTCGTGCCGTTTGACTTAGCATCGTCGAAAACGAGTTCCGAGTGCTGGTAAACCAGTAAGGTCATTTTTTGAAAAAGTTGATGGCATAATTTATAATTGTCCATAACTTCTCTGGAAGAGTTTGGGAGAGGGGGGTAATAGCAACCTCCTACTTAAATCACGCCTCTAATCAATAACTATTCAAATGGTGTATGAACAGCTCCGCTTTCGAATACCTGTAAATAGACATGAGTATAAACGCGAATCCAGGTAAGGCTGATAGTAATGTTGAAGATGGCTACATATGACCTTAGTTCCGCAAAACAAAGTGGAACTCACTCAGACTCGCTCCAGAAATATATATTGCGCTTTGGACTCACTCTGACTCACTAAAGTTTTCCTAAGCCAAACTAACTCGGACTCACACTCGCAAAAATTTTCTTCTACCGGACTAGTTCGGACTGACTCAGACTCGCGAAAATATTCCTCACCCCGACTCACTCAGGCACAGACCCATGGCTCGATCTGAGTCTGAGTGAGTACGAGTGAGTCGACTAATCAGTGAGTTCACCGACCTGTGGATGTATCACATGTCGCCTGTCTTAGCAGTACACCATCTGAAGCTACACATTCTGCATGATACTACTTTAATTTCTTTTTCGAAGTGAATTCAAATGATGGCGTGAAAGTGCGCCAGACAGCCTTCTTGTGCTATGTAAAGGGGTAGCCCTTCTGTTTCATTTCCTAAATTTATAATTTTAGAGCCAGTAAAGGCGTCTAGCATTCACAAAGATCTGAAGATAGCCGTGGACGTCGCTTTTTCCCATATGAGTATCAGAAACTAATCCCAAATCTGAGTGGGAACATGTTGGTCGGGCCAATAATATTACCTATCAGTCTGGCTATTACGTAATGTAGGATAGAGAACGGAGGAATAAGTGTTGCCGTTTTGGTGTGTTTTGCCTTCCGAAAGCATTGGCCTTCCTTTTCACCTTTAATGCTTTTTTTCTTTCTGTTTTCTTAGCTACTTGAATAGAACTGGTTACAATACCAATCACCATAAGCCCAATTTTTTTTTCCTTATGCGCGATATTGCTATTTCAATGATAGCGCGTCCTTGCCAGAAACGGTTATAAATACCGAGCAAAGCGCTCTGGTGCGACCCGACTGTTATCCCCTCGCTCTACGTGGAATGGTGCTAATGGGCGCCTTCGTGGCTTCCTCGCACGTCCACCCCTGTAGTGTTGAAGCGCCGGGTGGTGGTGGTAGGCCGGTCTCCGCCGCGGAGATTAGAACGATGATGTGCCGCGCTAATCCGGAGAACGGATCAGCGACGCCTCGCTACGTCCGCTATAAATAACCGCGCGCACAGCGCCGCCCCCGAACAGAGTCGCGTGCGTGCAAGTGCCATGGGATGGGATGCGCATACACTACACGCATATACGGACAGCGCCCCAAAGGAGCCCGAAAAAGCAGGAGAAAACGAAAAGCGGCAGTAGATGGAGTGAAAAAAGACGGGGAGGCCATGAACGAGGCGGTCACGCGCCCGACGGAGCGTGGCGCCGGCGTCGCCATCTGGCGCGTCGAAACGCCGGCTCCAGAGCGACGCTGCGGTTTGGGCGCGGGGGCGGCCGCCAGCCGAGAAGGCGAACACGGCGGGACCCAGCCGGTCGCTTGGCCAGCGCAGCCTGCGTACGCGCCATCCTCCCTTCTTCTGTTTATGGGACTGGCGCGTTTACACGTCTGGCTTCCTGCTCTGCGTGATCGCGCGCGCTCCGGCTAGTGCAGAGCCCCGCTTTGACGCGTCCCAGCGCCACGCGTCAGCGGGCCGTCTCGTCGCGATGGCCCATCCGACAGCTGCGCGTGCCGGCTCGATCCAGCGGGAACCTCAACTCGCGAGTGTCACGCCCGATAACATTCGGGTGTGACAGTATACTCGTTCGATTTGCACTTGAGGTGCGCCGCCTTCCCATTTGCGCGCTCGGGCAAGTGTGATGGGTCTCTTACATCTCGGATGACAGTACGTTAAAGACATTTGAGGAAATACACTGCTTGTAGCCACTACAGTCATCAACCAAAACTAACTCACCGAAGCTTCTACTATTGTACGTTTAATTGGGATACGCTGTGGGCTGCATTTAGAAAACGTGTGGCATCGCTGTGATCCAGTGGCGTGAAATGCATGAGCAGCGACATACATTAATACTATCCCCGTAATTGCTGTTTTGTGGGGCACTAGGCACGTGGAACTTGTGGATTCGACGCACAAATAATTGCGCCTTCATCACATAAGAGAGAGTATCACGTTTATTTATTTGTAGCACGTCGCTACCTCTTCGTGAGTAAATATGCGCCTAAAAGCACTTGCAACCACCCTCGGTTTTGTCGGTCAATGTTCTGATAATTTCAGATCAGAGTTAATGAAGAAGGGCACTGAGTGAACTTGTCGTTATCTGTTTCTGATGAAAAGCTTAACCGAATTCGCTCTCCTGTTCTTCCTGACCTGCGCTCATCACTCCAATTTCGCACAGTAGTGGCATTCATTAAATGCGAAGCATTCGTTAGCAAACCTAAGGCACTTTAGCCATTGCCACCTTACGTAACGAACTAATTATCTAGCCGCCTACGTCTAAGTCCCCCCCCCCCCCGAGTCGTCTGCGTAACAACTTATCAGCGTATGACGAGCACTATTCACTGTTCATTACATGAATAACGTGGAATGGCTGTGGCGTACATCGTAAAACTCTTTCCCTCAATCATGTGCAGCGCAAACATGCGTACTATTCTTCATGTTATGCGCATATGCACCATAGGTGATTTACAGCCTCAATCGATTCGGTAACAGCGTACATACACATGGGAAATTCCGGCAGATCCCACGTATTGTGAGAGTCGATGTCACGAACACTCACCGAATATAACAGCTGTGTAGTAACATCAGCTGTTATTGCATACACGAACAGGTGGCACTTGGGCTCTCTACATTCTAATTCACTGATGCCATGCACACGATTCGCCAGAACGACGCTGTGTTCTCATAATTTCTTACAAAACTGGCTGATGGTTTCATGTTCACCGAAAATAACGTCATATTAATGAAAAGTCGCTTTGTATTTAGTAGACTACCTAGGCCAAGTAAGTCCAGGTAGCCTACAAATACGATAGGTGCCATCCACTGATGTTGGTCTAAGTAGCACTACCCAGGGCTACCAGTTTCGTGGAGCTATACCTCGCCGAAAGAAAGGGTGAGTTCAGGTTCCAACATGTCACCGGCTTTATCGACAGGCAATCTGTCGACTGAATGACCAAGGCATCTTCAATTTCCAATAGCTGTAATATAACATGGACCCTTGTCGCCACGATCACGAACGGACTCGATAACAATTCATGTTCGGCTGCTGAGGCTCACTGATCGCGGTAATGATGACCTTGTTCAAAAGCTGTCAAGAACCCCTTCCACACATACACAAGGGTTTGGTGTAACGGACTCCGTCATAACGGACTACATATCAGCTCACCGCTTCTGGTGTTGGTAATACAAATGCTGCTGTTGGTATCGCTACCCCGCTACCAACAAATTGTTATATAGCACACATACGCCACTTCAGCATATATATGCATGTATAAATTTCGTACACACCTTTAGCGTCCTTTCGTAACGTATCGGAAAGTGAGAACATTACGCCACAGCCAATCTCCAGTCGCATGCTTCGTACAACATCGATTACCACGGTACGTGTGGTGTCATCAGCCGAATTTTTTTTTATTTTGACGACAGCAAACCCTTGTATGCTCTCATGTTCCACTGACCTCAATAGATTCTTGTACTTCAGAACATAAATGAAGTGAACACCTAGCGAAGGTTCAATAATTATGAACATGTGTACCAGATAGTCAAACCTTGCTGAGCTTCTGAGAAAACATGCTATGGCGCTTACACTAAATTTTTTTCAGATGTCGCGCTTAATGCAGTACAACGCTTCATGGGGCTGTACTCCATCGTCTTGCACCTACCAAATGTTCCCAGAAATTTCCTTTAGGAGCTACACTCTTTCAGCAGACTCCTTAGTGTGTATCGTTTAGACTGTTCACTTTAGAAAGTTAATTGCATAAATACTCAATGTCATTGTTCCGTTGCCTAGCAGTTGAGTGCACCTAACGTGGAAACTATGTCACGATAAAACATGATAAAATGCCCGGTGCAGCTGTCACTTGTTTAATGGCCAACTTTGACGCAGGCGATACGGCACCAAGTGCGCTGGCTGCGAGCTGGGCATACCGCCGACGCAAGTGGTGCGCCGGGCACAGGACAACGTGTACCACTTGCACTGCTTCGCCTGCATCCTGTGCAAGCGACAGCTGAACACGGGCGACGAGTTCTACCTCATGGAGGACAACAAGCTGGTCTGCAAGGCCGACTACGAGGCGGCCAAGGCGCGCGAGGGCTCCAGCAAGCGGCCGCGCACCACAATCACTGCCAAGCAGCTGGAGACGCTGAAGAGCGCCTACAACAACAGCCCCAAGCCGGCCCGCCACGTGCGCGAACAGCTGTCGCAGGACACTGGGCTCGACATGCGCGTCGTACAGGTTTGGTTCCAGAACCGGCGCGCAAAGGAGAAGCGCCTCAAGAAGGACGCCGGAAAGACCCGCTGGGGAGACTTCTTCCGCTCCTCTTCCGGTGCGACCATCAAGCGAGACGTCAAAGATCACCCAGGTATGCATGACGTTCTCTTCATGATTGAGGCATGATTTATTTATTTATTTATTTATCGATCAATAGACCACGAGGACATGCCAAAATCTTAGTAGTCTGAAAAGGCGCACACCGTGTAATAAAACACAAGCACGAGGAGTAGCCGTGCAAGAGTCTTCCTGAAGTACTCTTTACAATATCTATAATAGGATGGCTAGAATCTATATGTAGCATTGCTTGTATGCATATGTAAAAAGTGTGTTGTTCTATGAGTGTACATGATCGGAGTTTTCTGTTCAGATAGAATGATTCTTTTATAAAAATGCTGTGACAGTCAGGCACCTGTCGTCTTCACCCACACAGACTCTACCTCGAGAATGAAATGCTTTGCAGTATAGCTGAAGCTACAATGAACCAGACTATTTAACAGAAACCCATTAACTTTCTAACTATCGACTTCACAGCATTTGTTTACATTAGAATGTTGTAGGCTATCACAATTGGCGGTGAATCCCTTTTATTGTAAATCATAAAGATTGCGCATATTTACCGACAAATTAAAAGCACCGTAAGGGAAACTGACATCGCGTGGCGCAACGTCACGTGTTTGGCGCCTGGGTGTGTGCGAATGTGTCGTGTGTTTACAGTCTAATTATTTCTTTTGAGACATCGTAATGCGTACAGGAGAGGCAGATGATATTTTGCGTCAGTCCAAAACTACCCGTGAAGAGCCAATAACGAAATTCGAATCGAGGCGCGCCGATACAGAATCTGGTCAAGAAACACAGCAACACCTCCGGAGTACACGAGAGGGCCCCTTATTCTTCGCGTGTGATGCGTCGTACTTAGCTGTTTCTTTCTTAAACTATGAATAAGATCAAAGCACTCTTACGCGTGTCTGCAAGAAGAAGCGCTACAATGGCTAATAATCAATGATCTGGTTTAGTGCCCCATAACCATAGTGTGATTATGAGAGATGTCATAGTGGAGGTCTCCACGACCACTTGGGGTTCTTTAAAGTGCACCTCAATCTAATCACACGACCCTCAAGCATTTTTGTCTCTACCGAAAATGAGGCCAACGGGACCGGGATTTGATACCGCGACTAGTCGAGCACGATTACCACTGGACCACCTTGGCGGGTCGCAGCAAAGGCTGACGCCGAGTTTTGAAACTGCACTGAAAAAAAATATGAATACCATGGTTTTCTCGTGCGCTTCGCGAAGTGAATAAATAGACAAGCACCAACTGTTATACGCAAAGGTAATGCGATCCAGTGGTGCGAGAGAATTGACTTAACGCTTTCCACCACAAGATGCTGCCGCGACGCGCACTCATTCAGAGATTGTCATTTCTTCGTCATAAGAAGCTCCAGTCTGAAATATCAGAGCAGCCATGTTTACTGAGCGCCCGGCATGCTCGATTTCGATATCGCCATTGAAAGTCGGTGATGGCTATTTCAAATTATGCACAATATTATTTACGCCAGGTAAGTTATAAATTGTGATGGCCTGCATTTTTCTAATATACACGTGACCTCAATTAGTTGAATAAAAAGTGTACGGAGAGGTTTTATTATTTAGTCATTTCATTAAAACAATAGTCAGGCAAAGTATGTCTGCCTCGATGTATAACTCAGGCACAGAAACTACAGGTGCATGGTGGTCATTTTTTTTTTAAATCTGTAATGTCTAGAGAAAAAAAACACCCTTTATGTCATATCGTGGACGTTAACGAGCACGAGGTTGCCTAAATTTCTGGAGCCCTTCACTACGACGTCTTTTATTATCATATCGTGGTTTTGGGTTTTATTAATTTTAGTAATACCTAAAACTATCCGGCCTGACGGTGCACATTACGAATCATATTAAACAAGAGGAAAAAGTGGTGATAGTTTTATGCAAATGAGTGTCTCTCGGATTTCTGTAATTTTGTGGCAGTTTTTTTTGTCTTGTGAATAGAGCGTGTCTTAATTCCTGTCCAAGAAACTCACAGAAAACTGCTTTAAGAAAACAGTAAAGAGCAGCACTAAACTGTTTAGAGCAGAATTATTTCTGAACTTAGTTCCTGAAGCACAGTATCGATCTTACTCGATATGATGCGTCCACTCTGAAGCCGAACATTCACTATTGCTGGAAAACATTGAGGTGAAATTTTTTTGAACTGAGCAGAGCACTATCTATTCTTGAAACCGTGCTTGCAGCTTAATGGAGGTGACATAGTCAACAACTTGTCAGCGCGTAACCATAAGCAAAGAACAAAAAAAAAGACGTCAAACTCGAACCTTTCTCACTGCTATCTCTGAGCTGTGCTTACATACGCGCTTATACAGGCCGGGCTTCGGGCACTTTGTTTCATGGCGTTCCTGGCGTTTGTGCTCGGTTTTCTCTTCCCCATGCTGGTTGCCGCACCAGAGGACTCTGAGCCGTTTGGACTGACCGGCAGCGACCCTGAGGGCTCCCCGGGCCAGCAGTCGGGCCACAGCGGCGCCTCGTCCTATTTCCCGGCCAGCCCCGGCGGTCAGCTGGGGCCACACTTCGGCCTGCCCAGTGACCAGTTTCCTGGTCGCGGAGATGACACCTACGGCGAGTTCCCGCCCAGCCCGGCTTCGTGGCTCGAGGACATGGACAGCACGCCTTCGTCGGCGAACTTCTGAGCCCCGCAGTTCCGCGTAGCGTGAACCAAAGCGCGCGCTATCGGCGCGGTTGACATTCCCTCTGTTTCGTTGCCCCACGGACTGCGTAGCAATCGGCGCAGCCGCGAGGGCGCGGCGCTGCGCTCCGTGTTGCTGAAGCTGCGCTGAAGGCGAGGGACGGAAAGAGGTGTGCGGCTCTTGGCACTGTTGCACGCTGACGCTGCTAGCATCGTCCTGACAATGCGAAAGTGGGCTGGGTGTGGGAAATATTGCCCGGAAACTCCTGAGGCAACGGACGCAAACTTAAATCAGAGCTTAACTGTCCTCTGCCAGGGTTATCTATACGCAACCCTGGCGTAGTTCTGTTGTAAAGCATTGGTTCCTGTGGCAATTGTGGTTTTTACGCTGATTACTTGTCGACGAACAAACTCGATTATCTTGAAGAAAATACGTAGGATGATCTCTCCTGTGACTATGACCCACTTAACAAAAAAGAAATCATTAACACAAACAAGCAAACCGAAAGCAATGACGGAATATTACGTTCTGTAGAGGGCGTTCTGAGTTAGCATGACTCTTCATTTGTCTGTGAAAGGTCACTAACTGCTCTCAGGCATCTACGAGGACAGACAAAATGAAATAGTCTCGGTTTTCCACGAATTTATTTGTGTGTAAATACTAGTCAACCAACGTAAATGTGTGGAAAGACACTAAAGGCAGAGACAAGACCATACTAACGTGCTTCGTACGTGGTTGTGATATGTTGCCCTTCTTCATTCACATATTCACGTCTTGAATATCACCTCTGCTATGGTTTCATTGTCAAAATAGTTTATACTGAGATGAATCAATTTCTAACAAAGCGATCCTTTTTTTTTTTTTTTGAACGGCAATAGCTTCTTCTCTTTCACCTTGCAAGGGAAGAAGTATACAAAAGGGCAAGAGTGGAAAGAAACCCATTGATGTTTGACCACTGCCTCTTGAGCTTTGGCAGAGACGCAGTTACGACAGGAAATGGCTAGTCAGATTGATATACCTTCTTACTCTTATATATCAGGTTTTTTTTTGTCTTCAGTTTAGTATTTTAAGTTATGATTGATCGCAGGGCTGTTGTCACCCAGTGTGTTGACTCCAAAAACAAGAGTGTGCCACGACAAGGAACAGACCTGCGATTTAATGAAGACAGAAACTAGAGGTATCACTGGGAGCTTTTTCCAGTGCTACAATACGATAAATGCCATTGGCAGAGATTCCATCGCCTATCTCACGAAAAAGTTTTCCAGTAAACGTTAAATGTATCTGAACAGAAGGAAGGAAGGGTTTGGCCAACTCGTGAAACACATCCCATGTCCCTACGCAGTATAGTTTAAAAAAAATGAAGGGAATTTTGACTTAAATATAACGGACTCATCTGTAGTGTCTAAAAAACAGAAGGGGGATATAGGATTTGCTGTGATGTGAGATTTATTTTCATGTGATTTTTGTTCCCTAGTCATTCCACTATCGCAGTCATCTAGTCGTTTAGAGTACGGGTCTGTTTACGAGTAACAGTTTCCTTCAACGCGAAACAAGCACAACTTATGGTTATCAGTTCGCTAGGCTGAGCCGTACCATGTGACAGGAGTAGCCAAATTTCGTAATGTTGTGACAACTTAACAAGGCACCAATTATAGGGTAGCGTATACAAACCTGGTGCTTTTATAAACAGCCGCATTGATAAAGACACCAAGACCATTTTAGAGCCCCCGCCAGCCCTTCAGGCTGCTGATTGATTCGACACCGGCAGAAAATGTAGCCACAAACGTGCAGACTGAATTCCACCCTCACCTGCCCGAAAGAGGCATGACGTGCATATATGAATCATGGTACGGTGGTGAAACGAATTAGGGGAGTCAGCCAAGGAGCTAGTTGTTCCGAACCTGCTCCTCTGAGCCAGACAATCTCAAGTTTTTATATGACCAAAATAAACCAAAAGAAATAAGATAGAGATCATCCAGTGAAGTTTGCTACCACATAAAAATTTATGGTCAGAGCCAGCTACGAAAACGGAAGTCCAAAGATCTTAATCATGCTTAGCTTAGCTTGTATCATGTGTGTCCTTACAGCAGCCTGCACGCCTAACTGAACCGCACGTTTAGCCCTAACATTCACGCTTACGTCAGAACGTTCCGTGCTTATAGTTTTTGGTGATTGGACGACACCATTATTTCTGACTGAAACGGCTCGAAATAGGGCGCTTCCACTCTCTGCCATTCGATGAGCTCCTCCGCTAAGTGAATGTCAATAAAACAAACAAACAAAAGATTTCGCGAAGAGACAACGCACCAACTCGTCCAGCAACGCATTCTACTAAAAGATAGCACGCAGAAGTTTGGTGTCTTAACTTCAATAAGATTTAAAACACATCACCTCCACCCGTTGTAAGAGAGTTGCACGGCTCTTTTGCAAGTTTGGGTGTTCTAAAGAGTAAAGAGATAAGGGACAGCATGCAAGTAAGCTTAGTCATTCGAAATATGAGACACAGCCTAAGCTGCCATGAAATTACGCCAACTTCACGTGACCTGTTTACGAGCTTTTAATCAGGAACACTAAGCTCACATTGTCCGACATGATGCCGTAACAACGGCGTAAGAACATCCGCAGCAGCGCATAGGCCTTATTATGTTTGCCTTATTCTAGATATATTCTAGGCGGGTGCATCAAGCGCTGCGCGTAGCTCTCGTGAGGTTTCGAGCAAGTGGCAGCAGCGATTACAAGTTTGCACTAAACTGAGCAGACGGCGCAATATTTCATAGGACATACATGTGGCGCAGTCTGTAAATCGCTTTGAACCATCTTGGCCGTTGCAGTGCTCGCATCTTCTTAAAAATTGCGCCAAGAAGCGTGAATGAACAAGGCTGCTACCCCCTTATACTAATTACATATTCACGCCGTATTGTACGAGATATGTGCAGCGTTCTTGAACCGGCTGGGTGCACGAGACGTCTACGTGTACGTGTTAAATAAAACTTTGTGCGAAGTGTTCACCCAAGAGGGCTGACGCATGCGTAAATCGCTTTCTTTTTGCCAGGTGGCGCTTCATAGTAAGCAATTACGATAGACTTGCATGTACTTTCCTGAGAGTTCTAAATTCAATAAACGTCCCCCGAAAGTAGTTGACCACTGAAAGTAGTAAAATACAGTGGGACGGTATTTTTATAATGCGCACTTAAGCAGAAAAAGATGCCATTGACACCTTAGACATGTTGATTACGTTAACACTTTCAAGTAGATATAGGCATGATTCGGGCACATGTAACTTCAACCAAAGATGATCTCGCATGCAGTCGTGCCGTACTCAGCCGCGCAGCCGATGCCCGAGGGAGCCTGCTTCTAACGGCTATAGTTCCTAGATTATGAATAGCTATATTATTAAAAAAAACACCCCCTATTAATCTAGTTCTGTAACACTGAGCCAGATAACGGAGCACGAGAGCATTGGCTGATCCAAGAAAGGGGAGAAAGAATGGCCCAAAAAGTAGTGTTTTGTCACAAGCATTTCTAACAAAGAAAGCATTAGGGCGAAATGCATCCTCAATTTTCATTGCTACAATACGTCTGGCTATACCGAATCATGATTGCAATATCTAACACGTATACTTTAAGTGTGATATGCTGCTTGGAACACGAGTTTGCGGCGGAGTCGAGAGGCCCAGTAACAAGATGCTCATTTATGGCGAAAAGCATCGAGCGCCGGTGTTAGACGCACCAGCTTCTTGCCAGTTTTGCGCCAACGGCCAGGCAAGTTGCGAACTTTTTGCATGTACCCTGCGCAACTTGCACTCTAATGATGGAGCCAAGTCGTTTAATCACTCGCGCATTGCCTCGACGCTTGCAGCATGATCATTTGTTAGAAGCATTCAACAAATTCCGCTGTTCACACTGAGTTATGCAGCCTTTTATTTTCCATTGCCTATCACAAAACTGGCTACACTGACACTCTCTACAGAGCAAGGAACAAACCTAATTTTATGTAGTTTCCAAGAAAGACATGACAATAGCGTTACGATGGGGGTGTGGCTAAATGTTATCAGTGACAAGTGTTATTTATAAATAGTATTATGCGCAAAAAGTGTTAACACTGGCAAGCAAACCACAGCATAAATAAAATGAGTTGGCAAAATTGTCAAAATAGCGTCGATTATACGACTGACGTCGTAAGGGATATCAGGAACAAATGATCTTGAAACGCTTACGTGCGTGCGTGCGTGCGCGTGCGTGCGTGCGTGTGCGTGTGTGTGTGTGTGTTGTTTCCTTTGTGTGCGTGTGCGTGTGCGTGTGCGTGTGTGTGTGCGTGTGTGCGTGTGTGTGCGCGTGTGTGTGTGTGTGTGTGTGTGTGTGTGTGTGTGTGTGTGTGTGATTTGTTTCCTTCCTTAACCTAACACGTCGCTCCCATTGGAAGACCTTTCGCCGGTAAAATTTCCTTACTTAACATGACACCGTCTCTCCTCTTAGCCCTCAACTGTGCCCCCTTCAAGCGACAAGCGAATTTTCAAGTCTGGTATCTTTATAACGCCGTTCATGCATTGTGTCACAACATGCACAGGTGACTTGTTTCAGCGCCCTCCGCATTTCGCTAACAGCTGCCAAGCTAACCCCAACTTTGAATTTACAAGCGAACGCCCGATGCTGCTAATACGTTGAACGGGCTGGCACATGTCAGGCACGAAACACCAACGCACGAGGTCTTGTGCGCAGTATAAATAGTCAATCTTTGCATGCCACCTGGTTGGAGCAAACTGGGTTGGAGCAAACTATCAGACAGTATACGAGCTGCCTTTGATACTCGTTGTATGTTGGCGTATTCGATGTTACTGATAGAGTTAACACTTTTCCACGAATTAGGCAAAGCAGTGACTGTTTGACTGAACTTCTGCAGCTTTCATTAGTTCTTATGATGGTATATAAGATGGGTTTGGGATGGAAACTAGTTTTCTGTGTATATCCTTTTTTTGTAAAGACACCATGTTGTTTGGTAATGAAAGCAGCAGAAAATGCTTCCGCTATTTCTGCTGCCATTATTACCCGCCACTGCAGCCTATGAAGTTCGCGGTACTTCAGAATGCTTGACAAGTTGGCGAAACGAAAGTCATTTGTTCCAGGTGAACTGTTCGGGTCCCTCACGGGACGATCTTGACAGCGCCGATAGCGCGTAGTGTTGGTAGTTTTGCACCACCATCGCTTCTCAACCAGTCTGCGAGCACGTGGGACAATGTGTGGTGTGCGTCACGATGACTGTACGCGCGTGTGTGTGTGTGTGTACCTCTGGCGTATCTTTTGACGCCAAAGACGTGACCTTTTTGCAGAGCCCGAAATTAATTGTGTTCTTTTTTTTTTTCGGGCACAACGACACCGATTGTAGTCTGCGTGTACATATTCGTGAATATACATTAATATATTCCCAAAAATGCCTCTTGTCGATCTCTTGAGTCAATGTCCTTTTTTTCTTCTTTTTTTTTGTCTTAATAGGGTACTCAACAAGTGTGGGTAGAGGCACTGCTCGACTCTGAGCCAGGCCATGCCTTAGATTAAAAAAAAAATGTCGTACATGTGTAGAGATTGGTGTAGTTCTAAGCCCTGCGGCAAACTTACATTCACAACTGTGAAATCTGAGGATGTGCGTGACGTGGTAACCCAGTGATTACAGTCATAGTCGATGACGTTTATTTATTTATTTATTTATTTATTTATTTATTTATTTATTTATTTATTTATTTATTTATTTATTTATTTATCAGTAAATAGTGCCAAACCCAAGAAGAGCGGGACAAAGAAAAATGTTGATGAAGAGCTGGAGATGTTTGCCTGGCTTTTCGCCTGACATGCTACTTCAGCAGTTGGGTGATGATTAACACAGCTGACACACTGATAAACGCCTGACACATACAGATACGCGCAAAGTAGACTACATTATTTAAAATGTTTCATTTAGGCTCGTGGCCCGCAATAAAAAGTCAACAGTGCTTTCGTGGCGCGTAACGCACTGGCGCCCCTTTGCCATGGGTGCCGGTTGCAACTCCAAGTTCGAGTCCCGTTGGAAATTGAAAGCCGCCTTCAGGGACTATTTTTTGATGTGTGCAGCCTGCATTCACAGAGAACATGATTGATTACGTCATGTTTAATAGATGACAGTACGACAGGTGACAACGAAGCGAGGAGCACCAGGAGCATATTTCGGCTCTACGAGGAATACGACGTTAAGGTGCGTATTTATTCCCTATACCCCCAACCCCTTCCGGAGGAAACTCTTTCCAGGATTATCCATAAAAATATCTGATGTGAGTCACCTCGCTCAATAAAAATGGCTTCACTAAATTGCAACCATCAATATTATATTTGAAGGCAGATCAAAAGGCTAAAGTAAAGCACTGATTGCGCTAGATATTGGTGAAAGAGCATTCACACCACGTTCGAAAAAGCGAATTATACGCTTACGGACACATGCGTTCGCTTACTAAAACTCACTCAGACTGAGAAAGAGCTGCGAATCTGAGTTAGTCCAAGGGAGTAAACCTGTCGCGGCAGAGTGGCGCTGCCACATGGGCCTCTCTTTCCAGAGGTGCACTGAAGTATAGGAATAGATCAACGTTTCTTTTGTTGTTGTTTATTGCCTGACACCACTTCTGCTTTTTTTTCACGCGGAGGGGCTGCGTGTTTTTGGAGTCACTCTTGCTTCTTTCTTTTTTGTTGTTGTTTCCTTTTTTTTTCATGGTTAGAGACAACCATGTGCAGATAATCAACTCGACAGCGCCGACAGGCAGACACGGGCGCATTTGATCACAGGTTTGATCACGACTTAGTCATAGGTGTGGCTCAATGGCCACTTGTATATGATTTGGCTTGAACAAGCCTTCCTCTTTCTCTTTCAGTCTCTTTCCCCTTACCCCGTGAAGAGTAGCAAGATAGAAACCTGCTTTTTAGGCCTACCTCTTCTCCTTCTCATTAAACACCTTCTTCTTTCGAGCCAAACACGATTCGTGTCTGCCGCGATTGCGATCAAAAGTGTCTGCGTGACACCAGTATGATGTGACAGCATGCTGGACAGCCCGAATAAGTTTGAGCTACCGTGGTGACAGCTGTTGTGTGACGGTGGCAACAGTTTGATGCATGGCAATATTACATGACAATGATACACGGTTTGTTGCTTTTTTTCTTCTGCAACATAGCTCGATTCACTGACTTTACATTGCTGATTGTTTGCCACTGCTATCGTGCTAAAAGGTAGCTGTGGGCCTTTGTCAAGCTGCCTCTTTTGGAGAGCAGCTTTTACCTGCAGCTGTCCTTCTTAAAACTATTGATGAAAAATAAACATTATTATTATTATTATTATTATTATTATTATTATTATTATTATTATTATTATTATTATTATTATTATTATTATTATTATTATTATTATTATTATTATTATTATTATTATTATTATTATTTGTTCGTGTGCCTGCGACGCACAGATAAAGAAAGAACATACGACCAGTCCGCGGGCCACCGTTCTAGTATTCGTGTTTCATATCAAAAACGACTGTTGTGCGTCTGGTACTCAAACGATGGCCGACGCTTAATCCGAGACGCACCCGAAATTGGACGCAATCTCACACGGCTTACTTTCAGGGTGATAGCGAGCACGTGTGTGGGAAGATGGCGGCCTCTCCCGGAGATCTTGATAACTATGCAGCCCACGATAACCAAATCAGCCAATAGCCGTAGACTTTGCGTATATGGCGTGATCATTTGGGTATATGAAATCACTACCAGAAAGTGGAGGAAACGATTTCTAGCTGACTTTGAGAATTAATTGTACACTCCAGGCCGCGGGCTGTGCTGTAATACTTGAACTACGCGCTCTCAGGAAGCTCGACATACCGGTAGCCAGCGTTTTCTGATCATGCTGAAAAAGTATAGAACGGCTCCTAGAAGGTTCAAACAAAAACCACCTAGCACGACTCTCTTGCCGAGATGAATGACAGACGCGCCGCATCTGTGGGAACGGAGCTTGCGTTTATTTTTACGTTGTCACCGACTATAGGAGCTACGCATCATGCATACGTAAAGCATCATAGATACCTAAACATCTTCGATAATTAAACAGTACTGGTACCTACACGTAACTATACCAGTACTCGCACTAAAGGACAGTTGCTTTTCTGCACTTTCGCCAAAATATTGGTGCTTCTATGCAGTTGCGAATCGACGTTCAACATGAGCGCGAAAATCCTCCACTTCAAAGAGAAAGATATTAGACTACATGTATTGACAGGACCACTGTTTTACAACTATGGAACCGTCATGTTGTTATTCTTTTTTTTTATTTCTTCCTGAGAAGTATTTGAGGCTTTCACAAATACTTATGGGGCTACTTTTCGCGATTAGTGCTCGAAAGCCACCGAGTACCCAGTTGGAGTACTTCTCCGATGACATACGTCCTCTCAATTCTTGGGGCGACCATGATCATGTTGCAAATTACCACATCGAAGAAGTCAAACCCTCCCTATCCCCCCCCCCAAAAAAATAAATACCTAACTAAATTTTTATGTGTATGGTTTCGTACACAAATACAACACACGCATGAACCTCCACCCTACCTCACAAAAAAATTCTAGCCATTGCCCTGCGTGGTAACCACTGTCATGAAACCTCTTAGAGCACCACTAACCACTGAACAGTTGCCCGGCCAACGTGCGGGCAATCATGTAAATAGAGAAATTAAAACTGAAGGCTAAGTGCATGTTGCGTGTTCGTGTGTAATAATTTGAAACGTAATGAGTTCTCCGCAAAAACGCATTGCCTTGGGCACAAATCCTTGAACTTGAGTGCTAATGAACCGCATATATGGAACTCCCCCAAAACAGGTAGTTATTTCAATATAGTATACCTCCACATTAAACTACCCAAAATTTAGTATGCGCAAGTAAGCTTCACGGCATTGATTCAAAATAATGCACAGAAGACGACTTTCAAAGCAAGCACGAAGATTTTTTTTTTTTTTTCTTCGCTGTCACTCCATGCCGGCGGGTTCCTCGAATAAGGTACCCTCACACATTCGCTTATTGACCACCTAATAAACGTTTCTCTCTCTCTCTCTCATTCGCAATTTGCAGATGAAGGGGTTCGGATTATATCCAAGGGTGGCTTACTAGTTAGAAAATTACGAATCAGTTTAAACAGTGTCTAAATATCTTTAAATTCAAGTATACATACTTGTCGGGCACCGGAAGCCTTCAGTCTGAATTCGCTACAATGTTGCCCTTCTTTTTCGACATCACACTTGGCTTGCCATTGGCCTCGAGGGCATACCGTGGCGGCACCTACGCGATGACGTCACTCATAGGATGCCGGGTTGACTTTGTCTGCTGGAACACCGCATTTCCTGTGGTTTTGCTGTGGACATCGTGCGTGTTTTCCTTTGTTTTGAAGCTCAGTGCTTAAAGAAACGGTCAGACCTGATAATACGGGCAAGCAAACTACCAATCAGTTCCTGCGTGGCACTCTCGTGTCTAATATTCATCGTAAAATCGCGACTAAGAACCGGTGCAGTCATGGCGGGCAATGCAAGTGGTGTCGTGAAAGGAAATATGCCGTATTCCACAACTACGAATCCTATCTGTGACGTCAAAACGATTGCAGCGCTAGCCGCTCTAGTGGAGGCCCTCGTGGCCAATATATACACGCAGCGACATCTGACTTCTTTCCACGTCCAGTTGTCTTTATAAATACCAGCCTTAAGCAGAACAGTCAGGTTCTCGCGTTTTATGGCACTCATTGCGTGAATTACGCAAATGGACGAGTCAGTGGTGACCCCGCACGACGGGCCGACGAACGCGACGGAAATAAATCATGGGAGAAAAAAAAAAACGCGATGGCCGGTGGTAGTTTCTACTCGAGCTCTGTGCGGCACCCCTCCTAATCACACCACTCACCGTTCCAAATCCATGCGGCAAAGTCTCCTTCCGTAAAAAAATAGGCAACTTGACGGGGCGCTTCGCAGTGCCCGGTGTTCGATATTTCACGCGTTGAGGCTATTTTTCACTGTTGCAGACATCCATTTTCTTATGCATTGGCGTTAAATATTGTCATATTCGTAAGTTTTTGGACATATATGATAATGCGATTTATCTGATTTCGATAGATTCCGGTTTGACTGTATCACCATAGCAGTTACGCGATTAAGAAACTGATACTCACTAGTATTCAGCCTATGAAATGCGGCATTTCATTTTGTTTCGTGGTTGCGTGGATGTAACATTGTTATGTGTGACGATACCACAAGGTTATAAGATACCTTTTCCTCTTTCTCAGATTCATTTTGTAAATGAGGCACATTTATAGTGTTGATGCTTCCCTTCATGTAAAGGTGATCGAAAAATTGGAGTTGAGCGGGAGACACATGGTGCGATTCGGCATCCGATGCGGCGTGCGACGCCGCACGCCACGTACGACGATTCACGAAACATGCATAGGGTGAACAGCCATCAGCGCTCAGGCTCCGCCCACTTACGGCCCCTCAGCTTGCACGCTCGGGAGACATCGTATCCTCTTTATTAAGCGCTAAAATAAAGAAGCTCACGCAGCCATGCCTTATTGTCTAATAACAGCGCCAACAAAGCTACGTCTTCGCAAGCGACAAACACCGACACAGCTCACATTCATTATCGACTCCGAGCGTAGGCCTAGCAAGGCCGACGTTCTCGATAGTGCCGCTCTCTTTCCAACGTGAGCTCATCGTCGAGCGCTTCTTTTTACCAACACGATAAAAAAGTGATGCGGCTGATTGTGATAACGCGTGTGTCAGTTCAACGAAATTCATTCCGAAACTTTCAGTGCATTAACGCTAAGCTGTATTATTCACAGTATAGAGAAATAAGGAATATAGGCAGAGTAGGGAGGTTAACTAGACTATACGACCTGTTTGCTACCCTACACATGGGAAGGAGAATAAGGGGTAAGATATATATAGGGAGATAGAAAGCGAGACTCATTTCACAGGAGACATTGATTGATTTGTGGGGTTTAACGTCCCAAAACCACCATATGATTATAAGAGACGCCGTAGTGGAGGGCTCCGGAAATTTAGACCACCTGGAGTTCTTTAACGTGCACCCAAATCTGATCACACGGGCCTACAACATTTCCGCCTCCATCGGAAATGCAGCCGCCACAGCCGGGATTTGAACCCGCGACCTGCGGGTCAGCAGCCGAGTACCTTAGCCACTAGACCACCGCGGCGGGGCATTTCACAAGAGACACAGTGCAGGACCTCACAGGTGGTCAATCAAGGCTGTAGCGTCCAAGTACTGCAGGAGGACTCGCGAAGCTTTCAGGGTTGACATGCTGTGCGGCCAGATTCTCAAGATCTTTCCTTCAGTGAAGGGCCGCTCATCGAGTCTCTTCAAGGCACACTGGAGAGTCATGTGATCTGGTTCAAACTGACAACACAAACAAAAGGGACGATCAATGAAATCAGCATGGTTCCCATTATAAATATTGCTCTAAAATATAAAGGATATTGGACCGAGTCAAGCTGTTTTTGCATAGGTTTTTCCCCCGGGTGCCTCTCCAAAAACATGCTGTTTCGCCTACCGTCGGGGCGGCACAATGGTCACGGTGTTCAATCATTTGGTAAACGAAAGGATGTGGGCTCGATCCAGGCCCTGGGGTGACCGCATTCCGGTCAAGGTGAAATTCTATAGGACTGTGTACTGTGAGTTGTATGCACAAGTTAAAAAAACCTCAGGTTGTCGAGATTTCCAAAGCCCTCCACCGCGGTGCGCCTCATAATCATATCTAGGTTCTGACAGGACTGGAAGTGAGAAAGGGAGGTTAAAATATGCCGCAACCTGCACCACCAATGTGTCGTGGGTATAGAAGGTGGAAGAAGGCAAAACGAGAGGAAAGAAAGAAAGGAAGAACAAAGGTGAAATAATGGTCTATATATACATGTATAGAAAGAATCAAGAAAAGAAGTGTAGGAGAAGGGTATGGGTAAGAGATAAACGGGAATTGACGCCCGTCTGCGAAACCACGTGTCTCTGTCAGCTTGGACTTCGTCTTCGGGCCTATGGCTTCTTTGTGTATAGTAAGAGTTCGTCCTTGGTTGTCAGCTGGCCTTCCGCAAATGGGTAGGTTGGGTTGATGCCTGCTTCAGCCTGGATGTCTTCACTTCTAGGATCTGACGAGTGAAGCCGCAGCAATTATGAAAGCGAAGCTTGTTAGGAGTTACACATTCCGGCCGGTAGCGTTGATCTACGCGAAAAACGCCGGCGCCGGCGAGCGTATACGTGAATACGGACCTCGATAGTTGCCGGTCACAACCATATTCATATGTGCATTTTTCCAATAATCGATGCTCTGTTGCTTGAGGACTTGCCGACGTTTCCGATACGGCGATGTGATCTTTCAACAAGGTGACTTGTCATTTTAAGTTGCCGCTATATCTTTTTTTATTTTTTTTGCCTGGATATGAACATATGAGCGCCATTGCTGCATGTAGCAACTAATGTTTTGCGCTGCTAAACCTGTGAATGAAGGGACAGCAGGCATGGAGGAAGGGTAAAGCTTAAGGGGAGCATTGCGCAATGGGAAATGAATACATAAATAAATGCATTACGTCCGGCACGCACACACCCAGGTTCGGCTGTCCTCATTTTCTATTTCGGGGAAGGGTACCTAAATTTTTAATTTCTGTAATGGTCGTAAAAACAGCAATTAACTTAATTTATTTACTTGAATAAACGCACGTTTTCATTGCACCATAATTTTTTCCGCCACCTTTAACATGAACTCAGAATAAACCCCCTTACCCACATCTTTGTTTTTGTTTCATTTAGTGTCTCTAAACTATAACGCCGTGCTCAATCCAACTAAAGCACTGGTACATATCGATGGATAAATATCAAGCTCACTAGCCAATGCAGCGGCATGTGGCAGTCGCGCCATCTAGACTACGCTACGCACACTTTTTGTTTCCAAGCGTAGCCTCCGAGACCTGTATGTGGGAGGCTTCTACCACTCCGTGAGGCCGAATACACCAGTTGCACTAAAACGAGTGCTGCAGCTGTTTTTAATGTTAACTATAACGCTCTTCTAAACATAGCGTGCTTGCCAATTGTTGTTTTATGTCAGAACACCTAGACATTTAAAAACATTTTGCTTTGGTTTTAGTTTTAACTGGAACAAAAATATTCGCGCGAAATAACCTTACTGCTGGCTACTAGTAACTGTCAGAATTTTATTTCGAGGCTCCAAGTTTCTTTTTAGTTTTGAGAATGCGTCGCATTCTAAAAACAGAAGTTGTTCCCTCATCATACTTCTTTTAATTACTCGTAATTTTCCCGATAAATTCATACCTGAAAACAATATTGGCCGTCGTTGTGCACGGCTTACCGGTTACGACGTCGCACTAAGAATGAAGGCGTCACATCGATTCATGACCGCAGGGGTCGCATTTCGATTAAAATAAAATAGAAAAAATACCAGTCAACTTAAATTAGTGAAAATAGTAGGACCATGGCCATCACAGGTACACCTCAGAGCAATGCAAATGTTTCAACGTCTTTTGTTGAAGACGCTGATTTTTGCAATAGCAGCGAACTGGGAGCGCGGGAGGAACACAGACCCAAAGCGAAGAGGAGGCACACAGCACGAGCGCTCGTGTCTGTGTTCTTCCCGCGCTCCCAGTTCGCTGAACAATTACGCCGATATTTGTTGTGAGTTTTGTGCAGACTACGTCTTGAGTATAAAGTGAAAGTGGGCAGAGTGCTTGTATGTGCGCAATGTTAAAGCGAGAACTTCCGAAGTCTCTAAATGCAGGGCTTTGACGCTACAAAGAGGCTTGGTCTTTCTGTTCCGACGTGGAAGCGGCCCGCAACGTGCTAGAGAGTGGTCCGAGGGGCCATGATGAAATGTTCCCCATCCATATATCATAACAACTAAGTGGAGAGGGGTAGCTGTCCCCATGAAATGGCAACATGTCCTTCATTTACTTTTTATTTTCATAATAAAAAATAATGTAGGTACTTGCTAAAGAACCTTACATGGTTAAAATGTGTCTGGTGCGCTGCACTTCGGCCAGCCTAATTATCATATCGTAGTTCAATGACGTGAAATTCTGTAGAACTTATTTACTTGAAGAACTGTGTCACTTCATGGTAAAGGAGAGTACGATTGTACGATTGCGCAATGACTTCCTCTAAAGTAGACAAACATGAGTCAACATCTTGCAGTTGTTACGGTATGCAACGTGAAATTAGCATGGAGCCTGTTGAAAAAAATTGGTTCATATCATAGCCGGGTAAGACATCAGTTTCGCTCTGTTTAGACTGCTGAACATATTACATAAATGTAATGTATACATTTTGCTGCTAACATGCAGGGTTCTCAACCTGATTGATTTATTAATGTGAAAACAATTTAATTGGTTAGCGTGATGGAAGTTATATCGTTTGAAGATCTAGCTTTGCGTACGCCGCCACGCACACTGACGAGTGACGTCAGCAATGTCACTTCACTATGTACACCGGATAAGCATAAATAATTGTTCCAAGGGCCTTATCGAAGCTTTGTGCATTTACAAATCTGCCATAAGTGCATGTTTCAGGGGTCCTGCATGGTCAGTATACGGTGCCAGTTAGCAGTCAAAAGTCCTGAAAACACGCAAGCCAAACAATATAGGGCAGTGTGCTACCTGGAATTTACGATTAGCTATCAAAGTCGGCTATAAATCACTCCTGCTTCTCTAAAAACAATGCCATCAAGTCAAAAGACCGCGACATAAGCAAAAGTGCACGGCCATTGGCTGACTTGAGCTTCGTGAGCTGCATAGTTACCGTGGTGCACCACGAGATACCGCCACGTACCCGCGCGCTTGCTAGCGATCGCAGTGACAGTAAGCCGCGCGTTCAAAGAAGATGAAAGTAAGTACTCAAGTTCATGACGCACACTGACCGAGGGACGCACCTTCTTGCATGTCCACTTCTCATCTCTCTCCCCGCATAGCTTTCAGCATGTTCGTTAAAATGAATGGAAAGAGGAAGCACCTGAAGCGTCCGTTAAACCACTGTAAATGCCCTCGTAATTGACGGGTTTTTACATTTTTGTGGTCGCGAGACAATACGACTGTTTAATTATGCCATTGGATGATTACTTGGAAAAATATAGTACGGACACTTTAAGTTCTGAGTGCCAGCACGCGCGTCCAGACGCTTCGCGTGTTGCAGACGGAGACGTACACTGATCCAAGCTCCCTACATACACGCCATTCATCCAGAGGTGTTCCCTCGGTATAAATGGTGTGTAGGAAGCTCAGATGCTTTGGTAGTACAATGCAACGTGCACCAACCCCGATACTACTTCGGCCAGGTGGGACGTGGCCCTTCGCAGCTCCTTCTTGGCCGACCGATTCTATAGGCCGCCCAGCAGGCCCACAGACTCGTGGAGTGGTCGAGTGATACATATAGATAGATAGATGTGGGGTTTAACGTCCCAAAACCACCATATGATTATGAGAGACGCCGTAGTGGAGAGCTCCGGATATTTCGACCACCTGGGTTTCATTAACGTGCACCCAAATCTGAGCACATGAGCCTACAGCATTTTCGCCTCCATCGAAAATGCAGCCACTGCAGCCTAGATTCGATCCTGCGACCTGTGGGTCAGCAGCCGATTATACCTTAACCACTAGATCATCACGGCGGGCGCGGAGTGGCCGACAGGCTTGGCCTCGTGGTCCCGACGTGGGAGTCACCCGCTGCACGCTAGTGCGCCTCACCGGACATCAATGAAGTTTCGCACCTGCCTACCCACCTTCTTTACAAGGAACCCACAGCTCGCCAGAACGGGTGACGTGATTCCCATAGAAATTAAAATGCCGTGACGTATATTAACATAGTCAAGCGTCCTTTTCGAGACTTCGGTAGGATTATATTTTTAAATTATGTTCAAAAATCACAGAAAATAACAATACATTGCACAGTAGCGCCCGAGCCTCACCACGGAGACGTTTTGTTTGCTGTACCAGTTTGATACTTTTATGCCTGCGATAACTTTGTTCAAAATGATAGAGATATAGGGATCCTTTGAACCCCAATAAAAATGGAGAATGTATGTTATTGTCACGTGGTCGTGACGTCGACGTATAGGCAACAGACGGAAAGTCAAAGAGGGGAATTTTCATTAGGCTCAACTTGTGGCCAGGAAACTGAAGGTCAGACTACAGCAATACAAACTGGAACTGATAGCGGCAAACATCGAACAACCGACAAGAGGCGAAATGCGTCGGCATTTATACATGTGCCATCGAATATTTCAGGCTTGTCGCTTGTCGCGCAAGCTCTGGAATCATCTCGAGCGTTCTCGACTTGCTCGCTATCTTAACAGAACGAGCTTAACAGAAACTTCTCGAACAATGAGGCGCAGTTCGCGCTCAGCATTGCTGACAAGCTTTGTTGGCGAAAACTGAATGAAACAAGAGTGAGAATAAAGAATGCGCGTGGCATTATTGTCTATCTTCGCTCTCTTCTCGGCTGCTTAAGAGGGACAAGGAGTTGACGTTGAGAAGTGGCGCTACCTTCACGGCAACTAGTGCAACACGACGAGCCAGGGGGCTGGCGCTCGGAGTCCACGCACGGGCAGCGGGCCGCAACGCACTAACCCGAACCGCTTTGACGCTCTACTCCCATGTGTGTTGTGTATGACTTCGCAGTCACCACAGGTTCGAAAATTCGCATTATAAATCATTCAAGGCGTTTTCCCATTGCGATTCTGTAATTAGACATTTTCACCGGTAGGCTTTTCGTTGCACTAAAGAAAGCCGGCACACTAAGATTCTTTGTCCACCCCACTAAAATATGTTCTTCTTGGGGCGTTGAGTGCGTTGAGCGCAATGAGGTGCTGGGCGCGTTTGCACAACGCTGACGGAGTGTCATCGAGTCGCCATTGCGCTAATAGAATTTAACCGACAGCAATTAATTTCTGCCACAATTTTTTTAACATTTTCTCTTTTTGAGAGGATAAACTTGGCGGACACTGATGAAACGGTGATGTTGTTTGCATAAAAAGAAGCCTCTGCTTCGCCCATTATTTTAGCTGGTTGAATGAAGTGAATTTTGAATGGAATGAGGTTGAACTAAGTGGGAATGAGGTGAATTAAGTGGCATGAAATCGGTGAATGAAGTGGGTGAATGACGTGGGAGGAGTGACAGGAATAATGGTTGGCGTAGTGGTGAGTATAGTGGGAGTGGTGAAAGCAGTGGTTCATATTCGTAGTCGATTTGTCCACTTTCTGTGGCACATACCTGTTTACGATGTATACGGTGGCCCCCAGACTTGAAAGGCTCGACTAAGGACAGCGCATCGCTATTAAAAACAAATGCAAACAATTGAACCTCCATATTGGCCCCAATTTTTTATCACAGCTGTCTTGAATGGGTCTTCTGCTGTGTAACGAACAGTTATAGGCTCATGCTATAGCCTAGAGTCAGAAATTATTGGTGAGCCCAACGTGTCTGTGATTAGTATGTCATCACAAAAAAAAAATTACAGCATGTCCACGGAATCAAAGATGATGAGTGGGGCGAAGCTTCGAAGGGTTTTATCAGCAAACCATGAATCATCAATTGACCACGTACATCTATCCGTTTTTCGTTCGTTCGTTCGTTCGTTCGTATGTATGTATGTATGTATGTATGTATGTATGTATGTATGTATGTATGTATGTATGTATGTATGTATGTATGTATGTATGTATGTATGTATGTATGTATGTATGTATGTATGTATGTATGTATGTGTGTATGTGTGTATGTATGTATGTATGTATGTATGTATGTATGTATGTATGTATGTATGTATGTATGTATGTCCGTTCGTCTGTCTGTCTGTACGCCTGTCTGTGCGCATTGCCGTCTATTTGTATGTTTGTCCATCCGTCCATCCATCCGTCCGTCCATCTAATAAACACTCCAAGTACCGCCATCTCGCATCTTTTCATCATATATACATCTTATACAAATACCGCCATCCAGCGGACATACCAAGGACTAAAACGAGAGGTGGCTACTACATACAGGAGACGCACGAGAGCTTCGCCCCTAAAAGGGATTCTTGTTGCCGTTCGATTTTATTATGCAATGGCGGCTACTGTTCGCCCTCAAGGTTTCTGTCTGGCACTTCTCTCAGCGTTTACTCGTTCACATCTGGACGTGGCTGTGGTGCCTGTGCAAAAAGTACACATGCTGACTGCTCGCGTGTGATTGCCCAAGTGAGGAGAAAAAAAGTCTGAGCCAGCGCTTGGCAGCCAGCCCGACCGACGACGGCTCGCCGGAAATCGCTCCGCCTGGTTGCAGCGCGTTTCTCCAAAGGAGGGTGTCGCGAAACCTTGAGTCTCCGCGTCGGAGAAACACTCGACCCACGTCACGACAGCCTCGTAACTAGCTGCCTCAGTGTTGTTGATGTTAGGCATTACCAAGTCGCTGCCGCCTTCGGCGTGATTTATCTGTGGCAAGTTCCTTACGCTCACCTATACATTGCCAGATGACATGATCAATGTCATATAAACATTCGCATGGGCATTTGCATGAACAGCCTCCACTTTGGCTAGCATCAGTTTCACATTGAACTGGCCGCCCACACATTGTTAAAATGTATCCTTTTTTTTCATTTTCGTTTCAAGGCACCAGTTAAAAAAATCAGATCAATCTCCCTTAAGATCGAAAGACACACATCACGTAATAAAGACTTCCGCAAGTTTTTGCTTCCGCCAATCTAAGTGAAACATAGTATGCTAACTTCTTTAATATATATATATATATATATATATATATATATATATATATATATATATATATATATATATATATATATATATATATATCGTTTTCGCTTCGACACAATGACCAATACATACTCCCGCAATCCACTTCCGTAATGCGATACTAGATTGCACACTACGGCATTATCATGATTGCGGCCTCATAAATGCTCACTCTCTCTTAATGTAAAACAAGAGAGGACTAATTTCGTTATCTGAGGTGTTCAACAATTATTTGCTTTTGACAAACGTTAATCTGAAGTACGTCGAATTCGCTTAAATCAATTTTTGGCATTTTACGTCCCAAAACCATGACGTGATTATAATATATGAGAAGAGCCGTAGTGGAGGACTCCGGAAATTTTGAGCGTCTGGTAATCTTTGGCGTGCCCCTAATACGTTTAGTTTATGGGCCCCGAACCTTTTGCCTCTATGAAAACGCTGCCGCCGCAGCTAGATGTTCATTTCGGGACCTTCGGATTATCTGTTGAGGATGATAGCGATTAGATCACAGCGGTAATCGTCGCACTGCATTCTCTCATAAACCATTTGTTACCTTAAAAGTTATCAAGTCCATTAAGCGTTTGGTTTTGCCTCTCCTAGGACTTCATCGTGACAGCTGGTGACGCAAAAAACTGCGCTTGCCATCCTTTGTTTTCCTCCGCCCAATTTGGTGCACCGACAGAAAGGCGTGGGTTCAATTCCCAGTCAAAGCGACCGCATTAAGTCCGAAAACGTCTGTGTATACTTAGCTATAGGTGGTCGGTAACGAATCCCGCACAGTCAAAAGTAACACGAAGTAGCTCCCTACGCGTCGTTCTTCGTGCTCAATCCTGGCTTCTGATGCGAAAAGCCACAGAGCTCTATTTTAAAATTTTTCAGTTCTTCAAACAAGTCATATTATAGACAAACGTTTCCACTGTGTTGTCTGTGCTGCATGTAACTGTTGTATATTTTTCAACCAGTGGGACCTCGCGTCACTGCAACATATACAGGGTCATGAACTTGTTCAGCCCCGGTTGAACTATAGTCACATTCCGCACGATTCGTCAGCCGAAAGGATGCGCGGCGCCACTTCACGCCAGCCGCTGTTGCCGGAGTCTGTCGAGCGCCATGCATGACGGGGCTCGTATTTATTCACGTCCGGATGGCAGTTGCTTCGCCGTGAGTCACTTGAGGAGGCTCGTCTCCTGCTTTTGTGGGTTGGAATGGTGCGCTCTTAAGACGGCCCAACCTCGTCGCGGGAAGACGACTGATTTCTCGGCGCCAAAGAACGGGCCACGCCACTTGGCGACAACCGCAATATGGGTGTGGGCCGCTCATCTGCGTATTGCCTTTCAAATCACTCGTGTCGAAATTGGGCCGACAATTTTTGGCGCTTCAGTTCTCTCGGTTTGACAAGTGGATGGTTCTGCTCGAGTGCTCAGGCGATTTTTGATTTTCCGTCTAACATGAATATAAAAACGTGCAAAGCTTGTCAACAATACAATGCGTTCATTTTTTTTTTACATTCCTTTCATCTAATATCATTCTTTGGAGCACTCGCCAGACGAAGAGCTTCATGCTGGAAATTTCATGCAGTTTTCAGTGTTATTCTCGCGGGAAGTTTAGCGCATTGCCAGCTGACTTCGAACGTCGTGCCTTTAAATAATACTAATAATAATAATAATAATAATAATAATTAGGGTAGCGAACCAGATACTTTCTCGTGGTTATAACCTCCCTGCCTTCTTTGATTGATAGGTGGGGTTTGACGTCCCAAAACCACCATATGATTATGAGAGACGCCGTAGTGGAGGGCTTCGGAAATTTCGACCACCTGGAGTTCTTTAACGTGCACTCAAATCTTAGCACACGGGCCTACAACATTTCCGCCTTCATCGGAAATGCAGCCGCCGCAGCCGGGATTCGAACCCGCGACCTGCGGGTCTGTAGCCGAGTACCTTAGCCACTAGACCACCGCGGCGGGGCCCCTGCCTTCTTCTTAACTTTATCTCTCTATAATGTTCCTGTCGCGTTTAAATAACACCCACCATGTCACGAAAATGCGCTTTTGCGTGTCCGTGGATAAAAGTGAACCATCGTTGTCGGCCAAGTGAGTTCCAGTCGCCTATTCTTTTGCCGCCGACAAACATTGGAGGCTATACCATGAAACTCAATCATCTATGTTGTAGTAAAAAAAAATGTTCTAGCACCCTATTGTAGTACGCTGTCACTCACTGACGATCAAATGTTTAGATGAGCCGATTGTACTGCCGATAATGTCTTCGACAAAAAGGCATCACCTTGGGAGAGCAATGTGATTGAGAAACAAGTTCGTGAAATTTCAAAGAAAAGTTTATTCTAGGAATCAGGTACTTTGTCGGATACTATAGTAATTAAAATAAACACACAAAAAAGGAGCAAAAAGCGATTTAGCGATGACTTTCACCGCCTCAATACCATCACACACACAAAAAAAAGACGTATACCCCCTGCCGCGGCTTGGAGATGCAATAGCTTGCATTTCAGCAAGAGGCTTACTCTTAGTCTGTTGATTTGAGTTCAGTACACTAGCCTATTCCTGTGCACCACGGAAGGAAATGAAAAACGGCATTTAATTGTTACACCACATGGGCTTTTTTATGTGAATGCAATGTCCTTCGAACTGTCTACAGTGCCTGCAACTTTTCATCAGTTCACGGTCAATGGTTTTCGTAGTTTGAAGGGGCAACTGAATTTCGCCCCTAATTTTCGGGCGCTCCTTCTGTGAACACAGCACATGTCTCGGTCTTCTGTTGTGTCCACAGTCATTGCATCAAGTGCGAGAATATCTACCTTACTGCCTTATAAACTTCTACTTGGTCAATAAATAAAAACATAATACACCTAACCGCAGAGCTAGAATTTAAAGAGAGTAGAAGACAAATAGAAATGATTACGGGACTGGTCATTTCGGTTAAAATTCTTCGGAAAGTGTTAAGTGCATCCTTCGTGTCAAATATAAATTCAGCGGACACTAATTTCACAACTTTAGGGCCTTGTAAACAATGCAATAAACGACTGCCTAATAAGAAAACTCGAAAAGGCGTTAAGATAGCAAAAAAGAAAAAAAACTCAGACCTCTCTGAAATGGTCATTTCCATTGTGACACCCACCAAGCAGAGATTCATAACGGTTGAAAGAACTATTTTTTATTTCATATGTTCAGGGGTAGTCCAGTGTTACGGCACGTAACCACAGTCCTTCCTAGCGTGTCGTGAATCAATTCCGATGCCGACGCCCACCGGCCGCTTCGCACTGGCATTCAATTCCTTCGGAACAAAACGCTGCCTCTTCTTACGGGCACCGCAGAGGCTGGAGGATGCGACCGAAGATTGGCAAAAAAATAGAGACAGAGTCGCCGCGTAACTTCCTTTCTTTTTGTGCGCCGCATGAGTCGTTGACCTTGAAGCGCAGCCCTCGTCTCGTGTGATGATGTCTTCCGGGCCGGCCGCACGTCTGACCGCTCTGCATCGAACGAGAGAGTCGCCTTATGTTCGATGCAGAGCGGGACGGCTAAATGTGCCCCAGCTTCGTTTCTGCAACACTCGTTCGTTCGCATCAGCGGCCGTCTTTTTGTTTGTTTCTTTCTTTTCTTCTTTCATTCCCTTTTTCTTTCATTATTGTGCGTTTATTTATTTTTTCTGCCCCGAAGCGTTTCGTCCCGGAACGATGTCTCCTTTTGTGCTGACCGTTAAACCGAAGCCACCGACCGCCGTCCTCGATTCGTGGCGGCCGCCGCAAAGCCAGTTCCCCCCCGTTCGAAAAGGAGGCAGCGTCGGCCGTCCTGCCCACGGTAGGAGCGTGGGCTTCCACCGCATGCAAGCGTGCGCGGCCGCGAGCTGCGTTTCGCGACAAGAAAGAAGGCGAAGAGGCCGAAGACGCAGCACGCGCCGTATGGCAGTGACGTGGCCCGCTGCCTCCGCTCGTTCGTTCGAGGCTCCCCCCTTCTTGGATTCTTTTGAATTGGCTGCGCTGGCGCTGACCTCGCTTCGTGCAGGAGCCGGTGTGAGTGTGGGCTAGATTGTGGGCCGCGCCCGTGGCGTAGGTATCAACCATGTATCAACGACGCCTTCGCACCACAGCCCCGATGACGGCCAGAAGGGAACACGAAGCGAGGAGCTTGCTCCCGTTACGTTACCCAGCTTCGACTAGAGTTAGTTATTGGAGGCTAGTTGCTCCCAATACAGACGGTTTTGTACGTACGAGCCTGTCCTAGATATACACGTAATTGATTGATATGTAGGGCTTAATGACCCACAACCACCCTATGCTTAGGAGAGACGCCGTAGTGGAGGGCTCCGGAAATTTCGACCACCTGAGATGGTTTAACGTGCACCCAAATCTGAGCACACGGGCCTACAGCATTTTCGCCTCCATCGCTAGATGTATACGTACGGCACACTTTGAAAAGAGTTTCGCGCGTTTTTTTTTTTTTTTGTTGTTGTTGTTCCACAGCAATAGCCTTCATCATCTGGCTTGCCTGCGTTTCTTTTCTCGAAAACTGGGCGCTCGCCACCTTCCCGTCAAAAATACGCCACTTATAGCACGCACGCAGTTCACAACCGAGAAGTACGGGCTCGCGGTAATAATGCGAGGGTAGGGATTAATAAGCTTTCCAAAGCTTATTAATAATTATTACCAATGTTTTTCTCAAGTGGACTCACTCGGACTCAAATTCATTACACTATTTCTCAACCAGACTCACTAGGGCTGATACTCAGCTGACTCAGCCTATCACTCAGCCTGACTGTCTAAGACTCAGACTAACGGCTCACATGAGTCTGGGTGAATCGAGTCATAAGCCCGTTAATGAAAAAAAAAATTGCTTATTTGATCATGGCACCACCAGTATCGCACACGTCACACACGTGAATATCTGACATAATGTTTGCTCTACGGTACGCCTTGCTCTTGTACCTTGAAATGAGAGCTATCAATGATTTTCAATCACGTAAGGACATTTCTGTTAATTACACGACTCATAGAAGAAATTTTTATCAAAAACTTCCGTGAAAGAGTTCGCGGGAGGGGGAAGTCATGCCCTACCCGCCTAACTCACGCTTGTGATGGATAAATATTGAGGTAGCGAATGAGTGGTAGTGCGCTTGAAATATGTGTGAATGAGCTTGCGTAAGCCGATATAAGGCTTATAGTAATACTGAAGATGAGTCGATAGGAACATGGCCTGGCAGTAAACGATGAAGCTCTCTCGGACTCACTCAAAAGACATATTTTGCGTTGAATCCTTCAGTCACGAATTATGACACGCTGTCAGAAACGCGTCAAATTCGCGTGGCATAATTCCAAGGCATTAAGCATTATATTTCAAGAACGAAAATGAATGAAAGCACAATTTTGTGTGAGTTATAGTAAAAAAAAAATGTAGTCAATGTGTGAGTAATTGTTTGATTATTCTGCCACTAGTCAGCTTCAGTACTTGCAATAAAAAATCTACTCTTACGCCCTAAATGCATGCATATTTCATTTTTATGTTGAATTTGTTTCAAGCCAAGGAAAAAAAAAGCTTTTTACGTTGGTCCTGAAACGCGTCACGTTGAAGAACTAATTGTATGTGATATGTGTTTTTGCATAGTGCTCGAGTGTTCTATTTTCTATGCACTGTTTTCATATGTTTTCTTTTAAGATACATGTTCCACTTTAACTCAAGGGCTAAGGAGTAGCCGGCGCCATACTTGTGCGTCAACATCTCCTTATGTATCTTATCAATAAAAAAAAACAAGGTTATGCATCCAGCAAAGTGATCTTCTGCGGCAATACGCAGTAATATGAAGTTAAATAACCGCCAGTTGTCCACTCGGATGGCATGCTGAAATGTGCACACCAAGTTTCAAGCCACTTGATGAAACACGCGGCGCGTGACATGCCATTGAAGTTGACGTGTGCATTTGTACACACCGAAAGAGGCTCACTTGGACTCAGCCTTGCCAAACTGTTTCTCAGGCAAATTCACTCGGACTACATCTCATCAAAATATTATTCAACCGGGCTCGCTCAGACACAGATTTTCGGCCCTATTAGTGTCCGAGTGAGTCAACCTGTGAGCGAGTTTGCCGACTTTTACGAGTGCTACATTGATAAATATTGTTGTTGTGGCACAGAAAGACCCACCAAATACGCCATTTCTGTTTATAGTCAGAAATAAAAACAACAACAAAGGGGTATTACTCAAGACTTACAGAAAAAAGGTCTGCCTGTGAGTATACGTAGGTAGCCCAAAGAATCGTCGAAGGTTTCAAAAAGAAACGAGGCCACTGTTCCCGCTACCTCAGCTGACTTCGCTGCGGTCCAGTCACCCTAGTGTTCTAAACGTGACTATATAGAAGCCTCTGAAGACGAAGATTAATTCTGCCTCAACTGTGTGAGTTTTCTACATCACGAAAAGTATATATCGCTAAAACGACAATGCACAGCAAAAACTCACGAACAGTACAGGTCTTTCGTTGCCCGTAACAAAACCCATGATATGAAACCTGTAGCGTCGCGATAACTGTCGTTTGTTAGACATGCTAGAGGTTACTCATTTTTAAATATTGCTTGTTACACATAGCACATTCATAATCCATGAAGAGGACTTCACAAGGAAGCGGATACGACTTGAACAATAGGTCAAAATACAATTCAAACCGATGAAAAAATGACACATAACTAAGTTTTTGCAATGATTAATTTGCCGCGCATATAGAAATTGATAAGTTGTAGCTGACCAGTTGTATCGATACCAACTCGGTCAAAATCAGCTCTCATATAGGCGGTGCCACTATGTGTGAAAACACACATCCAGATGAAATGATTCTTAAGGATGGCGTTGACAGCGAGATGTGCGCTGTAAAGTTCGCAGTAATAATGCACTTGTTCTTCAGCTGACTTCCATAACAGACTGGGTTTAATGCATTGAAGTAAAAAAAAATTACGGCAGCTTCGCACTAGTGGGGCCAAAGCAGTGTGGAACCACGGAGTTGGGCGGCTTTCTTTCTTTCTTTCTTTCTTTCTTTCTTTCTTTCTTTCTTTCTTTCTTTCTTTCTTTCTTTCTTTCTTTCTTTCTTTCTTTCTTTCTTCCTTTCTTTCTCTTCGTTTTGTTTTATGTCTTTTCTGCCTGTCTATTTCTCTCTATTTCTCTCTATAAAATCTCTTTATTGATCTTTCTATTCTTTCCCTTTCTCTATTTTTTAAAGACGATAGCCTTTCTTGGGGACCTTCTAGCAAAAATTTTGGTCTGTCTGTCTGTACATTTATCTGTTTATCCACCATTAACTATATCGGGTACTCTGAACGGCACCCGTCGATACGCCAAACGGCCGACCCCATCCGCAGCGCCCACCAATGTTGCTCAAGCTTCAGCGTTCATACTTGTGCGATTGTCAATTACCAAGCATATATCGTGCACATCTGCGGCACCATAACAACACGTATATATTCTGTTTGTGCGTCTCTTACCAGAAATGCATGCATAAGTAATTCTAAGGACCGTAGCGTTTATCACGCTGCGCTGACCATGCAACGCTTGCACGAAAAAGCGAGCGTTTCCAACGCTTTGCTAAGAAGACACGGTAGTGGCACCTACCCGTCGCCTTGCGTTCTGCACCTTATCACCTCTGAGAGGGTTGCGCACGCCCGTTTCAGAGCCGCGCGTTTCGTTTTCCAAGAAAAGTGTCAGATGGCGCTCATGTCTCACGTGGGACGTCACTTGATGCGCCCGTTTGCCTCCGCTGCACGCTCGAGGCACTCTAACGCAGCGCCTCCAGAATACCATTAACCGATTTCCTTGCGCAGAACATCAAATAAATGTTTTGTTCACTCTCTCCAGACGCAAGACTATCGTCTTTCGACGACATTTGCATATTAACATGCAGATACGGGGCCATTTTTTTCTCTCTATTTCTCTTTTTCTCATTCTCTCTATGCTGTGCTTTACTTCTTCCTATCTTCCTTTTTCTCCTCCTCACTTTCAGCTTCACCTTCCTTTCCTATTCCCTCGATGTACTACAATGCCTGCTAAGCTCTGCAAATGATGAATCCCAACCAACTGGCCCAACTTACCGTCTTTCTGCAAACAAGCCTGGATGGTCGAGGGGCGCTTGTCTTCGGATCGTGGCCGTGCGGGTTCAAATCCTACCTCGAGCGGGGTTTTTTTTTTTTTGTCAAGGTTTCTCATTCTCTTTCTTTCTATCTCTCTGTTTCTCTCTCTGTGTGTCTGTATTTTTTTCTCAGAAGTATTATAGTTATTAAACTGGTGCTCCGGCGCTCGTGCTCTTGGAGCGAAGCAGAAGAGAACGAAGAGATCGCGTTCCTGTTCGTGATGCTGATCTTGAAAGGCGTTCACTGTTGGGCGAGTTGGTTTTTTTACATAGAAACCATCGTGAGAGCGCAACTACGACAGACACAAGATAAAGCACAGACGAGGAAGAACGTCTGTTTTTTCTCGTGTGTCCTAAAAAAGTGGGCTTTCACGATGGTTTCTATGACACCGATCATTTACGTTCACGCGTTACGGGCCAATGTTTGGCTTGAACACTTCCACTGTTAAAAATCAATGGAACCGCTAACGCATTTGTCGTAAATTTTGGGAATCAATATCGAAACCATAGTAATTCTGTAGGAATGTGTTCGAAATTGTCTGGCGAACTCATCAGCTACAATGAATATATTGCGATACTTGTCGCAAGTTAGCTAAAATTAGGTAAATATGACAACAATCTCTCTGTAATTTAGCCCACGTATAGATGGAAATTCAATCGGTCCACCGGATTAACATAGTAAGCTGGACGCGTAAGAGTATATGGAAATGGTAGATGGTCGTGAAGGGTATTTTAAGAGTGCTTTGTACACGCACCAACATCAACTATATACGATACGTGCTCGTTCGTCTGTTGTTGCTCTATTTTTTTTTTCAATATCCCAACGTCGTATTTGTTAATCGCCAAAATATAGGAACTCTTGGTAAAGATTCTTCTTCTCTGAATTGATCACCGAGGCAATCGAGCACGTCTGTGCAGCGATTTTCTGATCTCTGTAGTTACCTTAATCGTCCGGCGCTAATTTTGAATTGCTGGCTGACGAAATCTTCACACACTGGAATAATAAAGCGCGTGGTATAATTGCGATTTCTCTTTTGCCCCACCACGGTAGTCTTGTGGCTAAGCTGCTCGGTTGCTGGCCCGCAGGTCGCGGGCTCGAAACCCGGCTGTGGCGGCTGCATTTCCGATTGAAGCGATCGGGTGCACGTTAATGGACTCAAGGTGGTCGAAATTTCCAGAGCCCTCCGCTACGGCGTCTCTCATAATCATATATGGCGGTTTTGGGACGTCATACCCCACATATCTATCAATCATCAATTTATTTTTTTTGTTTCTTTTTTGCGACCTTCGGTCGAGTGGTGTGTACTTTGTGGTTGCGAAGCCGACCAGACAATTACTGGTCTCGCATGATCATAGAAGCCCTGAAATGGGTGTCAGCTGGCAGCTAGTAGTCGGATGTCAGCTAGTAAAGAGGTTGGACAATCATGTGTGCGGAGGGAATATATATTTGACTTTGTGACACCATTCTGATGAATTAGCATGACACCACGGTTTATGACCAAAGCTATATATAGGACTCGACTACGAGCATTCATGAGGACGAGTGAATAATACAACTTATTTAGCTATCATGCACAGTTCCTTTCTTTTCGTGTTCTTGTTTTTTTTGTACGGGATCACAATACAAGGCGAGAGGTAAACAAAGTACATACAAGGGTACAATACATAATTAAGGGCCGCACAACTCAACATCGTCGACCAGTTTCTCTTAGAGTCAAACAAACAGCATTTCAGTAAAAGCCGTTGAGTGTTCCATTTTAAAGACAGTATGTAGTATAAGGTCGTCGCCTTTGTTGCTGATTTCAGCACGTCTTGTATTGTCACGTCGTTATTTAACGCGAATAACACAGGAGCCGCGAAGAATACCTGCCAACAGACGCGAGTGCTTCCTAATAAAGAACAGTGCTAGCTCTTCCGATGTCGTATAGGTAAAGAATGGTGGGAAAGTTTACCACTGCGTTTTCTCATGTGAATTCGAATGGACTATAGTTCGCACTTGCTAATGTGTTGAAAGGCCCTGCACCATTGTGTTTCTATGGTTTAATATGAAGCTTTCTTCTACGCAAGCGTAAGCACTTATCTTTTAACTGAACATACAAGGGCAAGCCAGAAGTTGTCTAAACTCTTTTCATTCTACAGTTTATTAACCTGAGGCTAGGGTTATACATGCACATTATTTTTCTAGGTGATCTTCCCCCTTTTTAATGTACTTTGAACCATGGTCAACGAACTTATAGTTATTCTTCCAAATAAAACCAGGAAGCCACTTTTCCGCTGAATCTTGCATGTTTAAATCTGAGGCAAATCAGCGTCTATACGCAAAGCCGTGAGTGTGGCTCAAACAAGTTAAACTCACATGGAGTTATGTCTGGGCTGTAGGGAGGGTGTTTCATTACCTCAAATCATACCTCTTTGATGATTTCAATAGTGTGATGAGCCGTGCATTCTCATGCAACAGCAAAACTTTCTTCGACAGGAGGCCACGGCGTTTGTTGTAAATTGCGAATTATCGATTCCCCGAAAACGCAGTTTTACGTGAGAGTGCACTACTCCCATCTTGCGAGGATAGACTAGCTGTGACGAATTTCTGCAGCCTTGAACACCCTGTGACCAGATGTAATAGATCGCTGCTCCGTTTTCCTCAGTGGTGTAAACGTCTGATGAAGTATACAAGATATATCAGCAACAAAAGCAAGAAAAATGAACGAAATAAGGCCGTAATTTGACAGCATTATCACCACAGTATAACAATAAAATTTACGATGGCAGAAGACGAACTGCGTATTATCACAAGAGTTATGACGAAAGTGTAGATAACTTCTGACTGGCCCTGAATTTTTATGTGAAACTAGAAGCTGTCGAAAAAAGATAAACGCCAGCAAAAAAAAAAAAACGTGAAAAGCGTCATGCCATTCACCCTCGAAGTAGCGCGATGCCTACGTCTGCATGTCGATATCGATATTGTGAGTCGGCTTTAACCCCTCGTTCACACTGAAGCATCCGCTTTTTACAGCGGCCGGAATTCACCTGTCGCCGAAACGTAGAGTCGTTCGCACTAACCGCCCCCCGCGCCGCCGAATATTCCATCTACCACGAGGCTAACGCGTGATGGATGCGCTGTCAACCGGTTGTTGTTGTATCTCGCAAACGCCGCTACACTATCTGATTGTCTAGGCTTCGATGGTTTTCGTACATCGAAAGCAAGGCGAAGCAGTACTGCTTACTTTTCTGGCAAGTCGCTGTCTTGTAATGAAGAGTAAGACCGCCGACTCCAGTGGCGTTTGTGGGTTCGTCTTGCTCTGCAAGACCGCGACAAGCTCGCTCACGCCAAAGACAAGCTCGGTCACTTCGGACGTGAAGTAGGCACAGAGTGGGTTAAACTCTCGTTGGTTACAACGTTCACTTACGTGCATGCCACTTGACAAGTGAGTAGGGCTTGGCCGCCATTTTTCAAAATGTCTTGTCTAGCGCTCCTATTGGTCCGCGGCCACCGATTTCGCGGCAGACGCCGCAAAAATCGGTCCGATAGTGATCGGCGCGCAGAGGGCCCTTTCGGCGGATCTTGAAGCCGCCGAATCGGATACGGCGCACTTTTGGCGGCCAGAATGCTTTCGGCGGCCACTGTTTAACGTACGCGGTCAATTCGTATTTGTCTCTCTTTCTTTCTCTGTTGTCCCTTCTTGCTATTTTTTTAATTTCCGCACTTCTTTGCACTAGTGCAGGGTGGCCATCGGGAACTGTCCTTTCGTTAACCTCGCTGTCTTCGCCAGCAGAGCATCCAGAGTTTACAGCACACGGCTGCTGACCCGAAGTTTGCGGGTTCGATATCGGCGGTCGCATTTCTATGGAGGTGAAATGCTAGAGGCCCGTCTACTGTGTGACTCCAGTTAATGTTAGAAAACACGAGAGGGCGGAACTTTCCGTAGCCCTCCACTACGGCGTCCCTCCCGATCATATCGTGATTTTGGGACTAAAAATTTGAGACATTACAGTTATTCCTTTACTGTGCTGTGTACCAACGACTATGCTCGCCGCTGTCGTTGTGCGTAACTCTCACAACGATAACAGCGAGCACAGTGTCTCACCGTCGATAATTTGATATGTGGTAGATCGAACGCGTCAGCTATTCATGCATGAGTCACAGCACGTTCCAGCACAATCACAGGCAATTGCGTGCATTCACGAGATTACAGTAATCTATGGTGCGTGCCGTGCATTCCATGTGATTAGAAGTGAGACCATATACCAGATTGCTCTATAATCATGCAGGCGTCGCTTGCAGTGAACGATAGATAACTGATCTAAACCTGCCACGTTCATGATGGAAACCAAGCACACGTATCTGAGGCAACTGAGCCTTAATAAGTTCCTTGATTCATTGATATGTGGGGTTTAACGTCCCAAAACCACCATATGATTATGAGAGACGCCGTAGTGGAGGGCTCCGGAAATTTCGACCACCTGGGGTTCTTTAACGCGCACCCAAATCTGAGCACAGAGGCCTGCAACATTTCCGCCTCCATCGGAAATGCAGCCGCCGCAGCCGGGATTCGATCCCGCGACCTGCAGGTCAGCAGCCGAGTACCTTAGCCGTCAGACCACCGCGGCGGGACTCATTCATTATATATCAAGCATATATGAATATCCAGGGTTTTTACAAGTAAAATCCACGATATGACTATGACGTAGACTGTATAGTTGAAGGCTCCGGAGAGTACTGCCATCTGGCATTCTATAACGTGCACTTATATCGCATAGCACCCGTGTTTTTCGCATTTCACCTCCATCGAAATGTGACCGGGATCGAAAGCACGATATGCGGGTGATCATCCGAGCACCGCAGCCACTATACCACCATAACGAGAATTCAAGCTCATCAATAACACTTCTGTGCATATATGTGGGCGTGAGCGTAGGTGTTATTTGTGAACATATGTGATCCCGGTACATGCCCCAGTCAACACTTGACAGCTGGAGTACAAGCAACGCTGCGAACCAGGGCAACAACAGTAACATCACCGGGGTACTAATTAAATGAGATATTATTGTTGTTGTTCCAATATCACCGGCACTAGTTCACCACTTTTTATATTTTTTTCAAGACTCCCGAAGAGAATTCTGAATTTAATAACTCGTAGAATTCAGCAGAGCCATATTTTTCGGGCTCACCGCCAATGAAGCAGGCTGTAGCTTCAGTTGTACGCATGGTATATTTCGCATCAATTGGATTCTTTCACGGAAACGTCTTACAGTTACACTCCTGGAGAATCTGCAAAAGCTTCAATATCAAATGCTATAATCGTACTGCTTGACAATACATGATATTATATAACTTGTATTTATTATGTTCAGATTTTCTGTTCGCGAAACGAAACATACATAACGCAATCATTGCAGCTTATGTTTGTCATCCGTTTCTGCTGTAGCCTTTGCACAGCCAGTTTCGAACAAATGCCCTTGAAAAAGAAACATTTAAAAGCTACAGGCATATGAGTGATACTCATTGGAACTTTCTGGTATGTGACAAGACGTGTGAAAAACAGTAACAGCTGTTCAAGAAACGATGTCACAGGCACTCACAGCTAGTTCGCTCGAATAAAAGTTGTTGCTCTTCGGTTTTTTTTTTTTTATTTTCTCGCCACCAATTTATAGATGCGCGTGCGAAATACTCGTTTGTTTGTTGGTTTTTTCTCTCTCTCTTCAAACACACGACAGAGCAAATATTTGCGCAGCCAACCATAATTCGTTGGCTGCTGCGCAGCGCCCATCTGGGCTGGCAGTATTTGCCTCTTCTCGGGCAAAGCTATTTTTCGCTCCTCTGCCCAGCACGCTGTCTGAACCCGGAGCGCCGGGGCTCGTTCGTCCCTCCCATTGACGCGGCCTCGCAGACTCGCGCCGCCGACGCGGCCTTATCGCTCCTTCTTGGGCAAAAGGGAGCCGGTTTGAGCCGCCCCCCTTTCACGTGACCAGCGCGGCGCTGCGTCTATAAAGGGGAGCAGCGGAGGCGCGGCGCGGCACATACATACTTACGTCCGCTGCGAGCGCGTTGTTGTTCAGTGCGGAGTAAGGAGCTCTTCCGACACCACCAAACATGGTAAGTCGCCGCCATGCGCGTTGTCCTTTTCTGGTGAAATGTGGCGTCGTGTGACAGGCGTGTATGACAATGCTTCAGCCCGCTTTTTCGTTTGGCACCACGTGTCATTGATCCGGCTGCGCGCCTTGCGGCATTTTTCCGCCGTCCGTCCCTGCATAGCTCCTTTGTTTCTCGGCTTTGAAGGAGTTTATACTTGGCGAAAATGTAGAGTGGCGCTGCCCCTTCGTATAGTCCCCATTCGAGCCCGCATGGGCCGGTGCTGCACCTGTCAGACTTCACGTGAGCTATATATAGACTTTTCCTTTGCGGAGTAAAATGGTCCAGCCTCAAGTCTCGATGATTGTGACGCCGAACGTGGCAAGCTCTAACGCGATGAAAAGGGACAGCCTCGCCCACATATAGTAGCGTGAGGCTGGCCTTTTGACTTATCTCATTTACACAGTCATTGGCATAGCTGCCTAATTCAAGGCTCGTATGCACACTCTCTGCAGCAATGGAGCTGAGTTCAGGAGGCGAGTTTCGATTCGCTCGGACTCTAAAGGCCCGCCGACGCTATCTCTTTGCTGGACGTTAGCGGCCGTATTTGGTAGTGAAATCCCCGTATGACAATTGCTATCTTCACGGCCACTAATCAAGAGCCTCGAGCTGGTCGCCGATAAGCGAGACTACAGTGCGTGCAGTGCAAATATCGGGCCATTAACAAAGGCAATTTCGGTTTCCGTCTTTATCACCTGCGCTACAAGTAGTGCCTTTTGGGCTGTTTCTTTTCGCTATGCGTGTCCGACTTTGTATGAGCGTGCATGTAGCATTCAGTAACCGATCCTAACCTCTCGCGGAAAGGCTTATTTTGCAGATCTTGCTCTGAGGGGGGAGCGAAAGAGCGCGCTCAGCATGCACACATTGAATTGCGTACAAAACCTCACTTAAAATAAGAGAAAGAAAACTCGTTTCTGCCGCGTTTCTCGGCGATTGTGTAACAGCAACAGCATGCATAACGTGAGTCCAGCCGGAAACTTCACTTCTACGTGAGCGCTGATGTAGCCGAGCACACACTGAGTGATCTTTTTTTTTTTTTTTCTCGAAAGACTTCCTGCCGCAAGGTGTACATTCATAAAGCGTTCAGCTCTCTTGCATCGTGCTCAAATCTCCGGTATAACTTTTTCTTAACCATCAGATGAACCTGAGTCAGACAAGTTTCAACCAATACGAGGTTTCTGGGAAACTGCTTCCAGCCAACCTGCCTGGAATTCGTATGTTGTAGCGGCAAACCTTGAACTGCATACGCGATTCTGGGAAGCTATTTTTTCGTCACTCACAGCATGGCTTTCGCTGACAAATACAAATGGTTCTCTTCCTCTGCCTACAGAGTAGTTCCAGGATCCTTACGAAATCTAGTCATTTCATGAAGCCGTGCGTTCTTTCTTTCTAATAATTTAGAAAGATAGGGTGAACATAATGAAGGCTGCTTTGTGTTTCGATATAACATGTGGCGTCATCGGGAATCTAAATATCAACGAATTTGGAACACGCGATTTTCCAGTACTTATACCACTCGTAAAATGGCTAAGGTATTTCAGTGTTCATTCTTCCACCTTTGTAAGGGAGCGAATAATAGAACACAAGACCTTACGAAACGAATGTGCCGCCGAGCCTCATAACTATCTGGGGGCTGTATAGGCACAACTCCAAATATTTCGCTTCAAGAGCTTGCGAGCATTTGTGTGCACATCTTTGTAGTGTTCTGCTTATTGTCGTCGCTTATGCGTCAATAAACTAGCGTTCCACATTATTCGTTTCCAGACGTCCCTCTATTCCGACTATACTATATACTTCTACGCGCCTCTAAAGGTGAAGTCTTACTATGAACGCACAATGCGCCTGCAACTTGGCCGCGTATATCGCTGCCCTTCTACGTAAGAAAGTGATAGAAGTGTGCGTTCTGTGTAAAGCCTTCGCCTTCTTCAGCGACCTGTTAGTCCTTGGCACGATTTTATGCAAATACACGCTTATTCATTGCGCACAACAGCCGTGAACGGTTCGCCTACGCCAGCAGTCGTGAGAAGCGTAGGTTAACTCTGATTAGGCATCAAGTGTTTTCGCGTGCCGCCACGGTATTATCATCCCTTTCCTTTTCTGTACGTGCCTTAAGTATTTTACGTGTGTGGAATCACCTTCACTATAGAAGAAATACCGGCTGATGTTAGTCGTTATACGCTCTTTCAAGGTGTACGCTGCAGATTCCGTCTTTGCAAGCTGGGAAGCGTGTACAGTATTCGTCACAATATCTCTTGTCAACGGATGTCCTTGGTCACAGTTGGCTAGTGTGAACAATTTCTTCTTGGCGACGTGATTACTCACTGTAAGCTTTTGGCTACCATCGAAGTCGACACACGTTGCTAATTTTGTTGTTACAGTGGTGTATCATAGGCTTCTTTGCGTGGACACAGAACTCTGATGCGGTCTCCATGCATTTTTTTTTTCTCGCTCGCACAGCAAACCCATCCCCGATTACATTCCTTTACGAACGAGCGCTACAACCGGTCGCTAACGGCGTTGTCGCGATGTTGGAGGCTGCCGTCAAAATACAAGTCGTGCCGCGCATGGCAGTGGAAAGCTCTTTAGTTGCGTAATTAATACAATCGTTAGTACGGTTGACTAGACTAACGTATCCATATATTCGAAAACTGGCGTTTCCGGTGCGCCACTAGGAATAGAAGCCTCTGTTAGCATATATTGTTCGTTGCGGTGGTATAGCGGTTACGGTGCTCCACTGCTGACGGCAAGGTCGAGGGTTTAATCCCAGCCGCGGCGCTCTCATTTCTATGGATGCGAAGTGCTAGAAGCTCGCGTACTGTGCGTTATCAGTGCACGTTGAATAACACCCGATGGTCGAAATTTCCGGAGCCCTCCATTAGGGCGTACCTCGTAGTCGTATCGCGGTTTTCGCGTGTAAAACCTAAGATAGTACTATTGCCTCAAGATGCCTTTTATTGTGAAACAGTCGTGTGACGCGCACAACATACTCGTAAATCAAGAGTAAAATTGGAGCGCCCTTAAGTTCTCATTCTTTGTCGGTTGTTCCTATATGGAACCACTCACTGTTACAGCGAAAAGTTCGTCGACTCTGCGCGATGCATGATCAATGCATATATAACTGACACCGAAGGATTAAAGCCACAGCTTTGCCGCAACAGCGAAGCAATGAACGCGATAGCAACAAATTGGAACGGCACACGAAGAATGGCAAGCGCGATACGCGCCCCACGTTTCTCACGCACAAATGACGTGCGAAACGTACTCGAAAATACACATGAACGCGAATAAGCGTCTCGGTTGTTACTTCGCTGTGTCTGGCAAGCGCGCCCTTTTCGCAAACGGAGATTGTGCACAGTGCAGTGGCCTTTGCGCGCCCGGTAACTACAACAGAATCATTCCTGAAAGCCAAAGGCGTACGATTGTCCCCACCTCGACGTAAGCGAGTGCACGCGTGATTGCCCAACCGAGATGGGGCCGGTTGGACCAAGTACTCATGGGAGATGAGAGCGCGCCGCCACGTCGTGACGATCTGGCGACGTGCGCTCATTGCGTCACCTCGCTGGTAATGCCGAAAACATGATAGTCCCTCCCGCCCGAGATGCCCATCGCCAGCGATAAGGGGTAGATATAAGTAGTTTGCCATTTGAACGTTGAAGGAGGTGCTCTTTCGTGGCTCGGTGGCTAACGCCTCGCATTCGCAATTCAGAGGTCGGACGTTCGATTACACGCGCCGGAGTCTTTTCCTGGGTTATTTTCCTTTCTCGAGTTTTCATATGTATATATATATATATATATATATATATATATATATATATATATATATATATATATATATATATATATATATAATACGCAGTAAAAAATGGCGACGCCAACGTCGACGCCAGTGGCGAAATTGGGCCAAGAGTGTCCATATAGTTACTATCGCCATAAAAAAAAATATGATCTCACAAGTTCGAAGTAAGTTGCAGTGATGTTGAGTATATACAAGAAACCGGATGGCCGCATCGCGCCCGATTTCGTGCATAGGTGGGCCAGCTCACTCCCGAGTTGACTCGCTCAGAGGTAAAGCCCGAGTCGGTGAGCCCGGCCAACTATAGTACTGGAGAGCTTTAGTCCGAGTGAGCTACCCCTTAGCAGAAATGTATCTAGAAATAGGTCAGAGTCTGCGAAAGTATTGTCGAGAACGATCACTTGCTGGCTTTTCATAGGGTGTTTTTTTTTTGTACGTGTAGGCTAGTGTGGGTACTGATAATTTTAGATATACAATTCGGATGTACTCGTAAACATAGCATATACGAATTTTCATTCAGCATTAATTATTCCATTCTATCGAAGATGGCACAATATCGGTACCTAGGCCTAATATTGACACCTAAGCTATCCAGGTCCAACCACTTTAGGGCCAATCTCTGCCAACCCTCCGAAATCGCTAGATTATAAACTAGAATATGCCAATTCGATTTGGTCTCCCCAACAAAAGTCCCTTAAAGTGACCAGACGTCGCGATTTAGGCGGGAGAAGTCTCGGTTTTGCGACTGTGCTCCTCCCTATCTCGCCAATCTGCTTGCGAGAGGTTTTGTCCAGATTTCAGACGAAAGCCGGCCCTCACTGGCAGTCAGCTGGACCATGGCGACGACACCGCTATACATGGCTATGATCCGATTTTTCTTCCTCTTTCATTCTTTCTCTTATTTTCTGTTTTCCCCGTACACTCGTGCACAGAAACGCCATCATATGGTTCCTATGTATGCTTCGTCAGCTACCGCGCTTTAATAGCCGAGCAACGATGCTAGTGTTCGGACAATGGGTGCGAGTCCAGCCTCGAAATTTTGTTTTATTTATTCTTCTTTTCCCGAGAAGGGTCGTGCCCTCCAGGGGCCCGCCCCCTTTCAACTCTTTGAAGGAAGGTGTTTTACCTAATAGATATAGTAGGTGCTGTTTCCCCAATCTTAAGCAAGTGCGCCCCCCCCCCCCCCGCTCGGAAAAAATTCTGGCAGTAGGCCTGGTTCTCCCTCCCTCCATTCTGCACCCACCATCTTACTATGGTGTCTGTAGAATATGGTCACGAATTTTCTGTGGAATATGGTCACGGCATACTCTCTCGAATCGACTCGCTGGGACTCGCCCCGACCCACAAGTCTGACCCTGAGGTAGTTTGGTTGAGCAGAATCCTTTGAGTCCCAGTGGGTCCGGTTAAATAAAAAAACGTGGGCGAGGCTGAGGTGGCCCTAAGCAAAAGTTCACTTCTTAAGCAGTCTGGGTGGGTTCAATTATTTTTTCAACCTATATTTGCGTAACAGTCTCAAAAGGAAGTGGTGGCGCGCATTGTCGCACAAAAGTGCGAGGTGGTTTTCTTGTCCGAGCAAAGAACTACTAACCAAGAACTGCTAAGTTAACACAGGGCTCGTGTAGAAGGGGGTTGGGGGACTTCGGTTCTGCGACTTTTAGATGCCGTATTAACGGGAAGGTGATGTCTAATGTCTAATATTAGTTTTTTTTTTTTTTGGCAGCTACTTCATGTTTCTCTCATAAACACGGTATTTGAAGACTGGGTCTATCGTGCCCAAGCGAGCCTAATGCTCTACAGATGCTGCATCACGATTGCATTCCTCTCCAAGCACAACATAACTCGTTCAAGGCCGTGTGCAAGCAAGAGCGTTTCAAATATCTGGCCCGTTTTGACAACGCAAATGTTATGCTCAAGAATTTGCTTCTTGCAATACAATGCATCGAAATGCTTGAGGCGATTTCACAACGCCGATGAAGTGTGCTCTGATCGCCGTGAAGCCATTCAAGTTATCGTGGATTACTGGCATCAGACAATGGATTGCGTTTCCGCTCACAATATTCATGTAACTGCAATCGGTACATTATTACCCAGTTGATATTAGTGTGCATGACTTTCCTTTCGCAGAGCCCAAAGTAGCGGGTTACAGTTCTCTGGGCCACGTCGGCCGTATTTTATTGCAGTGATTCATTGCTAAATGTTTATGTGGATTGTTTGATGCGGCAACGATCGTGTAATCTGTGAAGGAATCCAATAATGATGCCAAGCTTATTGCGAAAGTAGATTCGTGAAGCAAAGTTTTCAAATAGTGAAGCTATTCTACACTTGGCTTAATGGAACACACGCAAAATGGACATCACGCTTCTTTACATTCAGCACGCACATTCCGCCTTTGTTATTAGCTCGGTTACTTGAAGTAACTTAGCTATTTAGACCTTTGTTTTACTTGATCCTCGGCCTCTTACCGCGTTTTCTTTTACTTACTTCAGAGGGAGTGCATCAGCGTCCACATCGGCCAGGCCGGCGTGCAGATTGGAAACGCCTGCTGGGAACTGTACTGTCTCGAACATGGCATCCAGCAGGATGGCCAGATGCCAAGCGACAAGGTTTCCGGCGGCATTGACGACTCCTTTAACACTTTTTTTGCCGAAACTGGCGCCGGCCGTCATGTGCCCCGTGCCGTATTCGTTGATCTCGAGCCGACTGTTGTCGACGAGGTTCGCTCTGGTGCCTACCGACAGCTGTACCACCCGGAGCAGCTAATCTCTGGCAAGGAAGACGCTGCCAACAATTATGCGCGTGGTCACTACACCATTGGCAAGGAGATTGTCGACCTCGTGCTTGACCGCATCCGGAAGCTGGCCGACCAGTGCACGGGCCTCCAAGGTTTCCTCGTGTTCCACAGCTTCGGCGGTGGCACTGGTTCCGGATTTACGTCGCTTCTCATGGAGCGCCTTTCCGTCGACTACGGCAAGAAGTCCAAGCTAGAGTTCTCAATCTACCCAGCGCCCCAGGTACGCAGTGTAAAACAACCTTTGCTACGCCTGGGACATGTCACATCTTGGGCAATAGTTTCCAAATACTTGCGATTTGCAGCAGGTTAACAAAGTAGCACGAGTTGGCATTTTCGTAGACTGAAGTGTCCCATATACTTGTGTCCATGATCGGGCAGGAGGCAGTCACCAAAAAGCTAAACCTGTCTATAGATAAAATTTTCATGTCCACAAGCCCGAAAAAGCCTCAAAAGTATTTAACTCTTCCAGATCTAACTATATTCAACACCGAACAGTGAATCCTATTGATGAGCTTGAACACCTGTGCGACAGAGATGCCCTGTGACTGTGCAACTTGCACGCAGGCTTGTGCTCGCTGAGAATGCTAGCATTTATCATGGGCCACCAATCAAGTACAAGTGGCCAATGAACGTTGAGTGGAGGCTAGTGTAGTTGTGCTAATTAACATAGCATAAGCTATTTACAAACCCAATGCGTGGAAAGCGATTAAAGGATTGCATGGTTTGTTTTTGTTACTTGCAATGTTGGCGTTATTACTGTCGATGTCTATAGATGACCAATCCGACAGGTTTACGTGGTCAGCAGCAAGGAACTAGAAAAAATAATTATGAATATTTTGTGGCTTAAACCACCCGTTTACATGAACACTGAAAGACAGTTTCGATCTCTAGGTACTTAATGTCTATGTTGCCCTGTTCGATATGCGCAGGTCTCTACTGCTGTTGTCGAACCCTACAACTCGATCCTGACCACTCACACGACGCTGGAGCACTCGGACTGCGCATTCATGGTTGACAACGAGGCCATCTATGACATCTGTCGGCGAAACTTGGATATCGACCGGCCCACATACACCAACCTGAACCGGCTGATCAGTCAAATAGTGTCCTCAATCACCGCTTCCCTGCGCTTCGATGGTGCGCTCAATGTCGATTTGACAGAATTCCAGACAAACTTGGTGCCCTATCCTAGGTTTGTATATTTTCTTGCTTGTTTCGTCACCTCCGTTCTGCAATTCTCATTTTCAAAGCTACCATTCCACAGTGCACGCAATCGCACTGAGTGAATTAGTCGCACATTCTATATTTTCTGCCCTATGGTGCCTCTAATTCTACTCGTCATAATACTGCTGCTGATTCTCTGGTGTGAAACGTCTTACTGGGAAGTGACATTGCATAATGTAGACGTTCTGGCCTGCCATTTATTTCTCCCCCTGTATCTTCAGCAGCATGTTTATAAGTCACGTTCGCCCGCCTTTTGTTGGTCGTAGGATCCACTTTCCGCTGGTGACATACGCTCCTGTGATCTCCGCCGAGAAGGCCTACCATGAGCAGATTACCGTGGCCGAGATCACCAACGCTTGTTTTGAGCCTGCCAACCAAATGGTAAAGTGTGATCCGCGTCACGGAAAGTACATGGCCTGCTGTATGCTGTACCGAGGTGACGTGGTGCCCAAGGATGTCAACGCTGCTATCGCAGCAATCAAGACTAAGCGCACTATCCAGTTTGTCGACTGGTGTCCCACTGGGTTCAAAGTGGGCATCAACTACCAGCCGCCAACTGTGGTGCCCGGCGGAGACCTGGCCAAGGTTCCACGCGCTGTCTGCATGTTGTCCAACACTACGGCCATCGCCGAAGCCTGGGCACGTTTGGACCACAAGTTCGACCTTATGTACGCCAAACGTGCTTTTGTCCACTGGTACGTGGGCGAAGGCATGGAGGAGGGCGAGTTCTCGGAGGCCCGCGAGGACATGGCCGCCCTCGAGAAGGACTATGAGGAGGTCGGCATGGACTCCAATGAAGGCCCCGACGAGAGCGAGGAGTACTAGAAGGAAGGCTGAATGGCCTCGACGGAAATTTGCTTAAAAATATCGGGATGCCAATGCACTCAATATTTTGTAATAAAGATCGCATTTCTGTAGTACCTCTACAATTATTCGCATAATTGAAAACATACAGCGTGTCAGTGTGATAGCAAATTTTTTTCGAGATTTATGATCCCGTATAGTCCATAAAGGAGAGAGGCCAAAAATAAGAGCAGTAACCGAAAATACGTCTCGTCATCCTTTTAACCCCCACCTTTTTTGGTGTTTTTTTGGTCCTCTAGGTATTTTAATCCAACTGAACAAACTCCCCCATTAAAAATGCACCTGGCTAGCCGACAAACTGCAGGAAGAAATTTATGCGGGCAGTGCAACGCCTGAACATCTTAGTTATAAGTATACAAGTGGTACCGTTGACAATATTCAGTATTATATAAAAAGCGTCCGCAACCAACACCTTGACCTCGCGAGGTGGCGTATGAAACTGCGCTTATACGTAAGGTGCTGAGCTCGTGGTACCCTTACCGGATTCCGCGAAGTTAGCGGTTGGCACCAATCGCAGCTTTTGTTCATGCAATACCTGTGGCACCTGCAATCAAATCGAAACTCGCTCGCAGAGTTGGATTACGGTGGCACTTGAGGATGTTCAAAGTGGCATTACCCATGTGCCGGCCACATCAACAAAAACTCTGCGTCAGCCACAAACCCTGTAATTAAACCATGTGTAGGTACTCCACTAAAGATTTTTGTGAACACAATCTCCAAAATGGGTTGCACCACTGAAATTGGTGAATAGAGAGTTAGGCAAAAAGAAAAAAAAACAGTTGTATAGCTGCCATGTATCTGTTTAAAACTATCTTCACTGTTATTTTACTGAGCGATCGTGCTCACTCTCGCGCAAACTGTTGCGATGCGACGCCATTCCCACACAAAGTTGGTGAAGCGTCATGGAGCACTAGAGTTGCGTGACAACTTCTGGTAAGAATATTCATCTCCGCGACCCAATGAAGCAGTGCGCCACAGCGCAGTGTTGAAAGCCCACCACGTGTTCCATTGTTTGCTCGCATTAAATAGAAATGCGTGGCCGAATCTAGGCGAGAACCTCTCTTTTCTTGTACAGCAGTTCGGTGAACTAACCTATAAACTACAAGCGCTTCATTCAATTTGTTAGCGATGGGAGTTTCAAAGTGGAAAAGCTGAATGTGTGTGATCATGTCAAGCCTGTCCGACGTATACATGCAGGCACTGTAGAAGTGACAGGTAGCGAAGATTCCATAGAAGCACATGGGTTCATTTTGGCAATGCACACGCATGGTGACGCCGCATATATAGTGGTAAGCGTATGACTCTGCATGCACGGACGTGGCTCAGCTTTGTTAACAATGTTAGTTTCAGTGGTACTGCATGCAGAGATCCGTAAGTAATCATAACATATGTGCTGCCGTTGAGGGATCTGGTAAAATATATACCACCTGGTGTTATTTGAAATTTCTGTTAAGATTTTATCAATGTCAAGAAAAATATAGTAATCAATAAGCAGCATTTTGGGATGCCTGCTTCAGGGAACCAACCGAGCTGTGAAGAATGCGTGAGCATTATTGTCAAACACTATAGCGCTTGCATCATAGAAATTCAGCAGGAATGTGTAGGAATTCAAATTGTGTAGTTACTGAGGTTGAACATACAATACAGGCGCTGTCTTCGGTTTTTGTACTTGTGGCAGGCTAAACGCAAGGAATCGTCCGCCTCGGACATCGGTAGTGCTGTAGCCTCGAGGGACGGGCACAGCCAGAGTGGCCGTGAGCGAAGAACAGTAAGACGGTTTATTACTACATGAATACGGAGTACAAAAGAACACTGAGCGCCCGGTTCACAGCGCTTATATAGCCATGAAGCACTGGCGCTATCAGCGTGACGTCACACAGGCTTCTCATGACACCACACTCCATGATTGATATGTGGGGTTTAACGTCCCAAAACCACCATATGATTATGAGAGACGCCGTAGTGGAGGGCTCCGGAAATTTCGACCACCTGGGGTTCTTTAACGTGCACCCAAATCTGAGCACACGGGCCTACAACATTTCCGCCTCCATCGGAAATGCAGCCGCCGCAGCCGGGATTTGAACCCGCGACCTGCGGGTCAGCAGCCGAGTACCTTAGCCACTAGACCACCGCGGCGGGGAACACAACACTCCTTCCCGCAATGTTTTATTGCCTATAGCAATCGGGAGGTTTTCTTGTACGAGCACTGCGTCGAAGAGTCTGAGCACCTAGAGGAGACGCAGGTATTCGCAGAGGGGACGTTGCCGGGGCAGAGCCTTGATGTGGACTTGCATTTGGTTGTTCCGAGGGAGCTGAGTCTCCGGGTTGCTCCGGCGGTGCGGTAGCAGACCTGGGAGATGTACGAACCGGAAGGGGACAGGGGCTCGTAGGAGGGGCTTCGGACCCAGGGTCTGCAATTGAGCTGGGCACGAAACAGGGACGCTTACTGGGGCCTTCTTCGCCACTCTCAAAGTAGCCCAGACGTAAACATGCATGAACCTGTTTTCAGATCCTACGCGCACAAGGTACGTAACGGCACTGCACGTTCTTTCGATGACACCTATCAGTCTCTTGGTATCACCTGCACGAAGGCCTTGAACCAGAACGCTTTCTCCCTCTTTGTAAGCTCTTTCCGACCCTCTTGTTTCGTCTACTTGGGCCTTTACTTTGGACAACAGTTCTTCCATCCGTCTCTCCAGGTCTGGCTGTGGCATAGTCAGGCGAGTGCGGGGCGACCACAACCAAAAACAGTTCTGCTGGTGTCTGACCCGTGGTTGTGGTTGGTGTGTTCCGGTACCTGAACAGAAAGAGATCTATGCGGTGCAGTAGGGTCTTACTCTGGCCCGATGACCTTTCGTCGAGAAGCTGTCGCATTAGATCCCGTTTTACCGTCTGGACACATCTCTCGGCGCTTTCATTAGACGCAGGGTGGTATGGAGTTGTTCTAGTGTGCCGCACTCCATTCTTAAGCAGGAACTCTGTGAAACTCTTTGCCGTGAACTGAAGCCCGTTGTCCGTAACAACTTCCTCTGGAAGGCCATACGATGCGAACACCCCACGCAGCCTCTCGACGGTCTTCTCGGTCGTTGTTGAATTCATCACAAACACCTCCACCCACTTGGAGTGTGCATCCACCAGCACGAGGAGCCACTTGTTGTCTGCGAATGCCAAATCCAGGTTGGATTCGCTGCCATCTGCGGCTCAGCCAACCCCAAGTTTGTAGCGGGGCCTTATAGGTGAAGCGTCCTGTGTCAACTGACAAGTACAGCGACTTTTAACAACATTTTCAATATCTTGGGTTAACTGAGGACACCAGACATAGCTGCACGCGAGCATTTTCATACGCGTAACTCCGGGGTGACTTTCATGACAAAGTTCCAATTCTTGTTAACGCAAACAGTGCGGAACAATTACCTGATTTCCCCACGTAACGTACTGGTGATCTACCGATAGTTCATACCAGCGAACAAAGTACGGTACCAATTCACTATCAGTGACATGCGCAGGCCAGCCATTTGTCGTGTACCACAACACTTTAGATAGCACTCTATCAGTACTCGTTTTCTTGCTGATTATGTTGATATGTGGGGTTTAACGTCCCAAAACCACTATATGATTATGAGAGACGCCGTAGTGGAGGGCTCCGGAAATTTAGACCACCCGGGTTTCTTTAACGTGCACCCAAATCTGAGCACACGGGCCTACAACATTTCCGCCTCCATCGGAAATGCAGCCGCCGCAGCCTTGCTGATTATGTCAGCAGACAGTGGAAGTTCATTGACAACAGAGAAAAATTGTACGTAATCTGAGACATCTCGCTCATTCGCCAACGGCAATCGCGAAAGCGCGTCAGCGTTTCCCATGTTGCTGCCTTTTCGATACACCCATCTGTAATTGTACGCCACCAGTAGCAAAGCCCATCGTTGCATGCGCGCTGAACACATTACTGGAACAGGGGCCGGATTCACAAAACTCACTTACGAAAAAAATTTTGCGCAAGAGAAATTTTGTTGCGTAAGCGATTCACGCAAAAAAAAAAACGTCGTAAGAGGCCATCGTTGTCACATCGGCCGCTGCAATAAAGCGCACTGTGACTGCCCGGGAACATGTCAGCGATGGTGATGCAGTTGCTATATTTGCTTACGTCACCGAGAAGTGCTCGTAAGTGGATTCACGAAGCAAAATTGTGCGTAAAAACAGCGTGGCTGAGAGAAAATCCTAAGAGTAGTCTGGACCACACTTAGGAACAATGTGACTACTTAGAACCTGCCACCGCGGTGGTCTACTTTGGTGCCCTGGCTGGTTTTCAGTTAATTCACGCCCATGAAGGGCTGTCTGATGACTGCTGGTGTGCTCTTATTTCTTTCGGCGCTTTGAGTTTCGTGTGTTGTTTCCCTTGTACGCAGTGGATGGTGCTGACAACCAACGTCGTCCAATAAGTTTGAATTCACAGTAATTGAATAATTCTAATGGGCGTCAATGGCGTAAACTTATATATGTAAAGATTTGTGGTTGCATGAAAACCAATGTACTACGTGAATGGCCGGTGCATTCGAACGTGGCACGGAATATGATCAACCTTATTTGTTATGTTGTTGTGTTACGCCCTATCTCATCCAATTAAAAGTACGACTCGAGATCTTTGCCTCAATGGTGGAAATGACAATCAAAGAGGTTAATGGGAGCACATTCCTTGCCCGCTATTGGAAATAAAAATGAGATAAAGTTTTTAGTGAGTGGTTCATAAAGCTTGTGCTCTAGTGTACTTCCATTGGCTCTAACTGTGCAATGGGTGTGATCTCTGAAATACAGCTGTCGATACACTTTGGGACGATCTGGAACGGCGCGTACTTTGTAAACCGAAGCGTATTAGGGGTGTGCGTGATTGCGCATGGAACTACAAACAAATCATGCATTTTCCCCTTCACTGTTCAGAAACCGATATGAACCGTGATAATATGGCAAGCAGTCAGAATAAAATGACCCTAGTAACTTTGTATGACACCGGAAATATGCAAAACCTCACGATTCTGGAGCAAACCTTGGCTGAATTCATCCCTGTGACAATTAACAGCCGTTTAACTTGGCGCACGAACATCATTCAAAGGTAGAGCGAGCCACTGACATGTATTTTGTGCGACGCAGTGACAACTTGACCAAAGAATAATAGCGTTGCGAAGGCGAATCCCCTGTCACATGCTCTGATCGAAGCAGGCGACAAACGCGAGCAGACGACTGCTTGGCCGACAGGCACAGCTTGTGATTAGTTGTGAAGCAATACCCTCAACATCAGCTCACTCCATGACGTTGCCAAAACACTTCTTCCATCTGGCATGCCTGTCGTGTTCGTCATATCACCCCTCTCGCACGTAAGAGAAAATTTTGTCACGCCGTGAAAATTCCGCAAGAACTTTCTAAGAGCTCTCTTACGTGCTGCGCAGTTGTCGAAACAACATGGCGTCGTAAACAGCATATCGGTCGGTGCGACTTTCAGCAAACGCTTCTCGCTTGAGTTACATCAGCGTTTGACCGGATGCGTTGTGATTACGGCAGCCCTTTCGGTGCGTGTAAGCAGTGCGGAAAGCTGCGGCAGTGCAATGGTGTACGGTGAAGCGCAGCGAAGCCTGTGCGTCAGTGTGATTATCAAGCGGGGATCGGCGCCGGTGTATCGACGGCAACTAGCTCTCGAGAAGCCTGCAATGTGTGTTTGTGTGCCGGTAACAGTTGGTTTGCTTGACTTTCCAGTCTCTCTGTTGGGTGCTGTGCGACATTTCGGATTGATAGCGTTTTGGCACGTTACTTGAGTGACCCCAAGTACGTACGGAAACGTATGAACTACGCGCTGCGTTCGGTTCTTGCTTCGTCACTGGTTATCTCGTACGCTTCTATTTTCTTGTGAGCAATCTAGTGTTCAGGAGTGAAACGATGTTCGTTGTGAACGGTGGTGCTGGGTTGACGTTCCAAGACTTGTGAAGAAGCTGTGCTCATGTGACCGAAAATTGAAAGACAGTGTTGATAACTGTTTTGCCCTGCGAAGTTGCGGTGGTGGAGCTTTGCGCTTTTGTTTGTTAACTTGTCACTTCTCCTTTTTGTGATAACCATAGTCCTTGCGCTGTGATGTGATGAACCAAAGCTGCGAGATGCTACATTCTGTTGTGGATTGTGTTACTTTGGCAGCGCGCCTAGACTGTTCTTCGATAAGAACTTGAAAATTCTATGTGGCAGCGAAAGCCCGTGAACGTCAAGCTTCCCTCAGGCCCCCAGAAAGAGCAAATATTTCACCGGTGCCTTGATTTGGATGAAGTTGTAGGCCAATATCGCCTAACTACAGGTTTCCGAGTTCGCCTGGCCATCGTTTTGCACGGCACTAGAGCCTTGACAACACCCGGTCATGGCCAGTTCTTACACTATATCAATGAACGTGCACGCGTGGCCAGCCCTTCATTGCTGTCATCGGCAGCTTCTAGTCTGCAGATGCCCCTTGCCTGTCGGCCATAGAGCACACTTGGTTCCTTATGGCACCGACGGCTACTAAATGCTGCCATCGGTGAGTTCATCTTGCAGAACTAAATTTCACCGGTACTATAATTCACGCAGTACTATAACGTGTGCAAGTTTTTAAGCCCATCAGATGTAATGTTTCTCTATGGTAAGTTGAAGCATGAAAAATTTACTACTACTGTTATATACATACATATATTATGGAGAAAATACATAAGAAGTTTTTTGTGATTTGACACAAGTGAGCTCGTGTTTGATTATGAGGTTGGGCCTGTGGATTTACCACGTTTGATAGTTGGAAAGTTAATGTGAATTTATTTTTCAGGAGCCAGATTGCACTTAAGAAATTTATGTTATTTTGGAAAATTAGTTCTATAGACGATTACCACTGTGATAGTACTATACTTCAGTAGGACATATATATTGATGTACGTAAATTTTAAAGGAGGCTTCGGTTTATTTAAAAGTGATTATAGCAGATTTTGGTCACTTTAACGAAGTGATAGCTTCCTCAAATAAGTAATAGAAGTGAGTGCTTTTAATGATTGTTTTTATTATCTCGTTTTCGGCTCTTCACAGATCGCAGAGATTGGTTTGTTAAGGTCCTGTGATGCATCGGTTGCACATTCTGGCACGTCAATCCTCATCATGACTTGGAGCACCTGTACAAAAATAGGAAGGACACCTGCTCCCTAACTGTGCAAGTCTATAGCACTGCTGGGACTGTTATTACTATGCGGATGTGGCCTCGAAGCATGCATGGCAGCTGCATCTGGAAGAACTGCGATCTGCTTGGGAGCTTCAAGGGCACAAAACTGCCTATCGGCTGGCTGCAAGGTTAGTTTTTTTTAATACGTACGATTAAGTGAACACCACTTACTGTGCACAAATTGAAAATCCAAGCATGGTTGCTTGCAGTGGATGCCTGTAATATTCTCACACATAATTATTATTCAACATTTATAGAACTTAATTGCAAGATAATTGAGAATCTTGAAAGTTAAAAGCCTGCAGCTTATGAATGAAACTCCAATCATCTGAGACTCAAAAGCTTGCGCTTTTAAACGAGCACAAATACTTTGATTCCTTATTGAGATCTCGAGCTTGTGACTCCCTCTGTGGATCAAGTGCTCTGGAAGGAAAGAGCAAGTGGGTGAAAATCGCCTGGCTGTTCACAACTTGCAAGGAGAAACACCTATTGAACAAGCCTCAGACGACATAGGGCCAGTAACTGCATCTTTTACTTCATGTAGCTTTTTCTCTCTCAGTGCTGTGGCTTGTTGTGTTTCAGCGGAACGTGTTCACCATGATTGCATCGTGATATATATTTTTCTGCAAATTGTACCTGACCGAAGTAGGCATTGTTGATCTCTAAAGGTGACGTTCATTGTGTTTAAAGCCGTGGCTCCTCATCTCTCTGTCTGTGGCTAGCCTACTTCAGCAGCAGGGCGATGCAGCCAGCACTCATGCAAGCCAAGTCATGGAGCGATCCTTTGGTGTTCTGTTCAAGACGCAGCATATCCATCCGGCAAGACACTGGTATCAACAATAATGGTGAGTGTTGGTGGCACCTGTATGAGCCCGTTGTGTTTGTTGCGTATGATTATTCCCCCGATGAAGTGCATTTGTGAAAGGTTTTCTTATTTTAAGTAATAGATGTCAGCAACAAGCACACTCATAATTCACAAGCGCTTTGTGTCTTCTAGACTGCCCATTTACTCCTATACGCAGTATGGTGAGCTGGCTATGTCAGACGGCCTTAAAGTTTTGAACATTGGCTGTTGTGTTGTAATGCAGTCTAACTTCTGTTTCTTAGTGAACTTATTTGTGGTCTGCTTCTCGCACCTAGTGTAAAGTTAAAATAGAAGAAACTCTATTGGCTTTTTATGCCTGGCAGAAGTTTCATGCCTTCATCTATAATATTGTAGTTTTGCTCTTGTATCATAATAAAATATATTTTCAATCTTCACTGTTTGTGTGTGTGTGTTGAGGCTTGTCATTGGCTTCTGAAAATACGACATCTGTAATAATGAGCACATAGTTAACAACTGTACACACTTGCATGTAGCATGGTTGTGACAATGATCTGTATTTTTCTAAGTTCCAGCAGTACCAAGGGTCCGGTGCTCCACGGTCATGTACAGTGTATTAAGAACAGAGCACAGAAGACCAACAAGTATAAAAGGACTGCCAGTAATTGTTCTCCTGCTTAAAGTTTACGACAGAAGAAAGAGCACATTGTGATGCCAGGAGCAGTTTGATTGTATACGTAGTAACATTCTGCGCAGCTGCAGCTTAACTTCTTAGCAGTGCATTATTCAGCAGTTCCTTTGCTTGCATTCCAAATTATTGGAATGCGTGGTCGGCTCGCGCGATGGCTTCGCCGGCATACTCCGTGACCGAGGGCAGCAAGGTGTCAAATGGTAGGGCGGGTTCTCGGCCGTATAGAAGATAGAATGGTGAATAGCCGGCAGTGTCGTGACGTGACGAATTATATGCGAACGTCACAAATGGCAAATGAACGTCCCAGTCCTGGTGGTCTGCTGCTACGTATTTAGAAAGCATGTCGGTTATGGTGCGGTTGAGGCGCTCCGTAAGACCGTTCGTTTGCGGATGGTACGAAGTGGCAAACTTGTGCTTGGCAGAGCAAGAGCACAGGATTTCACCAACCACAGCTGATAGGAAGGTGCGGCCCCGGTCAGTGAGAAGTTGGCGTGGAGCTCCGTGTACTAAAATAATATCATATACCAGAAAGTCCGCCACATCGGTTGCGCAACTCGTCGGAAGTGCTCGTGTGATAGCGTACCGTGTCGCATAGTCAGTGGCGACAGCGATCCATTTGTTGCCTGAGCTGGAGGTCGGGAATGGGCCAAGCAGGTCGAGGCGAACTCGAAAAAAAGACTCAGTGGGAATGTCGATTGGCTGAAGGAATCCAGCAGGTAGGGAAGATGGCTTTTTGCGGTGCTGGCAGGGCTCACAAGCGGCGACGTAGCGTGGAACAGAGCGGGCAAGACCAGGCCAAAAGAAACGACGACGTACACGGTCGTATGTGCGAGAGACGCCCAAGTGGCCCGCCAAAGGAGTGTCATGAAGTTGGTTGAGAACAGTCGCACGAAGATGTGCTGGTATGACAGGGAGCAATTCATGGCCATATGGATCGAGGTTACGGCGATACAGGATGCCGTCTTTTACCAGAAACATTTGTAGAGATGCGTCGCGAGGCCTTGACTCAAGCTTGCCAATGATGGTTCGCAGGGAAGCATCCAGGCGTTGTTCGTGGCCAAGGTTGAGTAGCTGCGTCACAGACAGAAGGTCTGGAAAGGAGTCAGTATGGGCAGCCTCTTCCACAGGGTAGCGTGATAAGCAATCAGCATCTTGGTGTGACCGCCCTGTTTTGTACGTTACGGTGAACGTGTATTCTTGTAATCGTAGGGACCAACGAGCGAGGCATCCTGTGGGATCCTTGAGTGAGGCCAGCCAGCAGAGCGCGTGATAGTCGGTGACTACCCGGAATGGACGCCCGTATAAGTATGGGCGAAACTTGGCGACTGCCCACACGAGAGCGAGACACTCACGTTCCGTGATTGAATAGTTGCGCTCGGCTGTAGATAGCAGGCGGCTTGCATATGCTATAACACGGTCATGTCCGCGTTGATGATGCATTATCATTGCCCCGATGCCATGCCCACTAGCGTCAGTGCGAACCTCGGTTGGAGCTGGTGGATCGAAATGGGCTAAAATCCGCAGTGTTGTAAGGAGCGTCGTGAGCTGGGAAAAAGATGAGGCTTGATCAGCGCCCCAGAAAAACAGGCTGTCCTTCTTCAGGAGGTTTGTGAGTGGGCGTGCAATGATGGCGAAGTCCTTAACAAACCGTCGAAAGTAGGAGCACAAGCCCACAAAACTGCGAACGTCCTTTGTTGACTTCGGAACAGGAAAGTCCGTGACGGCGCGAATTTTCTCGGGATCTGGGCGGACCCCTGCGGCATCGACGATGTGGCCAAGTACGGTTATTTGACGACGAGCAAAGTGGCATTTCGACGAGTTCAGTTGAAGTCCGGCTCGACGAAAAACTTCAAGAATCGCCGATAAACGCTTGAGATGGGAGTCGAATGTGGGCGAGAAAACGATAACGTCGTCTAAATAACATAAGCAGGTTGACCATTTAAACCCTTGGAGCAACGAGTCCATCATTCTTTCGAATGTGGCCGGCGCATTACAGAGACCAAAGGGCATAACTTTGAAGTGATAAAGCCCGTCAGGAGTGACGAATGCGGTCTTCTCACGGTCCATCTCATCCACAGCGATCTGCAAATAGCCAGATCGAAGGTCGATAGTGGAAAAATACGTAGCACCGTAAAGGCAGTCTAAGGCATCGTCGATTCTAGGCAATGGATAAACATCTTTTTTCGTAATTTTGTTGAGATGCCTATAATCTACACAAAAGCGCCATGTTCCATCCTTCTTTCTGATCAGGACGACAGGAGAAGCACAGGGGCTACAAGAGGGTTCGATTATGTCTTTTGCAAGCATCTTTTCGACTTCCTGTTGTATGACTGTGCGCTCGGACGCGGAAACACGGTATGGACGTCGGCGAATGGGACTCGCGTCACCGGTATTGATGCGATGAGTAACAACACTCGTTCGGCTTAAAGCCGTGCTGGCGAAGTCGAAAATGTCCCTATAGGACTCCAGGACGTGACGAAGGGCTTCCGCTTGATCAGGAGCGAGGTCTGATGGTACCACGTGGTCAACGTCGACGCCCGATGAACGTGATAGAGTTGGTTCATTGTCTGAGGTGCAGCAATCATCCACTCTGAAGGGTTCAACCGTATGGTCTTCTAGAGCAGTAATTTCGGCCAGGGAGATACCTTGTGGAAGAATTTGGGCTTTGAGGACAAAATTGACAATAGGAAGGCATGTGCGGTTTTCAACCATTGTCAAAATGGTGTGCGGAACAGCGACGCCATGCGTAAGCATCACGGCATGAATTGGTGCCACCATGTAATCGCCGTCAGGTACAGGTGGTGTAGAGAAGAGGTCGATATGTGTGACACAGTTAGGCGGAAGGCGTGCGAAATCAATGCAGCAAAGGCGACTTTGGGGTGGGTTGGTCAGATCAGAAAGTAGAGGCATTTCAAGGTCAAGACAGCCGGCTGAACAATCTATAAGGGCCGAGTGAGCGATTAGAAAATCCATGCCTAGAATTACTTCATGAGGACAATTTTCTATAACGGTGAAAAGAACAGCAGTGCTTCTATCGGCGATAGTCACACGGGCAGAGCACATGCCAATAATCGTGGCAGTTCCCCCGTCGGCGACTCGAACGGCTCGGTTCAAGGCGGGTGTGACAACTTTCTTTAGGCGGCGACGAAGAGCAGCACTCATTATGGACACATGCGCCGGTATCGATCAACGCGCGCACAGGCACATTGTCTAAAGTAACGTTCAACAGATTCCGGGTGGTCGGTAATGTTACACGAGGATTTCTTGCAGAGGTCGTCGTCAATGGAGCTTCACCTCCAGAAGCTGCACTGCCTAGTTTTCCGGTCGGGGGCGCTGCGAATAGGTCGGAGAGGCAGGACGGCGTTGTGGGGGCGAACGAGATTGACGGCAAGCAGGGGATGGTGAGCGGGCGTAGCGAGGTCTCGTCAGAGGTGCGGCAGAATCAGAGGATGCGGTCGGCATAGGGGAACCAAAATCAAATGTTGAGGACGACTGGTGGTCAGAAGTGGCTTGGGTAGGAGGCCCATAGTGTGCCGGTGGAGCCCAGTGATTGGGCAGTGGCGAGCAATATGACCGACACGTCGGCAGTTGAAGCATATGGGCTTGTCGTCCAGTGTACGCCATTCGGACAAATTGTGCTGTCGAGAGTAGTTGGAACCAAATCAAGGAGCGGATGGACGACGATAAAAAGGCTCAGCAGAGTAGACTGGTTGAATGGGGTGTAGGCCGATGTTCGATAATTCTTGAGGAACGACGGCTTGTATCAGTGAGATAGTGGTCGGTGAAGGATCAGGCGTTGGAAATGGAGTAGCTACTGGTTGGGCTGCCTCGACCTCATGACGAATGATGCGGGTGAGGTTGTCACATCGGGGAACTGGGCGGACGGAGTCATCACAAGAGGAAGTAGCAGCTGTGATCGGCAGGCGCGTGATGCCGTGGGTGACGCGGCGGGCTTTAGCCTGTTCTAGACGGCGGCACTCTGTCAGGATCGTTTCGATGCTCGTGACATTATTAAAAACCAGCAGGTTGAAGGCATCGTCAGCAATCCCTTTGAGGACATGGTTAACTTTTTCTTCTTCTGACATGCGCTGGTCGACCTTGCTACAAAGCGCCAAGACGTCAAGAATGTATGAGACGTACGATTCAGTAGACGTCTGGGCGCGAGTGGCGAGAGTCTTCTTGGCAGCGAGCTGACGACCAGATGAATCGCCGAAAAGATCACGGATCTTCGATTTGAAAAGATCCCAGCTTGTGATTTCGGATTCGTTGGTTTCGAACCATGTCCGCGGCGTGCCGTTGAGGTAGAACACAACATTGGCGAGCATGAGCGTGGGATCCCAGCGGTGGGTAGCACTGACTCACTCGTACCGCTGCAGCCAGGAGTCAACGTCGATGGTGCCGTCAGCGGAGAAAGTTCCAGGATCCCGCAGGGGTGGCAGGGTGACGTTGGTTGTCGACTCGGATCGAGAGACCGGTGGGGATGAGGCACTGGCAGTTGAAGTAGCCGAAGAGTCCCCGGTGTTGCGACCGCTGCGCGTCTCCATCGAGGTACGGGAGTCGTCCACCTCCACCAATAATGTTACGGGTAACTTATTTAATAAATTAAATACGATGCACTGTGCTCGGCGAACAAGATGGCGACAGTTCATCAACAACCAGCCACCAACGTCGTCTTGCTCTTTCTTCCAGACAGGCTGTGCCGGCTGTTGCGTATCAATATAACAGGTAGTGAAGATTCCCTAGCACATGCGTTCATTTTGGCAATGCACACGTACCATGGCACCGCATATATAGTGGCAAGCGTATGACTCTGGATGCACGGACGCGTCTTAGTTTGTTCGTTAAAGAACCCCAGGTGGTCAAAATTTCCGGAGCCCTCCACTACGGCGTCTCTCATAATCATATGGTGGTTTTGGGACGTTAAACCCCACAGATCAATCATCAATCAATCAGCGTCTTAGTTTGTTAACATTATAGTTTCTGTGGTAGTGGATGCCAAGATCCGCAAGTAATCATAACATATATGCTGTCCACTGGGTACCAGCGTCCAGCACCATGCCTGATTAAGTGCCCAGTATGGCGCTGGTACCAGCGCCTCCCAGCGCAGGTACTGGGACGCCGCCGCTCCAGCGTTCCAGTATATATATATATATATATATATATATATATATATATATATATGTGTGTGTGTGTGTGTGTGTGTGTGTGTGTGTGTGTGTGTGTGTGTGTGTTTGTAAGTAAAAGAGCGCCCATTCACATTAAAAGAAAAAAAATTTAAAAATCAGGAGTTCTTCTGGTGGGATTTGAACAAGCCACCTCTTAATTTTAAATTCAGCACGCTATCCACTACGCCACGCCAGAAGATGCTGGCAAGGTTGTAAAATGACTATTTATCCGCAGAACGCGCCGTTCAACTTTATGTTTGATGATTGATTGATGCGTGGTTTTAACGTCCCAAAACCACCATATGAATATGAGAGGCACTGTAGTAGAGGGCTCCGGAAATATCGACCACCGGGGGTTCTTTAAAGTGCACTCAAATCTGAGCACATGGGTCTACAGCATTTCCGCCTCCATCAACAAATGCGAAAGGTAAACACTGCGAAATGGTACCTCCCTGCGATGTGTGTAGTTGGTGAAAACTCCAATGAATTCGTGGCCATGGCCTAGGCCACCCCCAAGGACGACCGGAAGCCCTGTGTCGTCGCTGATTCATGTGACTGCTCGATGCACCGTTGAACCTGGTGGTTGGAGCTAGCGCGGCCGTCCACCGCGCCGCAGCTTCATCTGAGTGTGTCCGCCATAAAGTTTCTCAGTATGAAGTGTGGATTATTGTTGTCGGACGTACTGCATTTTCTAGATTGCAATGCCAAGCGTGGTGCTGTCAAAGGTGAAAGTGTTCTTGCTGCAAAGTTTTGCTTGTCGCGAAGGGCAAGGTCGACGATGAAATAAATGCTTTCGCACAGTTCACGTGTGACTGACCGGACGCACATGCATGAAACCCCAGTGCGTCGGCGAAGTGTTCATACGATGGATGAAAACAACTCTATTGTAGTGTTCTTACAAATCCTGTGATCTCTGAAGGCCAGTGCTACTGCATTGCCGGCTGTTTTGTCAAGTGCGAACACGTACGGCCGTTCTCATTTATTGCTATGTAAATGCTGCAGTGCTGTCAAAGGCCGTGCATGTTATTCAGCAAGACAGACAAGCTGTTTTGTAGTTAGATAGGCTAACGCCGTCGGCAATTGCTCTTGGGCATCGTTTATCAATTGCTGATCGCCTAGAACATTGCGGTGGCACGTCGCTATTTTGAAGCGGCCTGCCGGTTACCTCGTCAGGTGATGGTACACTGAGCGACATAAAAACGTTGCCCGAGACTACGTTGCAGTGCACCTTTCTGTCATCAAAACTTTGATAAACCGTGGAAATTAACATTCCTGACATCTGTGCCGAAGAAACCAATGCAGCCAGCTGCATTTGCGTTTTTCATGGCTTTTTGCGCCACGCCGATTAAGAGCACTAATTCTCAAAACACTTTATCACAATAAATATAGTCAATCCGGCGAAAGTCATCAAAGATCCAATACTAAAGTGTCTGTGGACGGGACCAGCAGCAGCAGCAGGTCAGGTTGATGAGGTAGCGCAAATGTTAAAACAATACATGCGTGAACAAAAAAAAAGAGAGAGTAAGGATGACTGCAATGGGACTTGAAGCGAAAATTTCCAACATGCTGGAAGCTCGCTGCAGACCGCTGCGGCGGGAGCGAACTGCCCTTTTTTTCGCTGTGAGTGAATTCTCATCCTGAAAATCGCTACTTTTAGTGTCGTGTGAAACGGCCTTAAGGCTATACTCTCGAAGCAGCTTAGTTGCGATGCTTAAAGTTTCTGCATTTGAGCTTTGGAACATTTGTAGCTGTCACTTAAACTGTACCTGAAGTAAGTGGCAGGTCAATCAATGCCAGAAATGCATTTACGGAGTGGCGATGCCAGGTGACAGCCGTTTTTCTGGCCTCCCCTGGCAGTATACAGAGGGCGTGACATTGTACAGATAAACTCAGTTATATCATTACCAATATTTAAAAAACACTCATAGAAATACCAATGCAATCCACTCAAAACGTGTGCCAGGGAGTCAGTTCACGAAGGCGTACCAAATTACCAACTGAACATTGTGTGCTGTTACATATCAGTCGGAGAAGTACCGGCTGAGTGCGGCCGGCAGATTTCGGTGACAGCCTGCGTAGCTGAAAGCGCGACGTTCGATCGTCAGCGCTCCTTGTGCGAACATCCATACAAGACAAAATAGTTGATTTAGGTTCGTGGATGTTTAAACTGTACTTGACAGTTATTCTCACACTTTAAAGTTGTGTGTACACAAAGCAAGAAGCACCGATAACATATACACCAACGCGGCCAGAACGACAGGTTTAATGCTCACTGGGCCGGGCGTAAGACCGCTCTCGACGCGGTGAGTTGGGATGGTTTAAGATTCTGCATTTGAGCTTCGGAACATTTCTAACTCTCACCTGACGCAAGTAGAAGGATAAGCATGGGCAGACATACATTTATGCGGTGTGGCTGAATTGAATGGCAGCAATTTTTTCTCGCCTCTGCTGGAAAACCTAGCGAAGCGATCGAAAGAGTTCATTTATATTTCGTCCACTTTGCGACAAAAACAATTCCCTGTTTTCGTTAGGAGTGGCGTGCAGCTCCAGGCTTACGAACACTGCAACTTGGAATCGTTACAGCAATACACGGATGATGCGAATATGGCTGGTATTCGCGGGCGCATATGCGAAAAAGGTGCATTATAATTGCTGCGATACGTACGTTGTTATGGGGGGGGGGGTGTCTCTTGACCGCCGCCGTCAGCAGGTTGTGCTCGTAACTTGCATCAGGACCGACGAGAAGGGAAGTACCGGCGAGACGGCTCAGAACAGCAAATCAAAAGAGTTTGGTCTACATAGTTAGACCAAAGTGGACATTCAAGTTTACAAACAAAGGTAAGAAGCCGAGAAGCAGAGTTCCGGCAGAGTCTCAATCCAGACTGCTTCACCCAGTCTCTCCCTGCGCGTTTTTAAAGGGTTCCAGACGCTTGTGTGACGTCAGGCGCCTCCAGACATGACCAAATATGGATCACCTTGTGTTCGCACCACCTACCACGCCACTGGTCACGCCACCGATCACGCGACTGATCACGCCACGGATCACACCACCGGCGTTCCCACACTCAAGAGCCAGGTGCGAATGAGCCATGAGCTCACCGCGTTCTCGCGCACAGCACAGGACGACCTTCGCGGCAGCAGCGTCTCAGGTTCCTCGGCGTCTGGGCATACACTTCTGCGCCTCTACCCCCGATACGTTTACAGGCCCGGGAGCGTTCGCACGCTGTCCGTGGTCTTGCATTTGGGCCCAAAGGGGTTCGCGTAAAATGAAGCGTAACAGACTGCCCCCTCGCTGATGGAGATCCCGAATGGCAGGGGACAGCATCCACTGTCAACAGGGATCAGTCGTCGAAGCTCGTAGCCTTCTTAACCTGGAGCACGGTACGTGATACCTGGCTCTAGGCCCTGTTCTGTCTCGTAAGGTAGTTCCGCCAGATTTCCCTGATGTTGTCGAGGTTCGCCGGAGGCTGGAGGCGAACCATACAATGGAATCCAGCAAATGGCGACAGTCAAAAGGGGCCAAAGACAATGGTATGAGCTCCTTTCCGGGGCGACCCCGCAGGGGCTCGTCGGTGGGGCTGGTCGCCAGGCAGCTCCGGGTGGTGAGATCATCACACCCCACCGCTTCAGGTCTTTCATCAGCAAGAAGGGAAACCACAGGTTCTTCCGGCGTTCCTGCCAAGAGTTTGGAACCGACGTGGTGTCCGAAGAGATGCCAGATGACAACGAAGTCCTCTCTCTGGGAGGGCAAGATCCTCGCCATGGTAGAGCCGGTCGACTGAACAAACAATCCACGGGAAAACACAGGATAACAAAGCCACTGAAGAAGCAAGCGCGAGACACGTATCCACTGAGCCCCGCCAGGCTTACCTTAAACACAAAAGTCTCAATCTTATTACTCGTACAAAGTACTAAACACACCCCTAATTTCATTGCCCACCTAACGACGCACAGGTCTTCCAAAACTACGGAAGAAATAAGAACACAAAAACCTATGTCAGGAAAAAAAACAATCGAGGCCAATTCATGACCTAGAGGCTTCGGCTTAAGCCATCGGCATTGCCATTGAGACTCCCCTTTTTGTACCGTATTTCGTATGAATACAGCTGCAAAACGAGGCTCCAGCGCAGGAGGCGACCATTTTTGGAAGAAGTGGACTGCAGCCATCTGAGAGGACAGTGGTCTGTCTCTATTATGAACCTCGAGCCTGCAAGGTAGCACGACAACTTTTGCACTGCCCATACGAGACACGCACATTCTTTCTCGGTTGCGCTATACGCTTGTTCTCACACAGTCAACTTACGACTGGCATAAAGAACTGGGTGTTCACCGTCCTCTCCTCGTTGGCACAACACTACTCCCATGCCTCGCTCACTAGCATCACACTGAACTATGAACTCTTTCGAATAATCAGGTGATTTCAGCACAGGTTGACTTGTTAAGGCGGCTTTTAATGCTTTGAAAGCCTCCTCTTTACGGTCATCCCAGATGACAGTTTGTGGCTCAGTTTTCCGGAGCGCGTCAGTGAAAGCGCTAGCTAATTCCGAATATCTCAGGATGTAACGTTGATAGTAACCTGCAACCCCCAGAAATGAGCGGATATCTGTCTTTGAGCGTGGTTGCGGGAAATCGCGTATGGCAGCCACCTTGAGCTCAGAAGGTCGGAGGCGTCCTTGTCCGATTATGTGACCTAGGTAGATCACCTCAGCTTGAGCGAGTTGGCATTTAGGTGCCTTCACAGTTAGTCCCGCTTCACGCAAACGCGTTAGAACCACTCGCAGATGTTGCATGTGTTCCGACCAAGCGGACGAATATATCGCCACATCGTCTAAGTAGGGTAAAGCGAATTCTCCTAGTCCTCGTAACACCTTGTCCATAAGGCTTGAAAAACAGTATGGTGCATTTTTCAAACCGAAGCTTAATACCTTAGGGCGGAACGTTCCCAACGGCGATATGAACGCTGCATATCTGCTAGCCTTTTCGGTGAGAGGAACCTGCCAGTAGCCTCGAACGAGATCCAGCGTGGAAATATATCGAGCTCCACTAACCCTCTCAATGCACTCTTCAATGTTTGGTATAGGGTAAATCTGATCTTTGGTGATCGAGTTTAGCTTGCGATAATCCACGCAAGGGCGTGGATCTTTTCCCGGCACCTCAACTAAGATTAAGGGCGAAGTGTAATCGCTCTCACAAGGCTCGATCACGCCTAATTCCAACATCTTCTTCACCTCGGAATCCATAATCTCTCGTTGGCGCGGTGACACTCGGTAAGCTTTGCTACGCACGGGTTCTGAGGATGTCAGCTCGATGTCATGAGTAACAACTGAGGTTCTTCCAGGCCTATCTACAAATAAGTCCTGAAATTCTTTCAGAAGATCCTGGAGCTCGATCTTTTGCTCCGGCTCTAACTGCGCTTTCGATATTAATTCTTTGATTAGTGGTTCACCATCCTCACCATTTATGACTGATGCAAGCCCTGGAAGTTCAACTGGAATCTCCTCGGGGATGTTCACCATCATGCATACCACTGCTTCCCGTTCTCGGTATGGCTTGAGCAGATTGCAATGATACACTTGCTGTATCTCTCGCTTTCCGGGCAGGCGTATCACGTAGTTTGTGTCAGAAAGCTTTTCAACTACGTTGGCGGGACCTTCCCACTGCACTTCTAACTTGTTTTTCTGCGACGGTCGCAGTATCATTACTTTGTCCCCGACATCGAATCGACGGGTTCTGGCTGTGCGGTCATAGTACACCTTTGACCTATGTTGCGCTTTAGCCATGGCTTGCTCTGATAGCCGTTGAGCGCTTCTTAAACGCTCCAGTAGCTTCAAAACGTACTCGACCACTACTGGGTCTTCGGCTCGGCCTTCCCACGATTCTCGAAGCAAGCGAAGAGGAGATCGCAACGAGCGGCCGTACACGAGCTCGGCTGGCGAAAACCTCGTTGCTTCATGTGGGGCAGTCCTTAACGCGAACATGGTAGCCGGCAAACATAGCTCCCAGTCCGTCTTCCTTTCGTAGCATAACGCCCTCAACACTCGCTTCAGAATGGAGTGGAGCTTCTCCACGGAGTTAGACTGAGGGTGGTAGACTGAACTATGAATTAGTTTTACTCCGCACCTTTCCAAAAACGTAGTGGTAAGAGCACTAGTAAACACAGAGCCTTGATCCGACTGTATTTCGGCGGGAAAGCCAACTCGTGCGAATATGGAAAGGAGCGCGTTAACTATTTCCACAGAGCTAAGTTCTTTAAGTGGAACCGCTTCGGGGAACTTAGTCGCTGGGCATATCGCGGTCAGCACGTGGCGGTACCCCGACGATGTCGCCGGCAGTGGGCCTACAGTGTCCACTACGAGCCGCCGAAACGGCTCTGTGATGATAGGCACCAGCTTCATCGGCGCCCTCGACTTGTCACCCGGCTTACCTACACGCTGACACGTGTCGCATGTCCTTACAAATCGCTTTGCGTCGCAGAAACAGCCTGGCCAATAATACTCCTGCAACAACCGTCCCTTCGTTTTCTTGACGCCTAAATGACCTGCCCAAGAACTTCCATGCGACAAGCGCAGTAAATCCTCTCGATAAGCTTGAGGCACGACCAGCTGATCAAACATTACACCCCTTTTGTCAACATACTTCCTGTACAGTATGCCATCCTTCTCATAATAACTTATGTTTTTCGGGGCTATCTTTTCATTTACCCTGCTCTGGATGTTTCGCAAGCTCGGGTCTTTATCTTGTTGATTCCTCAAGGCCATGCTGTCTACCATTAACAGTCGCTGTAAGCTTTCCAACGTAGGCGCTACAAGTAAATCTCTGGAATGCTCTTCCAATATTTCTGATGGTGCCCGTGCCGTAGCTTCATCCTCCACGGATGGGACCCCCTGCTGTTGTAACGCTGGCGCAAGTTCGACCTCTGCTGGGGAGTCCTGCGTCAGGCCGATTTCAGCTAAAGGGGACTCGGCAACTGCCTTCGCAGCGAGTTCCCGTGCTTTCGAACGCGTTAGCGCCATCACATTTGCCTCCCCAAACAGCTGCCCTCTCTCGCGCAGCATCTTGTCAGATCTATTCGAAAACAGGTAAGGGTATTGCGGAGGGAGTGCCGGCGACACGGCAGCTTCCGTCTCGAGCGTGCCGAAAGGACCTTTGATAGTTACCTTTGCGACGGGAAGGCATGCACTACACGACTCTACAGCCTGCTTGATCCAAGCACACTCACCCGTGAACATTTGCGGTTCAACGTATGAGCTGTGAACTACGTCCATCGTAGCCGCAGAATCGCGCAGTACGCGGCATGGCTTCCCGTTCACTTCAAGGTCGCGCATGTAAGGTTCGAGAAGCTCGAGATTCTCGTCCCTACCACTGATGGATAGAAACACAACTTTTGGTTTCTTACAGTGCGCCGCAATGTGACCTGGTTTATGGCAGTTATAGCAAAGGAACGGTTTCCTCGCTTCTAGCTTCCTTTGCTGTTCTAACGCAGGTTCGGTGTTCCGTTCCGACTCCGACGTATTTACGGTTCGGGCATTCCCAATTTCAGGCTCTTCCTTCGTTTTCACAGGCCCTCTCTTTGGCTTGAACCTAAAATTGGGACCCCCTTTTCGACCACTGTCACTGCCTTCGCGAGCCCGACGTGTGACGAATTCCTCTGCTAGCTCTGCGGCTCTGGCTACAGAGCTAACATCTGGCCTGTCTTGCACCCAATGCCTAATGTTCTCTGGTAACCGGTTGTAGAATTGCTCTAGTAAAAAACACTCAATAACCTTTGCGTGGTCACCGTAGGCCTTCTCCTCCTTTAGCCATTCCACCATGTTTGACTTCAGTTTATAGGCAAATTCAGTGTATGACTCACTCCTTCCTTTCTCCAATTCACGGAATTTCCGCCGGAATGCCTCCGCGGACAGCCTGTACTTCCTAAGCAAACTGGATTTTACTTTATCGTAATCGTCGACCTCCTCAGTGGATAAACGAGCGATTACTTCTGCTGCCTCGCCAGGTAAGAGTGTGAGCAAGCGCTGTGGCCACGACTCACGGGAGAACCCCTGCTTCTCACACGTCCGCTCAAAGTTCACCAAGAACAACCCAATGTCCTCTCCGAGTTTATAAGGGCGAATTAGTTCTGTCATTTTGAGCGATATGTGCACCCCTGCACTGTTTGCCTCGCTTCTCTGCCCTGCCGTTCGCACGCGCTCTATTTCAACCTCGAGTCGCTTTAACTCGAGCGCGTGATCGCGTTCCTCGCGCTCTCTCGAACGTTGAAACTCGAGTCGTTTTAATTCGAGCTCCCTTTCCTCACGCTCTTTCTCTTGCTGTTCTCTACGCTCCTCTGCCTGTCTTTTTGCGGCTTCCCTTTCTCGAATTATCTCAAGGCATTCCGTCAGCTCATCTTCCTCAGCCTCCAGAGCACTAATAGCCTCGATCAATTCTGGTTTCCGGAGTGCGTCAGAAACATCCAAACGCAACTCCTTTGCAAGCTGTAATAACTCCGCTTTACGCAGCAACTTCAAATTCATGGCTGTGTTCAGTGCGACCTTTCCTACTGTACACAACTATCTTGCCGCAGCCCACTTTGGCGACAACAATAGTTCGAATTACCAGTTACGCTTCCCCACTGAAAAAGCCTGGCGAAACTCAGCAGACAAAGCCCCGCACTCACCACTCAACAGCCAAGAATTCCGCGTAGACCCTCGCAAACACTGCATCTGGTTGCGGCCTGGCAGACGAGACGGCTCGTGGATCCGTGTCGCAGCTCAGCCCTCGAGTCGTCAAAATGACTGCAGCATCCCACCGCTGCCACCAGTAGTTATGGGGGGGGGGGGGGGGGTGTCTCTTGACCGCCGCCGTCAGCAGGTTGTGCTCGTAACTTGCATCAGGACCGACGAGAAGGGAAGTACCGGCGAGACGGCTCAGAACAGCAAATCAAAAGAGTTTGGTCTACATAGTTAGACCAAAGTGGACATTCAAGTTTACAAACAAAGGTAAGAAGCCGAGGAGCAGAGTTCCGGCAGAGTCTCAATCCAGACTGCTTCACCCAGTCTCTCCCTGCGCGTTTTTAAAGGGTTCCAGACGCTTGTGTGACGTCAGGCGCCTCCAGACATGACCAAATATGGATCACCTTGTGTTCGCACCACCTACCACGCCACTGGTCACGCCACCGATCACGCGACTGATCACGCCACGGATCACACCACCGGCGTTCCCACACTCAAGAGCCAGGTGCGAATGAGCCATGAGCTCACCGCGTTCTCGCGCACAGCACAGGACGACCTTCGCGGCAGCAGCGTCTCAGGTTCCTCGGCGTCTGGGCATACACTTCTGCGCCTCTACCCCCGATACGTTTACAGGCCCGGGAGCGTTCGCACGCTGTCCGTGGTCTTGCATTTGGGCCCAAAGGGGTTCGCGTAAAATGAAGCGTAACAACATGCACCGCAAGAAATACATATGCTCGGTGTCTGTTAGGGTAACATCTGTCCGTGCCGTCGGATCAAGCGTTTTTTATTCAACGACACCAAAACATACCACGGCAAATGGTACAATAAGGTGCATGCTGCACTGGTACAAACAGCGCTTGCCAGTGGAAATTCCAGTGCTTCGCAGTGCGCGCCAGCATCACAGCGGTTGAGACAGCACCCCTACCAGTGCGCCCGACGAAGTGCCAGTGATTACAAGCGTGTACCAGTGCCAAAAAACATACTGGCATCACGCTGTTTTTGCAATAGAGGTGGAGGGCTCTGGTAAAATATATACCACCTGGAGTTATTTGAAATTTCTTACAAGATTTTATCAATCTCAAGAAAAATATAGTAATCAATAAGCAACATTATGGGATGCAGCCCATAATGTTGCTTATTGATTACTATATTTTGTGGCGTGGTACTATATTTTGTGGTTTTTGAGGTCGCGGGTTCGATACCGGCCGTAGCGGTCGTATTTAGATGGAGGCGCAATGCTAGAGGCCCTCGTAATGTGTGATGTCAGGGGGCAAATCAGAAAGAGTCCCACGTGGCCGAAATTTTTGGAGTCCTCCACTACGGCGTCTCTAATAGTCATATCGCGATTTTGGGACGTAAAACCCCTGATACTATTAAACATAAGGAATCAAAACATATATTGGTGGCACGCTGAAGCACGTTCTTGAACTCATCTGGCTCACTGCAATGGAGCGTAAAACAATGGTCGCAGCTGCGCGCCAATGACGAGCCCAGTAGAAGATTCACCTACACTGACCATTTCCCATTTCCCAAAGAAATAGATTTGAAAGCCCGATCAGCGCACCTCTTTTTTTTTTTGAACGTTGCACACAGGCCACAGCGTTAGTTGTACACACACTTCGCGTCTACGCGAAAATTCTTTTGATGAGTGAAAGCGAATCATTCGCTCTAAAATAAGAAGCACTCATACATTTCTGGTTATGCGTGCTATTTATATGCACGTGGGGCTTTCGTGAATTGAAGCAAAATATGGACACATGCGCGGGCACTGTGGTCGAAGCATTGAACAAAAAACTCCCAAGTGATACTACTGTCTCCGTTAAAGACTTGAAGGGACACTAAAAACAAATAACAATTTACGACAGAATGAAAGCTCAATGTATGGCAACATCTATAACGAATATACTATCAACAACAGTGCCCTACTTGCCGAAATATTAAGGTAAATGCACATGAACACAAGCGCCGCAGTATGACTTTTGCAAAATGATCCCAAAGACATCAGACGGACCACTTACAATTATTCACTAGTAATCGATCTAGCAGCAGTAAATAAAGAACTTTCCGTTCATCAAGAGACGCAATAAAATGCTGCTTGTTCGTTTCTCTTCAATTCATGGGGAAAAAGAAGCGCTGGCCGCTACTATGGGGTATGGTGCGAGTGGTTCGAAAATTCATTTTTCGCGTGGTTACACGGGACAGGTAGTGTCATCTGGGGGAAGCGCGGCTGAAACAAAAGCGTCAGAAATCTCGAAGCACATTGTGTAAAATTGATCAACGGCCGTTATTGCTGCTGTGGCTCCCGCTGCTTTCGGGCTGCTGCTAGTAGCGCGGTCAAGCCGGGCAACATTGCACGCGGCAACCGTGAGTCGGCCCGGTTGGTCGGCTTCTTGAGGCGGGTAATTTGAAGTGCGCTAGCCTGATTCGGAGCGCTAAACCGTGATTTTATTTCAAAATAGGCCCTTCCTTGGCACAAATTATCACTATGAGGTTTCTGGACCGCCATTTCAACAGTGAACCGTCACCTTAATAGTTGACTTTAGTGCCCCTTTAAAGTTAAAGTTATGTTCATAAAACTTTCCTCAACGTGAGATATCTGTGAACACAGTCCTTGAATCATGATCACGTGAACACGTCATGTCTTGATGCCGCTGTGAATGAGTTGGCTACAGCTGTCCTAACCTATTTGTCTTTAAGTACACAATAAATTATTCTTTCAGTAAACTTTGAAGACTCTCATTATGTTTCCTACCAACAGCACCATTGTAAAAGGCAGCAGCGTTTCATGGTAGCATTGAAAAAATTCCGCAAACTGACGGGACACTCGACAAGCTACGGGAAAGACGTGAGAAAGCCCGACATGCTGCGACACGGACGCGCTATCGAAAACTTCCTACTCTTGTCACGGAGGAAGGAAAGGTAAGGAGAGGGCATGCCCAGCCGGCGCAAGCCGTAAAAAATGTGGCGGAAATGACATCATGGCGGCCATATTCACTAGGCACAATGGCGGCGTTGCTATGGTTACGTGTTGCGCAGTGGAGCTGGCCTAGCAGTGAGCGGCCGCTGCTGGCGGCGGCGTGTGTGCCTCCTCAGGTCTCGTGCTGAGCCGTGGCGGACAATATCTGTGCTCTGCGCCACGGTATAGGTTACGCAGTGTTCTCCTGGCTGTTACATTACTCTTAGCAACGTTTACAAATCCCTTTGTCCATCACGGGGTTTCAAGAGTGCGTAGAACAAGTGCATATCCATGTGTCGTGCGGCGGATGACGCGGATGAAGCAGTTAGTGTTCAGCGAAATTGCGGTTGGCACCATGACGAAGCTGAATGACGACGAACGCCTTGCAGGTCAGTGACGGTTGAGCAGTGCTCCTGCTTGTGACAACGGACGACGCTGTTGAGCCCACCAAGACGCCGTGAGGACCATGTGCACATACGTAGTTTCGTGTTGTGTGTGTACAGTAACAACTTGCATGTGCGTATTAAAACACCTTTTCTGTTCCGCTTGGTACACTCTCCACCAGCATTGCATGTAATCTCAACGTAACAGCAACCACGTTCAACTGTCACTATAGCACCGTGCTCAAAGTCACCACGGTCGCAGAATGCTGACGCCGGTGAGTTTCACGCGGAACACGGACACAGTGGCAGGACGCTGCGTCGGCCGCGTGGTGGAATGCAACCGTAGAAGGCGCACGACCGATCGTGTTGTCTGTACAGTTGCTGAATTAATGACGTGAAAGCACTCGCCGTTGTCAGTGCATCTAGCGCGCGTTCTCTCGTAGTTGCTTCTTTGTCGGCGAGCTGTTATTCCCTGTTATTACTTGGACGAAGCGGTTTCGCTGAAGGTGTCCCGCTGTCACAGAGTGATGAGCCCAGTTCCATTAGTTTCGGATCGTCACGACACACGTGCTGCACAGCCCAGGTGCTTTCCGAGCCGGCGAGGGAGTCGCGCCTCCTGCTTCGCATTCATATGTAAACAAGAGAGGAGAATTTGCCTAGTCAATATGGCCGACTTCCGGCTTCATCGCGGCTTCACAACGAGTGACGTCAGGGCCTCTCCTTACCTTTCGTTCCTCTGTGTACTCTTGTGATCCACCATCTCGGATAACCTTGCGCGCCCAAAGCAAGCCTATCTCTCACCCAGGCGCCTAAGCTATCGCATGCTTACTCTCACACGCAGACGCTATCTTGCGTTGAACTGCCAACGTCTGTATCTGCGGCGACCAGTTAAAGGAGCACTGATCAAATTTCAAGATCGAGATGTGCCCATCATTCGATCACTTGGTAGGCATAGTTCTTCTTGGCCAAATTCGAATAGCCTCCGTCGCATTGAAGTTATTTTATTTCGACGTCAAACAGCGTAGAGAAGCTGAGAAGAAAAAATGAAAAATGAACTGCCCTGCGACATCGACACTAGTGCGAAGTGTTCAGTGTGATACATTCCACAATTACCATCCTGAGCTACGATACGCTAGTAACAATGACGTCGATAATCTCTGAGTGTGTTTGGAGCCGACTCCCAGCCATGCTCTCAGTAGGGGCTCTCCTTGCTGTATTAAAGCACGCATGCGATTCATCGTGTCGCATCGACTGATTTTCGTTGTGCTTCAGTGCGTGTGAGTATGATAATTCAGAGATATAATGTGAGCCAGAATGTTCGGGAACCACTGCGTAGTTAAAACCTGCACGTCGAGGCGAGGAAAAAGCGAAATGTGCGTGGCGTTTCATGCCTTTCCATGCCACGAACCTCATTGCAGCCAGTGGGTTGATTTCGTACGCGCCGTTGGACAGAGGGATTGGACGCCTGTCAACAACAACCGCATTTGCGCCTTTCACTTTGCGGCGAGCTGCTACAGGGTAAATCCTGTGTTGGAGAACCAGTTAGGTTTGACTGGCAGTACGAGGTCTCTTCTCGAGGCCGAGGCTATTCCTACCATGTGGCCTGCTGCAGCTGAAAGCAGCGATTAACTCGCCAACGTCAACGACATGAGGTGCGTAGTTGGTGTTCCTGAGCGGAGACAGTACGGCCGGGACTGATAAATTTATTGCATTTATTGCGGAGCTTGTCAATCAAGGATCGTCGTGAATCGCAGCGATACCCAATTCCAGGTTGCAGTCATCATCACTTGCCGATGTTGACAAAGACGACGGCGAGGACAATGATGTTGGCGAAAGAGGCATGTCTAGGCCTTCAGAGACACAGCTGGCTTGATCGTAAGTGCGCTCCTAGCAGACGAATCGCCAGCATGAGGTAACCATTTTTTGTGAAAGCGGCATCAGCTGTGCAGTGGCCTCGACGTGGCCGTGAGGTAGCGCTGCCAGCACTACAACTTGGTGGGTTTCCACCCATTTTGAACTGCGTTAAATAACAAATATATTAATCACTATTACAGATAATCATTCGTCACTCAGATGCGTTTTAGGTCACGAATAGGTATACATCGAAAGCTATTTGTTGACGGAAAATCTTACCATAAATAAATTTGATGTCAGTGCTCCTTTAACATGGCAGGCGATGACTCTGGGGCATAAAAATAAAAAAATGCCTATTCATACCCCTCCCACCTAAAATTAGACGTCTGGGTACCACATCCCCGTCTTTGTATGCGAAAACGATGCAGTTCAAGCGGAAGATATTACTCAAATTCGAAGACATGCTTTCAACGTACGTAGACGTCGAGCACAAAAAATGGGATGAAATCTTGCCATAAATCCCGTTTGCATACAACACGGCCAAGCAAGAAACAACCTGTATGACCCCCTTCAGAAGAATTCACGGACGGGAAGTACCAACCATGTTTGATGCAATCCTATCGCACGAATCTGACGACGTTGATCCGGACGCCGGGTTGTTTACAGAACGAGCGGAAGGAGCAAGGCAATTACCACGCTTGCGAATCCCGCAGCAGAAGAGTACGACGTAGGCCGCTACAATGCTCACTGCAGAACAGTCTTTTACCAGACGGGCGACAGAGTATGGGTTTGGACGCCCATACAGAATCGAAGACTCTCCGAAAAGCTGTTAGGGAGATGCTTTGGGCCATACCTAGTACTACGACGACTGAGTGATGTTACTTACGTGGTCGTTCGTGACAGTTCGTGTAGTACGAGGCGTCGCCAGCGCCGTCCTGAACTCGTTCACGTAGTGCGCATGAAGCCTTATTTCAGGTAATGACTGCGCAAAGTATTTCTTTAAAAAACTGCACTACTGATCTAGCATCAAGGCAATACTCTTTAAGATGAGCCAAATGACGCGTGTGTACTGGTGGACAAAAACGACGATAAGGGGATTTGGCAGACACCAGGTAGTAGAGCTCTGGTGGTCGAAGACAAAGAAGGTTATCTTGCTGTCCGGCTGCTGAGAATCGCTGTGTCAACGTATATCTGTCTTTTGTTTGCGTTGTATCGTGACAATATTATTACTTGTTGCAGTTCAACGTCCCAAAAGCACCATAACATTATGAGAAATGCCATTGTGGAGGGCTCCAGAAACTTTCACCACCTGAGGTTCTGTAACGTGCACCTAAATCTAAGCACACGGGCCGAATACATTTTCGCCTCTATCGCAAATGGTTCTTCATGGTCCGTATTCGATTCCGTGACCTGCGCGTGAGCAGCCCAGAGGTTAGCCACTACACCACCGTGGCGGGTTGAGGCTCGCACAGGAGAGCAAACAGCAGTCGGCTGGAATAGCTTTCTGGCCACATGTGTGAATCGTCTTGGAGGTACACTGAATGGCGCCGGTGTCTTAGAGAATTGAGAGCGGAGCCCTTTAGTGGGTGAGGCTGTCGTAAACGGTCATCGCCGTTTGACGTAACGCAGCAGAACCAGCTTTAGCACATTGAGCGCGTGCTCGTGCCACAAACGTCGCCATCTTTTTAATCATAGACTGCCTCAGTTCTATATAAAGTGTGGACATTGCTACTATAGCTGCAAGAGCAAGAGAACACAAAACGCGTTTGAAAATTCAGAAGAAGCAACGGAGAAATAGAGAGGGAATACAGAAATAACTAAAATAGGAAGAAAAGAAGAAATTATTGTAAATTATAAATAAAACACCAAAAAACTCGTAAAAAAGCGACAAACAAGGCGTGGAGGAAACATAGAGATAAATCAAGACAGACCAAAAACGCTACCTAGCTCTGCACTTGTTTTATGCTTGTAACTGTTCCGGCAAAGCTGCCTTTAATTTTTTCACTTATCTCAAGACAGGATGAGCGGCTGACCAGGTGGAAAGAGCACGCGTTGCACAACGCGTTGCCGCTGTTTCGCGAAGCAGCAGTCACTCATCACTACTTAGTTCTCTGGAATGGTTGTATGCATCGCAGATGGCGGGGTGTTTTTTTTTTTTGTCTGCCAAATGTCGAACGTATTTAACCGCTACACGAAACAAGGTGCTCGGCAATAGAAAAAAATGATTATCGTGTTTGATGGTGTCTGAAGTTTTGAACATTCAGTGGTCTTTAATGTTTAAGACGGGCGTCTACTCTTTCACTTCCCTCAAAATCCATCGCCGCATTTTAGAGGGAAATTGCCACCTTCGGATCGGCAGCTGAGCACCGTTAGCGCTACACAACCAAGCCGCACAAGTGTTCTCATTGTGTATAACTGGTTAATGTGTGTGCTTCAAGCGACTGTTTTATTATAGCGGCACGGTGAAAGGCCCCGCATGACCTAAAAATAGATTTCGCGTTTCACCGGCACTCTGTGTTTCAAAACAATGAGAGAATGGGAGCAAAACATTTTTAGACACTCAAACAGACGCGAATTCGCCAAGCCAATAAACATCAATATCTTGTTTGCTCATCACGATCATCTGGTTGAGAACACTCTAAGCTAACTTAACTGTTGCCACGCACACAATGTCGATGGTTTGATTCCTTACCAAGGCGGCCACATTTCGATGAATGCAAGAGCCCACCGGGTGCATTAAAAAAGAAGGCATGGTTTTCAAACTGGAAGTAGTCCACCAAGGCGACCTCTACAACAGTCCTTTCAGAACTATCGGAATTTAGTTGAACAAAGCGGTCACTGTAAGCAGCGCTCATATAGAGCCCAGCCTCCAAACGTAAAGGTCGCCATATTGCGAGTGTTAGCTTACTTGTTTCATATGCCTGAACACAGGTCGAGTGAATGGAACCAGGAAAAGTCGAAATTGCAAGAAAGGAGTCGTCGCATGTGCTGAAGGTGTCGTATACAGGATACCGCTATTCTCTAACGACACGTGCGTACTTCCAGTGCACTTCGCTCATTACGTCAAGGTAAATCAATGCATGTTTTTCACTCTGCCGCTGGGAATGAATTGCTCGAAGTGTTGTCTCCCATAGTATAACCTAATGCATTATCAAGTGGGCTGCTCACTTTCACCTGCCTGCAGGCGATTTTTTTTCTTTTTTGCAGCTGCACAGCACTACTAGACTCCACGTGATTAGTTAGCAAAGTATTCGTGATTGTCAGCGATACTCTAATTGTTCTCCTTGCGCGTATACTTAGGGGCCCAATAGTCCTCTGAGGTAGTTTACAAGGCGCTCACTGTGGGAAGGAGTCCCTTCAGTTTGAAGGGACACTGTAGACATAGAGAGGAAAACAGTTTGGACTGATTGACTGTACTTCAAGAGCTATGATGTCCTTCATTTACACATCATAGGTTTGATTAAAAACTATAAGTAAAAAATTTTGTTTCAAATTCTATGCCATATTGTCCGCGCGTGACGTCACGTGCTTGAAATGGTACCTCTATTCGGGAGTCATTGCCTTCAAACAGTTTGCTAAAACTTGGTACGTTATGGCTCAGGCCACCGAAGAGGAAACTTCACCTTTGATTGATTCGCAACTACATAGGCCCTAGCTGGGATCGTCATGATATTTGTCGTTAGGGCAAATGATGAGGGAACTTCATGGTGGCCTCACCACCTACACTTCATTTCGGCGTGTTTTCTTGCTTACTGAGCGTCTTCCCTACATGAGCACGGTGTTTTGGTATCATGAAAATAAACGCCAGGCCTGCGCGGAAAGTGAAGCACAGTCATAGCGAAACCTAGACGAGTGGCTTTTCTGAGCATTTTCTAAACACTCATTTGGTAACTGCTTCAAGCCTACTTGTTGGGTACCCACTACCGCAATAATAATATTAATTTCTAGGTATTAGGACAGCACTTCCTATCCTATCCTTCGTCATTCGTCTTACAAGCGTGGAATCTACTAAACACTTGCAGGGAAGTTTATGCCACTTGTACATGCAGTGGCTGACGACGATGAGGAATTGTGCCTGAAGTGGGTATGTTCCACATTCGAGAAGTGATCAAGAACAAGCTTTTGTAATGGGTTGAAGCATCGGACGACCCACTCGTTATGATATTCGGATTGTGTGAATCCTGGTTGCTTTTTTTGCAGTGCTTTGACGCTTTGTTACTCATATTAACATGATTCCTTTCGCCCCATTAAGCTTGCCTAGGGCAAGTTTGGGAATTAGTCCCAAGCATTGGCATGGCTAAGTGGTAGAATACCAAGCTGGCACGCAGCGGACCCGGGTCGGAGACCAACTGTGTTGTTGGTACTAGGGTTTTTTTTTCTGATTTCGCTCGAAGTGGTTACGGAAAGTTGCGGCGGCAGCGGAGAACTACGGCGCCGCGCGTGACCCGAGGTGAGATCTCATAACAGAATTCGCTGTTATGTTAGTTTATTAATACAAGACAAACAATTTAGCTCCTTAGTGGGCCTTCAACCACGGCGTCATATAGTCGTGGACAAACAGACATGAACGTGCTACGTCCAAACCATAAATATACGGTGACACAGCATTTATTTAAGCGTATAGCTAGTCAGCCCGCCGAACTTCAGCGCAAGTTGTACAAGGTTCAGCCGGCGCGTGTGTTTTCATGATAACCGTTGCCAAGTAATTTACGCACAGGAAAGTAATGTGCAACTTGGCTCCACTAAATTTCAGCTTAAAACCAGGCAGACTTGAAGAGAAGGTAGTTAAACCTATTTTCGCAGCTGTTTCCCGGAAATACGCTTAGACTTCAGCCACCACGAGCGCGCGGATCTGTACTTCAACTCCTACCGGTGCGTGTGTGGCAAACGGGGCCAATATCGCTTCGACAGTGTCCTCGATGGGCTACTAGACACCTTTCAGCGGATCTCGGCCGGCATGACGCAAGAACCCGCCGAGGCCAAGCATCCTAGCCAACGCGCCGCCATGGTCAACGCCAGCTGCATTATAGTCTTGGACAGAAAAGAAAACAAGGTATCTTTGCAATGCTTTTGCAACGGTGTTGTACATCAGAACTCCCAAATAGCATTTCTGGCCAGTGATTCATCAGTGTAGCGTCCTCATACGCGGTCTTCACTGATAACGACGCATGATATTGATACATAACAGCCGCTAAACACGACTGCATGAAAGAGGAAGATGAAGTGAGTTTTCGTTTGGTGCTTGACTGTCGCCATCTTGCTCGTCGAGTTCTCTGCGCTGTAAATAGATTAATAAACAAGTTACTCGTAACATTATTGGTGGAGGTGCTTGGTATGGCAAGACCTCAGGATTTCATGAATGACAGCTGATATGAACGTGTGGCCACAGTCGGTGAGAAGTTGGCGAGGAGCACGGTGCACTTATAGCAATCACACGAGCAATCACACGAGCACTTATAACATGTCGCACGGCAGAAAGTCCGCAACGTCGGTATAGCGCAACTGGTCGGGAGTGCTCGTGTGATTGCTTACCGCGTCGCGTAGTCTGTGGCAACAGCAATCCATTTATTTCTGGCTGTGGAGAGTGTAAAAGGGCCCAACAGGTCGAGACCAACTCGAAAGAAAGTTTCATTGGGAACGTCGATCGCCTGAAGGTAGCCGGCTGGATGGGCAGACGGCTTTTTGCGACGCTGACAAGGCTCACAAGCGGCGACATAGCATCGAACAGAGCGGGCAAGTCCAGGCCAAAAAAACTGACGTCGTACCCGATCGTATGTGCGAGAAACGCCCAAATGGCCCGTCATGGGAGCGTCATGAAGTTGATGCAGGAGAGTGGAACGCAGGTGTTCCGGGATGACAGGAAGTAAGTCTGATCCGAAGGAATCAAGGTCACGGCGATATAAGATCCCGTCTTTCACCAAAAACGTTCGTAGGGACGGGTCGCGAGGCGTTGACTCCAGTTTAACAATGATGGCTTGTAAAGAAGCATCCCGACGTTGCTTTTCGCCAATGTTCAACAGCTGCGACACGGAAAAAACGTCCGTGATAGCGTCAGTATCGTTTGCTTCATCAAAAGGGTAGCGGGATAAACAATCCGCATCATGATGTAATTGCCCTATTTTGTACATTACAGAGTACGTGTATTCTTGAAGGCGTAGGACCCATAGAGCGAGACATCCCATGGGGTCCTTCAGGGAGGCTAGCCAGCAAAGTGCGTGATGATCCGTGACCACACGGAATGAGCGCCCGTATAGCTATGGACGAAACTTGGCGACTGCCCATACAAGGGCGAGGCACTCGCGCTCCGTGATGGAATAGTTGCGCTCGGCTGGAGATAGCAGTCGACTTGTGTAGGCTATAACACGGTGATGTCCCCGTTGTTGCTGCAATAGCAGAGCTCCTATGCAGTGTCCACTGGCTTGCGTGTGAACCTTGGTTGGGGCTAATGGATCAAAGAGAGCCAAGATTGGTGGCGTTGTAAGCAGTGTCGTACGTTTTGGAAATGATGACGCTTGGTCATGGCCCTTGATAAGCGAGGCGTTTTTCTTCGAGAGGCCTGTGAGGGGGCGTGCAATGGTCGCAAAGTCCTTAACAAAGCGCCTGAAATATGAGTACAACCCTAAAAAACTGCGGACATCCTTTGTGGTCCTCGAAACGGAAAAGTTCATGACTGCGAGAATTTTCTCCGGGTCTGGACGCACGCCTTGGTCATCGACATGGTGACCGAGCACGGAATATTGACGACGAGTGAAGTGGCACATGGAGGCGTTAAGCTGAAGTCCGGCTCGACGGAAAACGTCCAGAATAGCTGACAAACGATCAAGATGCGAGCCGAATGTGGGCGAAACATTGTCAAGGTAACACAAGCAGGTGGACCATTTCAACCTTTGGAGAAATGAGTCCATTCTTTCAAATGTGGCTGGTGCATTGCAGAGACCTAATGGCATCACCTTAAACTGATAAAGGCCACCAAGAGTGATGAATGCGGTATTCTCGCGGTCCATCTCGTCGGCGGCTATCTGCCAGTACCCTCACCGAATGTCAATAGTTGAAAAATAAGTAGCACCGTACGGGCAGTCGAGGGCGTCGTCAATGCGAGGTAAATGCTAAACGTCTTTTTTTGTAATTTTGTTGAGGTGACGGTGATCGACACAAAAGCGCCATGTACCACCCTTATTTTTAACAAGGACGATTAGAGAAGCCCAGAGGCTGCATGAAGGCTCAATAATGTTTTTCGCGAGCATTTTGCCGACTTCATGTTGTAGTATTGCACGCTCCGACGCAGAGACACGGTAGAGGCGTCGGTGAATGGGAGTTGCATGACCAGTATTTATGCAATGAGTGACAATGGTCGTTTGGCTTAAAGAGTTGCTGGCAAAGTCGAAAATGCTACGATAGCCCTCAAGAACGTGGCAAAGCACTGCAGCTTGCTCAGACGTGAGGTCCGATGACACCATTCGCTCGATGTCGGCGCCCCAAGAACGTGATGGAGTGGAACTACTGACTGAGCTGCAGCAATCGTCAACTCTGAAGGACTCGATATGGACATCTTGGAGAGCGGTAATTTTGGCCATGAAGATACCCTGTGGTAGAACTTGGGTGGTGAGTGAGAAGTTGATTAGTGGAAGGAAGGTGCGGTTTCTCGTAATCGTCAAAATCATATGCGGCACAGCAACCACATGCGTAAGCATCATGGCAGGAATCGGGACCACCATTTAATCACCATCAGGTACTGGCGGCGTGGAGGATAAGTCGACATGTGTGACAGAGTAAGGCGGGAGGCGCGTGAAATCATTGCAGCATTGGCTAATTTGTGGTGGGCTGGTCCGTTCGGAAAAGAGGGGTAAATCGAGATGATGAGAGCCAGCTGAACAGTCTATGTGGGCAGAGTGCGTGGCTAGAAAATCTATACCGAGAATGAGTTCATGAGGGCAATGTTCGATAACAGCGAAAAGAACGACAGTGCTTCTCTACCCTTAGACACTTTACTACCTGCAGCCGCTGAATATGCCGGGGAAGCCATTGCCCACGCCGACCACGCGCGCCAAGTCGCCCATAACCGTCTACAGGCTTCGCAGGTGCACCAACAACAGCTCTACAATTCTCACCATAGGGACGTGCACTTTTGCCCGGGTTCTCTCGTGCTCCTCTGGTCACCTACTCAGCGTGTGGAACTGTTTGAAAAACTGATGTCACCCTAACTGGACCATTCTGTATAGTTCGCCAAGTGACAGACGTCACGTACGTAATTGTTCCAACCAATCCAACAAAGTCATCGTCAGCTTAGAGCGACACCGTTCACGTGGCTCGGCTAAAGCCCTATTACCCCCCTTCGACATCATCTGCGTAGATATAGCAGCGGGACGGCGCTTCTACCGCCGGGGGTTATGATACATAACAGCTGCTAAACACGGCTGCATGAAAAAGGAAGATGAAGTGAGTTTTTTCGTTCGATGCTGGACTGGCGCCATCTTGCTCGTCGAGTTCTGTGCACTGTAAATAGATTATTAAACAAGTTACTCGCAACATTATTGAGTGGGGAGGCGGGTGATTCTGAAAATCAAGAGAAGTGTTGGATATAACACCGACGAATAGGTAGTATGTTGGGTAAGCTATAGTTAGAGATAATTAGCGCAAACGTAAAAGCTGGGAGACGGTAAGTCGGGCCAGTTGGTTAGGATCCATCGTGAACTTTCTTACAGCGCAACACCAGACAAAATACAGGACAGGGAAGGAGTAGAACAGAAAGAAAAGACGGCGCCGTCTTTTCTTTCTGTTCTACTCCTTCCCTGTCCTGTATTTTTTCTGGTGTTGCGCTGTAAGAAAGTTCACGATGTAAAAGCTGGGATATTTACTGTAAAGATTGGAAGAGACAAATACTCTATGCACGATATTGTCTCCGGCTCACCTCGTGTGCGCAAATTTCAGGTTCCGACAGATTTGACAAGTTGCACTTAGGCGTTCGGGGCGGATCACGGTAGATGCCAGACCGCATGTAAATGAACATAAGCTCCAAATCTGAACTTCGCGTAACTGGTAGACTTTATCACAACGCCCCGGAAAACTTTTTAGTAACAATACGTTGATATTGCGGTCGACATTGATAATGCGAGTATTCTACGTGCCTTCTGTCGTTTCGCTTGCGTTTGCGGAAACCTGTGTCTGTTTGTTAGTGAACAAGTTTTGTGGTAAAGCATGAATGAGGGCATAACTAGAATTAAAAAAGTAGAAAAAAGTAAACTATTTTACGGATGAGAGTTTCTAACAAGAAATGCCGCAAACACTCACGAATAAGCGTCACTTTGAAGGTACTTTGAAGGCTCGAAGGCACTACGGAAAGGAGTCGTGTGAATAATCATGAGTGCAGTTTAAATAAAAAGAAAAAATTGAAAAAAGCCAACAGTAAAACAATTTACAGCGCATCATGTAGGGCGAGATTGAAGTTTTTTAGATCCGTTATACAGGCGATACAGCCAGAAAAGTGGTTTCAGGCGGAGCTTCTCCTTAGCACAAAGAAATCGTTATACAGTCCTGTGCGACAGGATTGTAGGCCCAGCATAATACGATGTTAGGTTCTTAATGATATAAATCCAGGTGGATGAGAGAGGGCGTCCTTCAAATGGCTATCATAATGATAGAATTTGTCAAAAAGGTTAAGGCGAGACCATTTGTGGCGCAATGAAACATCAGGCAAGTTTATGTCAAGTTCTCTTCATAGGTAGGACCACATAGGCAAGTTCTCTTCATGAATATGACACTGAAATGACGTGCCTAATTCAATAGCATGAAACATGCCGCGCGATTCTGAGTGGCTTCAAGAGATTGAATAATAATAGCATGAGTTTGGTCCCATATGGCGACCGTACTCTAATTTTGATCTGAGCAATGTTTTATACGATGTAAGCTTGAGTGACGATAGAGCAGACGAAAAGTAACGGATCATAAAACCAAGCATGTGGTTAGTGTTGTTAATCACATATTCTATGTTTTCATTCCAGGAAAATGTTACTATAATTTTAGCATTATATATGATCTAGTGATATTGCGTGAACGACTAGAATTAAAGGAGAAACTCTGACTGAGCTATGAAGTTGGATGTACTCTAGTGGGTAGTGAGCATTCATCAGCCCTGTTAAAGACCCGACACTACAAACTATCTTCTGAATTCGGTGATGCATATACATCCACTTTCTCTCTCTCTCTCTCTCTCTCTCTCTCTCTATATATATATATATATATATATATATATATATATATATATATATATATATATATATATATATAGCACATTTGAAAAGGAAATCGTATTTACTAACGTTTCGGCCGTGGAATGGCCTTCGTCAGAGTGAGTAGGTATGATACAATGCAGCCGCTTTTATAGGCTCACGTGATGAACTCTCGGTACAGCAGCTAGGACAATCAAAGTAAAAAAATGGTAATCTGTCAGATCCTTGTGTTGAAATGACTGACATGCGACGGGTGCATGAATATACAAGTTTCAAATTTCCTAGCGCATCGACACGTGGGGCACAGTATGATTGGCAGGACATGTAAAAGAGCTCTGAAGTAAAGAAATCACGGTTGACTAATATACATATTAATATACACTAAAATATTTTACTAATCTAAGAAGTCGTGTTGTTAAAGTGCGAGGCAGGTGAGCTTTCCTACGTTTTCATTGATACCTGAACGAATGGTGTTAAATTTGTGGATCAAGAAGAATTCCCTCACTTCCCTATCGTGATTTGTCTTGAAACCGGACTGAATAATAGTGGCCCTAATTTTATCGAAACCATGGCCAGGCATACTGACATGCTTCAACAGCGGTAGATTAGGGAGGCTTACGGCATGTGCACGGTGATTATTAAAACGAATTCTGAAACTTGTCTCTGTTTGACCTATGTACTGAGCTCCGCATGTTGAACACTCGAGAAGATAGATGACGTTGATACTATCACACGTGTAGTTCCCATTTATCTTTAAAGAAAAACTGGACGATGTACTTAAAACTGTTTTAGATGTCGTCATATGCGCGCACACTTTGCAACGTGGTTTGTTGCAGGATTGACAGCCTTCATGATGTGAACACGTTGTTTTAGATGAGATTAGTAAATCACGAAGGTTCCGCGACCGCCGGTAGACCACGCGTGGTTGTTCTGTAAAGATTCCTTTGAGCCGCTCGCTCTGTATTAAAATGTTGAAATGTTTCTTTAAGATATGGTTCACATTTGGAGCTGAGGCCGCATGTGTCAAAATTAGATTAGTCCGCGAACAATCTTTGGGTCTTTTGTTAGTACGCAGCAGGTCTGAACGGTCGAGCTCTTCTGCACGTTTGATGGCGTCCGTGATTATGCTGGCCGGATAGCTCTGTTTTTCGAGCGCGCTCCGAAGTTGTTTGCTGTGGCGGGAAAATTCGCTGCAATCAGAGCACAATCTTTTAAAACGGACTGCTTGGCTGTAGGGAATACTCGTTTTGTTGTGTTTCACGTGACTACTACTAAAGTGAAGATATTGCTGCCTATCCGTGGGTTTCCTGTAAAGATTAGTTATCAGCTTCCCGTTACGTAGAGCGACCATGACATCAAGGAAGCTTATGTTCACAGGTGAATATGAGTGCGAAAAAGAAATCGCCGGATGAGCGTTGTTAAGATCTGCTATGAAAGAAAGAAGTTGCGATTGATTGATTGATATGTGGGGTTTAACGTCCCAAAACCACTATATGATTATGAGAGACGCCGTAGTGGAGGGCTCCGGAAATTTAGACCACCTGGGGTTCTTTAACGTGCACCCAAATCTGAGCACACGGGCCTACAACATTTCCGCCTCCATCGGAAATGCAGCCGCCGCAGCCGGGATTCGAACCCGCGCCCTGCGGGTCAGCAGCCGAGTACCTTAGCCACTAGAAAAGAAGTTGCGATTCACTATGGTGCCAGATTAGAAAAATGTCGTTGATGAACCGCTTATAGTTAAATGGCTTATATTCACAATTTGCAAGAAATTTGTTTTCAAGGAGCCCCATAAATATGTTTGCGTAGTTTGGTCCGATTCTTGTGCCCATGGATGTACCGCTAACTTGAACGTAATGTGTCCCATCAAATTCGAAATTGATAAGTTCAAGAATGAGCTTAAGCAACGTAGCTAACGTAGATGCGGAAACTGGTTTGTTGGCGTCGCAATCGTTGTACGCGCAGATAACTGCCTCGATGCCATCTGAGTGAGGGATATTAGTATATAGTGACGTGACATCTAACGTAACGAGAAACAAATTTTGAGGAACCTAAAGGTCAACAATATCTGATAGAAAGTGATTGGTATCTTTAATGTAAGAAGAAAAGCTGGACGGAATGGTGTTGATGAGGCAATCTACATAACGGGAAAGGTTCTCAGTCACTGTTCCAATGCCAGAAATTATCGGTCTACCGGTATTATCTCTCTTATGAATTTTGGGAAGAAGGTAAAACCTGCCAGCTACTGGGCTCAACGGTATTAGGGATTTCAGAGTGCCATAGCTCATTTCTTTATCATTAAAAAGCGCAGTCAAAGTATCACGAACAATATCTTTGAACTCGTTTGTTGGGTCATGATTTGCCGCTTGTAATATGATGCATCACTGAGCTGCCTATGGCCTTCGCTGATATATTTGCTTCTGTCCATTACAACAATGGCGCCTCCTTTATCTACAGGTTTTATAATTATGTCATTACGACTAGCGAGGGATTCAATTGCTTGTTGCTCTCTGTCAGTAAGGTTGCGGTGCAATGGTGTACGTTTTTTATATGCCTGCATGACATCGCGTTGTACAGCTCTGATATAAAGGTCCAGACATTTGTCTCTTTGAAAGGGAGGTGTCCAATGCTTGTAAGATGGCAATGATGAGCTATCGGTATTGTGAGCCGAGGACCGATCATAAAAGTATTCACGAAGGCGCATGTTACGTTCGAAATTGTGAAGATCCTTCACCAACTGAAATTCACTACAGCCTCCTGTTGCAGGGCAAAAATTAAGTCCTCGAGATAACACACTACGTTCCTCAATTGATAGATCGTAACATGACAAATTTATAACGTTATCCTGTCCAGAAGATGCACTTTCCAGCTCGGGCTGGCGCATTTCAGCTGTAGTTAGAATGCGTCCTCGTCGGGAGCATTCCTTTTTTCCTAAGCTGTCACGCGCGACCTTCTTTGACTTTTTAGCATCCAGCTCGGCTAACTTCTGTGACCGATATAATTCGAGAGTTTTTAATTCTTCAGTCGTAAACTGAGAGAATTGCACAAGCTGTTTTTTCCTGATTCCGCAGACCTTTTTCTGATGATTCATAATGGCTAATAAGTATGCTGGTTAGTTCAACAGACGCCCGATTTAAGGTGTTGTGCCACCTTGACAGGTTTTTCTTTGACATTTTTGATGTGGCTGGCTGCAGTTTTAGTTGTAAACCTTTAGGAGCACTTGTTGCCGCGACATATTTTCTAAGCATAGAAATGTGCGATTCACAACGAGTCCGTTTTTCTATAATCTTCCTGGTCCTTAAAAAGTTCATTGAGCCAACAGATAAAGTACTCTCACCCAGCTGGCGTTGTGTTAGTCAGTTCGTTCCTCTCGTGGTTGTGCCCCTGTTCCGGAGTCCGTAGCGGTGTTGAGACGGCGAAAGTGATGCAACGACCGCAGGCGGCGGTAGGCAAGACGTAGGCTGTGTAGATTGCGACTTGTTCATGTGGGCGCGCGATGCTTTCGAGGTGACGTTCTCTGCTACGGAAGGCTTGCTCGTCAGGGTGAAGGTTGCTGTCAGCGTGGTGTTGTTTCTTGAGTTCGACTGTGCTGTGGGATTACTAGGTGCTGAAGGTCGCCCTGCTCGATCCACTCGATGCGGAGAGTCGTCATTCGTTGATGAAGCGCACCAGGCAGCTGATGTCGCATCCACCGGTCTCCTGAAGCACAGGTGGCGGATGTGGCTTGCAAGCAACGACACACCCTCGAAGTTGTTCGACACACTATCCGAAGTTGTTCGCAGTGGCGGGAAAATTCGCTGCTATCAGAGCACAATCTTTTAAAACGGACTGCTTGGCTGTAGGGAATACTAGTTTTGTTGTGTTTCACGTGACTATTACTAAAGTGAAGATATTGCTGCCTATCTGTGGGTTTCCTGTAAAGATTAGTTATCAGCTTCCCGGGAAGCTTATGTTCACAGGTGAATATAAGCTTCCTTGCATATATATATATATATATATATATATATATATATATATATATATATATATATATATATATATATATATATATATATATATATATATATATATATATATATATATATATATATATATATATATATATATATATATTTATTATATATATAAATATATAAATTTATTTTTGTAAATCACTCGCATACAAAAAGAGGAGAAGCGTACAAATCTTTTTTGTTTCTGTTCTAGCTCGTGCGGCTTTTCACATCCACTTCGATAGGCATAGTTTCAATTTGAGACCACTTGCTTGCGGCGTCATTCTTATGCTAAGCTGTTGTGGCCGCTCAATATAGCCAGTAAAAACGTAAATATGTGCACATCAAAGTAGATATAAAGTCCTACCGAAAACTTCACGTCGTCCGAGATCTAGTTACTTGTAGTTATATACGACTGACCCGTCATTATATAAGCAATCTCTATGTACTTTTTCAATTTTCGTATATCAGTTTCTTAATTCGACGATCACGTCTTTTAGAGCAGAGGTCTTAAACACCCGTCCTGAATGCAGCCCACGGTAGTTTGACCAGCAAGCAATGGCACGCGGAGTGTTCGCTATAGTTGTCTAGATGGCACTCACGTTATTTACTCACATATCGCGCTTGATAAAGCTTTGTTCGGATAAGCTGCAGAGATGGCCCGGGTCTCGAGCACACTTGTGAGGCGCCCCATGTGGTCAGTATGTGTTGAAACATAATCACGCTCCAATGTCTCTAAAACGCAATCGGCATGCAAATTTGCGTCAATCTGGAGACTATAGTATTGGTATGTCTGGGAGTGCCGATGCCAACACCCATTCAGAAATCATCTGTATATCACATCTTGCAAATACTTCCTACTAATTTGACGCGCTTTGGATGAAATTTTGCCCTCTGGTCGAGGTGACTTTCACACCCCTGTTTTAGAGCTACCATAACTCTGCTTCTGTGAGATAACCTCAAGGAAATCACTCTGTGCATGCTTTTCGCCTTGGACCTCATTTGCATTGACTTTCTCTTCTGGCTGGGCTTCTTTTTAAATATGCAGATCAGTCGAAGTAACCCAATTTCGTTTAGGACTTGGTTAGCTTGAGATGAGAGCTAATCATTATGGAGCCTCGGATAAGCCAATTGGACAAGCTTATTAGCCTAGTTAAGCTCTATTTATTTTACGGTAATTAGGCTCCTTGGTGCTGCCTTTTCCAAGCAAATTCCAAATGGAACCTGTTCTATGTCTGGCCTATTCTCATAATTTGCCAGGTGACCATGCGAACACTTCATGCGTTTGCAGTACGAGCCGTATACCATTCAGCTCTAGTCAGCTCTGGCCTTGCGTGACCTGCGTGAATCAATGCCAGCTGCAAAAAACGTTTTTCTGAGTATTCTATTCCGCACCTCTTTTCTACATAGCCTTTGCGTTCTCTGAAAATTCACAATAAAATGATTCCAACAGTGTTACCTAAATATGTTTATATGTTTGAGAAATTGATACACTATTGCGAGGGACATAAACAATCTGCTTCTAAACATATTCGAGTTGTAAAGGAATCTCGCAAATGAAGTGCTGCCTGTTTGATGGGTGATTCCCAGCGATGGTTTGCACAGGTCGCTAAGGAATAACCAACCAAAAAGAATTGCAAAGAACGTTGGTCTTTATCACTTTCAGTAGCGTTTGAGGCCTTAAAAGCCCATTCATTTTCGACCTTTCTTTTGAGTCAGTGAATTACTTCTATAAACAAGGCATCACCTGATACATAGCCGCTGCCCCGGAGTCATTTCTGCTAATATTTTGAGGAACCAGCCAACCAACCAAGCTAAGTAAAGAGTGTTCATCTTGTGGACGTATCATACTGATGCATTTTCCGGCTTGGGAATTTGATATTTCGTTACGAAAAGCATTTTGTATGTGCTTCAACCAAATTACTGAAGTTTAGATCATTTGTGGTAATAAAGCTCTATAAATGCTTCTGTTGCTTCTTATAACAATGCGAAAATATGCGATATTTGACTCTATACTCCAAAAGTGCTTTTCCCATAGTTGTTTCAAAAACATAGAGATATGCGCCTCCTCGCTAGTAAATAAGAATTGCTGGAGTTTCACGAGCCAAATTCATGATGTAATAAAGAGCAAGCCGTTGTTGGTTGGAACTCTGCCTTGAATACGGCTACCTGCGGGCTCTGTAACGTGTATTTATACAGATACGCACATGGGTGTTCTTTTTTTGTATCCAATCATGAATTGGCAGCCAGGAACCACACCTCGCGCCCTTGAGATTAGCACCTCGATGACTTGCCTGCTAAGTTACCACGGCTAGTGCATACATCAATATTGGAAGTCTTTCCGCGCAAAATTATCATGTGCACCGTGAAGTAAAAAGTTCCGCAACCTGTTTTATCATACGGCGGTAAAAATATTCGCGTACCCAAGCGATCTCGTCAACTTTCAACCTCATTGAATGCCGTGCTGGCACTCAACCAAAAAGTTTACTTTTCTCCATTTGAAAATACTGGACTACTCCCTACACCCAAAGCTTGAAGAACGCATGACATTAGAAACATTATGTTGCACAAATTGACTATTTGATGCGACAATATCACGTGAAGTGTTTATATTCTCCAGACGCTTGTAGAAACCCATTGATGTCGCATCCATTGCGCGTGGGGTAGCTTTGAAGGGCATTTTTTCTTTTCGCGGTTTTATCTATTGCCACAAGTGTGATAACAGTGTGCCATGTACGCCTTGCGGCTCCTTTTAGGCACTTTAAAACGTTATCTCTGAGTTACTCGCATTTACGATACGCAACATGTATTCCCAATGAACTAAGGATTGTAGACACAAGTCGGCGATCCTATACGGCCTGTTTGAGGAAGAGTGGATGGTTTGACGCCTTCTCAATCTTTTCTAACTTTACCGCACGAAACAAGTTTACCTACTATGTGTATATATTTTAATCTCAGTCTCGCATAAGCGTTTGCTCTCTAGCACTACATGAAAAACCGTCTTTAAGAACAGGGATGGGTGTGCCATGGCTTAAGTGTCCTGATTTTCGGTACATCTGAGTCTTGCTCACCCTCCTCTCCTATAGTGTTTCCTCTGGTTTGCCTTACAAATGTGAAGCATGCTGGGGTCGAGCTCAATCTGGTGTGTGGCGTGACCACCCTTACTGCGCAAATGCGTCCCTTCCCTCTCTCTCCTCTGCCGCTTCCCCACCATCGCCTCTCAACGCCGACGCAGGCAGCGTCCGCTGGCGAGTTGCATGAATGAAAAAACCGAATGCTCGCGCTGCCCAACCGTAAACTGATCACGATATACACAGGGTGTTGCAGGTAACTTGAGCCAGAGTTTTAAAATATGGCGGCGCACGCGATTACGATGCGACCAAACGCATGTTTCTCACTGTTGCCTGGGGTCAAACTATTTGTAGTGTTCTCAAATATTGTTTAATTAGATATGTTTAATGAAAGCCCTAAGAGATAGCATTAATGAAAGGGTGGTAGGTATCGTAATTAAACTGAATAAGAGATACAAGATAAAGGTGGTACAGGCCTACGCGCCTACATCCAGCCATGATGACGCTTCAGTTGAAAGCTTCTATGTAGACGTGGAATCGGCAATGAGTAAGGCAATGAGTAATACAATACTGATGGGAGACTTTAATGCAAAGGTAGGGAAGAAGCAGGCTGGAGACCAGGCAGTAGGAGATTATGGCATCGGTACTAGAAGCGCCAGAGGAGAGCTACTAGTAGAATTCGCAGAACGCAATGATTTACGGATTTTGAATACCTTCTACCGAAAACGAGGAAACCGCAAGTGGACATGGAGGAGCCCTAATGGCGAAAATAAGAACGAAATAGATTTTATAATGAGTGCACACCCAGGCACCGTGCAGGATGTGGAAGTGGTTGGCAAGGTACGATGCAGTGACCATAGAATGGTACGGTCTCGAATTCGCCTAGACTTGAGCAAGGAACGACAGAAACTGATACGCAAGAAGCCAATCAATGAGCTAGCACTTAGAGGGAAAGTACAGGAATTCAGTCTCGCTTGAGAACAGGTACTCGGCTCTTAGTGAGAAAACCAACCTTACCATATATAAAATGAATGATATTCTGACGAGTATCATTACGGGGTGTGCAGTGGAAGTTGGAGGCAGGGTAGTTAGACAGGACACTGGCAAGTTTTCCCAGGAAACGAAGAATCTCATTAAGAAGCGTCAAATCGTGAAAGTCTTAAGTACAACAGACAAAATAGAACTGGCAGAGCTTTCGAAGTTGATTAATACGCGTAAGGTATCCGACGTTAGAAGGTATAACATGGAGAGAATTGAACACGCTCTGAAAAACGGAGGAAGCGTCAAAGCAGTGAAGAGGAAACTTGGGATAGGCAAAAATCGGATGTATGCACTAAGGGACAAAGAAGGAAAAATAACTACCAAGATGGATAGGATAGTTAGAATAGCGGAGGAGTTTTATAGAGATCTGTACAGCAGCCAGGACAACCACGACTTTAATACTATAAGAACTAGCAGTAACCCAGATGACACCCCACCAGTAATGGTTGAAGAAGTCAGAAAAGCTTCAGAGAGCATGCAAAGAGGCAAAGCTGCTGGTGAGGATCAGATAACATCAGATCTGCTGAAAGATGGAGGACAGATTCTGTTAGAAAAACTGGCCACCCTGTTTACGAGGTGTCTCCTGACGGGAAGAGTACCAGAGTCTTGGAAGAACGCTAGTATCATCTTATTACATATGAAAGGAGATGACAAGGACTTGAAGAATTACACGCTGATTAGCTTGCTCTCTGTAGTATACAAGCTATTTACAAAAGTAATTGCTAACAGAGTAAAGAAAACATTAGAATTCAATCAACCAAAGGAACAAGCAGGATTTCGAACAGGCTACTCAACAATCGACCACATTCATACTATCAATCAGGTAATAGAGAAATGCTCAGAATATAACCAACCACTATACATAGCCTTCACAGATTACGATAAGGCGTTTGATTGACTAGAAATATCAGCCGTCGTGCAGACACTGCGGAATCAGGGCGTCGATGAAGTATATATAAACATCCTGGAAAAAATCTACAGGGGATCAACTGCTACCATAGTGCTTCATAAAGAAAGCAACAGAATACCAATCAAGAAGGGTGTAAGGCAGGGAGACACAACCTCCCCAATGCTATTTACCGCGTGCTTACAGGAGGTTTTCAGAAGCCTAGAATGGGAAGAGTTAGGGCTAAGAGGTAATGAAGAGTACCTTAGTAACCTGCGCTTCGCCGATGACATTGCATTGCTGAGTAACTCAGGGGACTAATTGCAACTCATGATTATGGAGTTAGACAAGGAGAGCAGAAAGGTGGGTCTTAAAATGAATCTGCAGAAAACGAAAGTAATGTACAACAACCTCGGAAAAGAGCAACGCTTCGAGATAGGTAATAGTGCACTTCAAGTTGTAAAAGACTATGTCTACTTAGGGCAGGTAATAACCGCGGAGCCGAACCACGAGATTGAAGTAACTAGAAGAATAATAATGGGGTGGAGGGTGGTTTTGGGACGTTAAACCCCACATATCAATCAACCAAGAATGGGGTGGAGCACATTTCGCAAGCACTCTCAAATTATGACAGGTAGATTGCCACTATCCCTCAAGAGAAAGGTATATAGCAGCTGTATCTTGCCGGTACTTAGCTACGGAACAGAAACCTGGAGACTTACAAAGGGGGTTCAGCTTAAATTGAGGACGACGCAGCGAGCAATGGAAGGAAAAATGGTAGGTGTAACCTTAAGAGACAAGAAGAGAGCAGAGTGGATTAGGGAACAAACGGGGGTTAAGGATATCATAGCTGAAGTCAAGAAGAAGAAATGGGCATGGGCCGGGCATGTAGCGCGTAGACAGGAGAACCACTGGTCGTTAAGGTTAACTAACTGGATTCCCAGAGAATGCAAGCGGGTTAGGGGGAGACAGAAGGTTAGGTGGGCAGGTGAGATTAAGAAGTTTGCGGGTATAAATTGGCAGCAGCAAGCACATGACCGGGTTAACTGGCGGAACAGGGGAGAGGCCTCTGTCCTGCAGTGGACGTAGTCAGGCTGATGATGATGATGATGACGATGATGATGGTGATGATGTTTTAACTGACTTTTCAAGAAACAAAGATAGATAATTTCTATGAGAATGTTGTAAATTGGTTTTCAAAAAAGGTCGATTAGACATTTTGAACTTTATATCTGTTAAGTATTAGTGTTTTCTAGGAATCGCAAATGCCCGCGAAATACCAATAATACCAAGTGACAAACTGGCTCGTGCTCCAGTGCACACAATGATTCTAGTGCTCCGCAACGTTTCGTGTACGAATGATCATTGCATTTGCCCCATTGTGCTTCTCAGCAGGACCGCAATGATTGTGGTGGCTTTACAATGAACACGTTTGCAATCGGCCAAAAAAAACAATAATCACTGTGAATGCTTATCGCTGCCATGAACCGGTGTGAGGGAAGCGTGTCGTTTGTATGCGGAACGTTAGGGAGCACTAGAATAATCGAGCGCACGAACGCGCGAGCGTGTTTGTGAAGTGGTATTTTTTTTCGTGGGCATTTGTAATTAGCAGAAAAACACTAACACATAACAAATATAAAGTTCAAAACTCTCTATTTGGACGTTTTGCATACCGATCTACAGCTTTCTCATTGAATTTTTCATCCGTCTTCGTTCTTTCAAAACAGTTAGTTAAATAAACAGATCTAATAAGCATTATCTGAGAACACAAAAAATAGTCTGACAGACTCCAGGAAATGTTCAGCAAGATTCATTTGGCTGCGTCGTAATTATGTGTTCCGGCATATTTTTAAACTCTGGCTAAAGTTACACGAGACACCTTGTATACAGGCACTGTACATTTACCTCCTATTCAGTGCCTGTGAGCGATTTCTCCTGCGGGTTGTTGGAGGAGAATATTTTGCAGCGTTCGCATTAATTAAAAGTGGGCTGCGGGTCTCTGCGTCCACATTGGAGCCTTCTGTCTCTTATTGCCCATTAGCAGCGGCTGGCTTTCTCCAACAGGAAGTAATGGTCCATAACTGCATGCTTTGCACCTCTCCAGATTTCTCTCGTGCGCAACGCCGCGATGTGCGCCAGCGTCAGCGCCGCCGCCAGTGTAATCGTTACCACCCGGTGCTTCAAATCTACACATAGTTCTCTTTAGTGGGAGATGGTGTAATTTTTGTGTCCTTAATATTCGGCTTTTTTAACAAAGCTTCTGTTGATAGGTGCCTGTCCACCCTTCCATCTTGATTCGAGGTTATCTACGTTTCTCGCGCAATACACCATCAACCAGTACCAACGACCCAACTCAGCATTCTTGTGTGTGTAATCTCCCTTATTCGGAATGACAGAGCTATCCGAGATTCCAACATGCTTAGGAGACTTAAAAAAACCATTTTTATGGCGCAGTATCGTAAGTAAATATAATTCACACATAATTTCCTTGGTGAGATGTATGATGATTGAGTTTTACCGCAGAAGCATTCACGGTAAAGTTCTCCACCATCACCTTGACACCCGTCCTAGGATGTTTTCGCTTGAAAGACGCATGAAGTCTTTTTGATCGCAGCGCATGTGTCAGCGTCTGCAGCGGCTTAGTGAAAGCCCCTTCCCAAGATCACCCAAACGCGTGTTTGGCAGTGCCAGAATTAGCTATCATCGTTCTTCGGGTGCGTCGATTTCACATTACTCTTAGTAACTTCGCTTGTGAGACAATGAGATTGCTTTGTCGAGTGAATTGACCTTCGTGCTGCCTATCGGTTCATCGGTTGAGCCACAAGAAAAGGTGAATAAGAACAGGAGCTTTCGTGAGTGAGAACTCAGGGATTTCGTCTAAGGGTCGGGCGGATCTAAATAATAAAGACTGTTAGATCAAATACAGCTTATTTTGCTAGCTGAGCTAATCTCGACAAATTCTCCAAGAAGTGGCCACGGGCGGCCTCCAGCTTGGCTGGCCTCTTTTTCACCTGATCAAGTGCCACTTGAAGCGTTCTTTCGCGGTGGTGTAAACAGCATTCCTGTAGCTCTAGTGCCTGTGCATGAATTATCCATCCGGCTTACCAACCCAAAAGCAGTGCAAGCTGAGCTCCAGTCGGCCACGTGCCACTACCTTCACGTTACAGATGTTCGGGTTTGGCAAAGGTGGGATAATTTGTAGATCGTCTGACCAAGCTTGGGTGCATGATCTTCTGAAATCCTCGAAATTTGGATCGAAGAAAGTGAATGGTTTCATCCCATCACACCTTGCATGCACCAAGAGGATTGTTCGTGGCGTAGATAGTAGCTTAAGCCGAGAAGAGACACTCGAGAAGCTCTCCGCCGCTGGTGCAATAGCTATATACTGGTGCAACAGAACAGTCGATAAACAACGGGTCCCCCCTGAGTCGGTGATAGCCACATTTTTCTTTATGTCATGCCCTTCGGAAATCAAAGTGTGACTTTTGATTTTTAGAGTAGACACACTTGCCTCACGTCCATTACAATGTCGCAACTGCTGGCGCTATGGCCATAGTATGGGAGGTTGCAAACCTGCTTTGCGTTGTTGTTCTTGTGGTGATGGCCACTCCCCGGATGACTGCACTGCTCAAGTCCTCAAGTGCTGCCTGTGTGGAGGTACACACAAGGCTGATAACTCTACATGCCCAGCTATAGAAACCAAGAGATACAAGTCTTATAAAGTATGGACAAAGAGCGATGCTCACGCAGGGAGGCTAAATCAGTGATAAAAGAAAGAGAACATGTTTATGCTAGCGTAACTGCACATCACCAGACAATGATTAAGGCAAATATTTCGCAAGATGATCACAGAATCGGTCAAAAAAGCTATGGCGAAACTGATGGAACGTGTCGTAGAGACTGTGTCCACAAATGGGGCTATTGCCACAAGTAATAGTGTTCCACCAGTGGGTCACAGCCAAGGAAATGTTCCCTCACAAGATGATATTCAAACGATGCCCTCGAATAAGAGTCCTAGTTCCAGCTTGTCTGCAAAAAGTGGTAGCTCTTCAGACTCACAAATCTACCATGCAGATTTACAGGAATGTGCAAGCATAGATGTTTACCCACGTGCACAGAAGCGAAGGGGGCCTCCGCTAAAGGTTTCTGATACCTGTACTAACTATAAATAAAAAGTTCTACCTCAGGTCAAAAGTACAGTTAACATTTTGGAGGATGCAGCAGCCTCTACGGTGCTTTTGTCACCGGAAGATAGAGGAGAGTGCTGCAGTGGAACTGTCGATCCGTATTGCTGCTTCTACTAATCTCAGCATTTTAATTTCTCAGATTCGTCCAGATGTTGTCATATTGCAAGAAACTTGGTTATCTACAGATAAATTCTTTAGTCTGTGTAATTACCAACCATTTCGGTTAGATCGTCCATCTAGAGGAGGTCGTTTACTCACTCTCCTGTCTAATAAATTCCGCCATAAAGCAAGGCTATCCTTTTAGCTAATGTCTACAGAAAGTGAAATATTAGCAGTAGAAGTAACTCTTCCAGGAGGTCTCAAAATTTCTCTGGTTAATGCATATTTTCCTTTGAGTGTGCTAAATACTCAGTCACTAGATTCAGTTCTTCTAAACTATGGAAAAAAGGTTGTGCTAGCTGGTGATTTCAACTCTCATATATCATAGGGATTTAGAACTGATCAGAATGAAAAGCGTCTATGGGACTGGGCGGCATTGAACAATTTCACCTGTCACAACGCTGGATCATTAACATTTTTACGGGGCCAGTTCCGTTCGGTGCTAGATCTTACGATTTCGGGTCCAGTACTTTCACTGTTGTCCTGGGAGACTGTTGACACTGGTTCGATTAAAGACGACATACCCGTGATAATTGAAATCCACGTGTCAAAGCTAGTATAATGCACAGCATCTCGTTCGTTCGTTTATTGACCACAATATGTTTAAAATGAATTTGCGGGCAATTTTTACATCTTTGACTGAAAATCCAAGCAGCGCAGGTAATGTTTGCAATATTCTTGACTCTGCTCGTAAGAGGTTGGAGTTCAAGATACAAAGAAGAAAGAAACCTACTGTTAATATTTGGTGGAATGAAGACTTCTCGAGGGACTACAAACGCCGCGTCGGAAAGCAGCGTGGAAGCAACTCATGCATAATCAGTCTCCTAGTAACTGGAACAACGACAAGTTTATTGCAGGGAGTTAGATGAATATAACATTCGCCATTTTGAGATCCTTTCAAAATCAAACAATAAAAGCGCATTTTTCTGGTATCTCAGATATATGAAATTAATTCCACGTCTCTTAAACGCAGAATCAATAGTGCACACTACCCTAGAAATAGAAGATTCACTAGGTGCAATCACCAGGGGTTTGGAGGCTATATTTTCTACCTGCATTCATTTACCTCTTGTGTGGCCATACACACTCGAAAATACTGAAGATACATCATTGTCGGTTCTCTCGTCAGTTGTAGCACGTTTACCAGCGGCAGCACCAGGCCCTGATGGTGTCACTACGAAGATGCTGAAAATCTTCTTGGATGTTGCTACGAATGTGTTATTGGACACTGTAAATTGTTTTATAAAACACTCTTGGATTCCTTCTGTGTTGAAGGTAGCTAAAGTGATTCCCCTGCTTAAAGATAAGAACAAGGGACTTACTCTAGACAACATTCGACCGATTTCGTTAATATCCAATTTTGTAAAATTGATTGAGAGACTATTACATGCCGAGATAACTAAATTTGTTACTGTTAATAAATTATTAAGTCCTGCAAATTGGTTTTAGAATAGCAATGTCTATCTGGTGAGGTCACGTTGATTTGGAGAGTAGAATCCAACTAGCATGGCGACAGAAACAGTATGCAGCATTAGTTACACTAGATATCTCTAAAGCCTACGATAGTGTCGGATACCGAACTTTACTAAGAAGGATAAGAGAGATTGGCTTGCCTGACTTTTTTATTGTGTGGACGACTGAGTTTTTGCTAGACAGGTAGATTTACTGTGTACAGGGTGGGATATCAACAGAGAAATTCAGAGAGGCACGAAGTATTCCCTAAGAAGCGGAAGAGTAGCGGGGTATTTCCCGCTACTCTTCAATATCTTGCTTGCTTAGCTCCATTCTTCGTCATCAAAGAGTGAACACGTATGTTTACGCGGATGACATAGCATACTTTGCATCTGAGGATGACATACATTCACTTTATACCCTTTTACAAGGATACTTATCTACCTTGGAAGCTTGGCTAGACAGCATTTGTTTAACTCCTAATGTACAGAAATGTGCAGTTCTAGCGTTCTCCCTGTAAAACAATATAAGTATATCACTCTCATTCCACCAAGCAGATATTCCCCAAGTGCAAACACTCAAGTACCTCGGAATCATTTATGGTGGAAAGCTCCACTGGAGGATGCATATTGAACATACAGTGAGCAAAGCGTCACGTGCATTAGGCCTACTAAGGAGGACTAGTAACAGTCGATGGGGCATGCGGACAGACGCCTTAATAATGATTTACCGGATGTACTTGCGCCCTATACTGGAGTTTGGGTGTGACTTATTTTCTGGCATACCAGCATGGAAGATACTTCCGTTACTTCTAATTGAGTGCCAAGCACTTCACTGGTGCCTGAGGTTACCCAAATTTGTAGCAAACTCTGTTCTATATAAGAAATCACGAATTCCTTCTTTACCTGTTAGATTCAAACTATTAACTATTCAAACATTCTTAAAGGTCTATGACTAACCGATAATTCGAGAAGAATATATATGTATCAGTGATCCAGCTCTGTTTTTTTTAATACAACACGGCCTCGCTTTCATACCCCTCAAGTAATTGTTACCCAGAAGCTGTAGCATCCGTTGCAGATAAGGCCTAATGATATAGAGCCTATGAGTGGCAGGTTCAATGAATTAGCCATATCTTATGACGATACATATACTAACAATGCGAAATTACTACCTAGTAATCTTCTGAATGGCATTTTTCAAGCGCACTCAAATCAAAGTGGTTCTACGGTTGTGATAGCAACTGATGCTTCGCAGTGTGAAGAAAAGGCTGAGGTGGAATTTTTTTTTCTACACAACTAGACTGATCATTTTTTGTTAGGCTTCCTGATTACACCCAAATATTTTTGGCCGAGTTCTTAGCTGTTATATTAGGCCTACGTAACACTCCTTTAACCATTACTTCTGCGGCTATAGTTACAGATTCATTGTCGTTGTGTTCGGCACTAACTGCTTCAACAGATTCGGAGATTCTAAGATTATGGCGATTACTTGTTCCTCACTATTTGCGAAACTTCCGATTAATTTGGGTGCCAGGACACAAAGGAATTGTGCTCCATGAAGTTGCGGACTCTCTGGCGAAAGATTCTCTGACAGGTCCAGTTCTGTCTCTCCTTCCTGTTACGGCGTTCGTTACTGCAGCAAGGTTCAGAAAGTATGCATTATCAGTGTTTACTCAAAGTCTCGATTCATCGCCGGACTTTCTGAACCTACAGTTTCCTTGGAGCAGGAAATGGTGTGCAGCAAGACGAGCTGAAGTTGCAATAACCAGAATGCGTTGTAGAATTCCAAATCTAAATTTTTACATGCACAGAGCGGGTTTGGCGGTGTTCCCTTATTGCTCATATTGCAACGAACTCGAAACTATTGAACACTTCTTGTTGAGCTGCCGACGTTTTTTCTTACACAGAAAACGTATCGAAATTATATTGCGGCAATGTAGTCTACCGGTTACGTCGGCCGTTCTGCTATTTTGGGCTTTTGCGCTGGGACACTCGGACAGGAATCTTTTCAAAGCTGTCGAAAAGTGTATGTGTGACTCGAATAGATTTGGTAGGTGTACCAACTACTAACAATTCTTTATTCAGCCTTCCTAGTCACAAGATCTTCAGTCTCAGGGAGATTACACAAAATAGTGCAACTTAAAATAACAATTATTCATAATTAACGTTACATTAAAAATCATCTCAAAATTACTTTAGCTCTTAATAAATATTATTCATAAATTCAGTATACATAATCCACACGACTCATGACTGATCCCCCAGAGTGGGTAGGTGCCAATGATCCAAGGAGCATCATCATCATCATCATCAACTTGACTGCGCAGTCTATCTCACGTGGTGCTTTTGTTCGTGCCAGGCAGTACTCACCCAGCGCCACGTCAACTTGAGAAATGAATGAATGCGAAACCAATAAAACTAGGTTCCCATTTGAGTGCAACATATACATCAAATAGTAATAACAACTACAACAATCATAAATATTTATTTTAATTGGGATGATATTATTATATTGTTGTTAATAACATTATTACGGTAATAATTATAATATTTATTTCTGGTGTTTCGCGTCATCAAACCAATATATAATTACGTGAGACTCCGTAGTAGAGTAATCTGTAAATTTGGGCGATCTGGCGTTGTTTAATGAGCACTGACATTGCACGATATACGGGCCACTATCATTTAGCCTCCATCGATAGGAAACCGCCACGGCCGGCATCCAACACACAATCTTTGTGCCAGCAGCCGAGAACCGTAAAAGCTACACCACCACGGCGGGCAATTTACGTACGGTTAGCCAATAGGATTGTGTGGATTATCGCTGATTTCTTTGCTGACCCACGTTTGCGAATCCCCGTTAGGAAGACGACAATGGCGATGAAGAAGAATGGAATACATTTTTCGGCGCAGCGATGTGAGGTTGTTCCAAAATATTTGCTGAATAATATTCGCCTGACTCTTCGCTGAGCTCCCTGAATGGTAGATAGTTTCCAAACATCCTAGGATCATCATCATCATCACCATCATGCTCAGCGTGCACGCGCAGTGAAATCCTCGTGGCATGGACCTTTCTATCGTTCGCTGGGCCATCGCGTCTCGTCAGAAAACCCCTGTTTTTCCCGCTTGCCAAAGCGTCATGTCCTCCTTCAGGTTCTCTTACGCTGCCTGACGATCTTGACCACAGTTCTACGAGGACGAAGAGCTATGCAAAGTTCCGGTTCGACGTCCGTTTCTCCAGTAAGTTTTACTCCGTCTTCTTCGGGGCTTTGTATTTTTGTAGGCGCAGGGGACGTAGTCTTTTTCTGAGTGGTTACAGTCCATCAATACCATATTCAAGCTCACCTAAAATCTCCATTAACAGTGAAATGGCATGATAGCACAGTGGATTAGTTATTATCGGGATCATTTAGTGCGTGCAGAAATTCTCTCTACGCGATGCTCCGGACCCCTGATAGTAGTTATTGTGTTTCACATTCACAAGTGGGAGACCCTTCCAATTTTTTCTTTATATTTACTTTTCCCTGCGATCTTTGTTATCATACTTCCATCTGTCAAGTCGAGAACAAACGCTACAGCTAGAGGCCCGTGCACCTAAAAATCCAGTGGCAAACATTTACACGTGCTTCAACTGGCGTGGCACATTGCCGTCTCTTTTCAGTACACTCCCCCCCCCCCCCCCCGTAATGCTGCATACGTTTGAGCTTCTTACTTCTCTGTAAAATGATCAGGTGTCACGGCACGGCTTGATATTGAAATAACAAATGACTGCATCGATTGTAGCATTCTGTCAAGTTCATACGGCGTGATGCATCCAAAAAATTGAGCGCAGAAATTCGGAGCTTGCATCACCGGCCGCTTTCTGTATTAGCGTTTGTCACAGGTCCCGTTAATTAGGGAGGCGATCGCCGGGCTAATTCCAAGGGCCGAAGTATCGGCCCCCCGTGTCGCACCACGAAAGCGTGGACAACTTAGAAGTGGTCCTTTTTGGCGCGCCAGCGGACGCCGGCTGTGGCCCAAAGAACAAGCCAGAGCCGAGAGTTGATAAACAAAACAAATTTATATTCTCAATAATGGCAGATCGAAAACAATACACAAGAATGCACACTCCACAATGGTTGCATAGAATATGTCACCAATCAAACAACGTACTACACAGTACAATCAGCCACACTCGAAACAACGGACACAGACAACAATACACACTACAATGCAGTCGCATGCATTGAACAACCAAGACACTTAAAGACTAAAGAGATAGAAAACCTATCCAGTCCAAAGTTCTTGGAACAAAATTCTGGATGATACTCTTCCGAGAATCACTCACTCAAAGTCCAGCGTTGTTGTCGTTCCGCTACCCCGAAGTTTCTCTTCCAGGAAATCTCGCCGAAGTTTCTCTTCCAGGAAACCTCACGTCTTCAATTGGCTACTCTCAAAGCTTCAAACTTCTTCGCCGGAAACACGTTGGCTTCACACACGCAGCCGTTGCCACGCGTCTTCGCTCGATAGCGGCAAACACACACTCTTGCCTGTAGCTCGAGTCGTCACCCCTCAGGTGGAAATCATCTTCTTCTCCTGCTTTGTCTCTACGGACAAAACCTTCGCCGACTACACGGCGGAATCCCTACGCGCTCTGGCGCTAACTTCCGTCTTCTCCTGATCTCTCACCTCGGCTGCTCGATTAAATACCCATCGCGCGAGATTCCAGAAAGTTCTCGTCATTTCGTCGGCGCGATACGCAGCGAAGGCTGGGGAGGGGCTGAGACGGTTCGAATGCTGTCCGCGACAGATGACTCAACCCGGCTTCAACCACGCCCCTTTCCATCTAGAAAATTCGAGTGCTTGCTCGGCTGCCGTGGTGAGGTGAGGAGGTTCGTCGGTGAGCCTACGCTTCCGAGAGGGGGGAGGGTCGCGCACCTGGGGAATCTTTAGATGTTTGTTTTCTCTTTTTTTTTCTTTATGGTTGTCCTCGCGGCTCCACTCCGGCGTTTCGTCGCGAGAATTAGGCGGCGCGCCCTTTTGGAGCGCTCGTTCTGTGACAGCGTTTCCCTGAGTATTAATTTTTTTTTGGTACCTGTCTGGGCTCTCGGTCTTGGGAAGACGAGTTCTTGCAGTTTCGGAAGCTTATCTAGCTAACTAAGTCAACTGCAAACTTCCATATTAAAAACCATATTCTTGCATGCCTTAGCTTAACACCTAAGACTTGAACTCTGATTGGCTTCATTGTGATATTCTACAAACATCGTAGTGGCACAAAAACGACCTTCATAGTTCTTGTCTCATCCTACTAAGCCAAGGTTGTTTACTAATTAACATGTCACCAATAGTTCGGGGCTCATGTTTTTTCCCCACCTTGTTCAGTCTTGGTTATACCTTGACTATCATGTGTGCAACACGTGCAGGGGCCGAAGCCTGAACCTTCCGGCAACGCTGGCATAGCCACGGGATTGCTGTATGCGCGGAGTCCACTTAGCGATGCTCAAGCACACACCCTATCTAACTCGGTGCGCAAAAGGTTGCGCAAGTAATACTAGAGAGAGAGAAACAACTTTATTTAACTGAAAAAAGCAATAATAAAAAGGAAAGAATGGGCATAAATTCTGAGAGATGTACTATTGAGGATAATGTATCAGTTGGGCGAAGTGTTTAATCTGACAGTTTTGTTTAGAGGAAGCATCGAACTCTTCGCGGTTTAAAAAATTTAACAAAGAAGGTAGTCTGTAGGACAATGTATGTTTGTCATAAAAGGTTCTTGGGGTGGGTACAGTCCAAACTTCTTTGTGCCTGATGAGTCGAACACTTGTGTTTACGCTAAGTTTAGCATGATGTAGTGTAGTATTGGTACAATGTTTGACAAACTCTTTATAGCATAACATCAGCCTGTAGTTGTACAAAAAGAAAACTGGAAGAATATCATATTTTAGAAAAAGAAGTTTTGTAGAGGACAGATAGTGTTCAGCCGCAGTATGTCGTACGGCCCTTTTCTGTAGTAAGTGCAACTTGCTCAATTTTGTCACACCGGTTGTGCACCACACAGTACTGTAACAAAGATGATACCAGTGCATTGTATATCATAATTTTGACCTTAGTGGGAAGAAATCGCATACGTGCAAGGACACCAATGGCCGATGACATCTTAGAGTATAGAATATCAACATGTACATTCCACGTAAGGTGTCGTGAGAAATATACACCAAGAGTACTAACAGAATCAACCATGTCTAACTTCTGAGAGCCCAGAAATCAGCTCATCTTATTTATCAAGGTTTTCCCTTTAGGCGTATATAAAATTACTTGTGTTTTTGAAGGGTTTAGTTTTAGTAAATTCACTGAAGCCCTGGTATCTATAGCAGACAGTGTTTAATTAGCCATTTCTTCTATCTCTGTTTCCATGCTCCCTGTAATAAAACTGTTGTGTCATCTGCGTAAGAGACAAATGTTGCGTTGTTTGTGCAGTGTACAATGTCATTAATAAAAATCAAAAATAAAAGTGGCTCTAAAATACTTCCTTGTGGCACACCTACAACGACCGGCTTCCTTGCAGATATTTCATTGTTGGCATGTACGAATTGTGTCCTGTCTGAAAGGTAGGATTTTGAAAGAGCATGCGCTGTCCCACACACACCATAATTTTCTAATTTGCTGAGAAGGATGGGATGATTGATTAGGTCAAATGCCTTAGAAAAATCGACGTATATGCCTAATGCCATTTTTTTACGACTAAATGCATCTATGATTATTTCTTTATGAGTCAAGGGGGCTGTTTCAGTAGAGCGATGCTTCCTCAACCCATGTTAAAAATCTTGAAGCAAATTGTGGTGATTAAAAAATGATAACAATCTGATATGCATTAATTTTTACATTGCTTTCGAAAACACTGGGATTATTGAAATAGGTCGATAATTGTTAATGTTCTCTTTAGTACCATGCTTGTAAACAGGAACAACGCGTGAAATCTGCATTTGTTTTGGAAATACACCTGCAGATAATATTAAATTATAAATATGGGTAAGAACAGGGCATATGATGTCAAGCACATGCTTTATGGGGCGAATCTGGATACCATTGGCGTCCAAGGAGCGGCTGTTACTAATAGTACTGAAGCAAGAAAAAATTTCCAGTGGTGTAGTTGGGGCAAGAAATAGTGTTACTACGCGTTCACAGGCAGGAACTGAGCATAGTTATCGAGGCCATCAACATTATTTAACTGAGGTTTTCATTAAAACAACTCATTAAACGCATCCGGTATCACCTTTCCCGAAAGTTTTTGGCCATTGTGACTCAAAACGTCCGGAAGTACTGAAAGTGAAGTAGGCTTTAACAAAGCATTCAGTTTGCGCCAGACCACATCACTGTTTGGATTGACTGGGCCACTAAACATTGCTACGAAATAGGTATTCTTTGCAGACCTAAGCTGACTTGTTAGACTATTTCGATATTTTTTAAATTCGCTTAGGAGGGCTGGATCTCTAGACTTCACAAATTGAGCATACAGGGCATGTTTGCCTTTAATCATACGAAGAAGCTCAGGCGTTAGCCAAGGTTTGCGTGCCCTGGATGCCCGTGCCACTTTTTTCTTGGGGAAATGATCATGGTAAAGTGTTTGGAAAGTGCGAATAAAAGCATTGTATGCAACGTCACTATCTTTCGATCTGTAAACGCTATGCCATGCCTCTTGGGCAATAACTTTGCGAAATTCTTCAAGATTTGATGAGGTAATAGATTGAATAAGAACTGGCTTTGTAGTTTTACTAGCAATAGAGTGCACTCGATTTACCAGTAATATAATACCTAGGTGATCACTAATGTCAGTGTACACAACATTGGCCTCTAACAAGTCGATGATAATATTTGAGATGAATACATCCAACAGGGATGCGCCGTCGATAGTCACACGTGTTGCAGAAGATATCGTGTTTGAAAAACCATAATTTGTGATGAGTGAATGGAAATCTTTTTGTAACGGGGATGATGAAAGCAGGTTTATATTGACGTCACCACCTAAGACCAGGTTGATTTTCTCTTCTAATGAATAGCTGAAAAGCTTTTCAAGGAATGCAAAAAATCTTGTTGCATCACCAGATGGAGGTCTGTACATAACGGAGAACATGTTGTTACTGCTCTGCACTGTTAACACCTCATAATCAGGGGTTATATCAGTAAATTCGACCATGAGCTCAGCCAAGATATTTTCCTTGAGAAAGAGTGCGATACCACCCCCTCGCTTATCACGACGATTTCGGAGGAACGATTGATAGCCAGGAAGCTGAAACGTGTCCGATGTGCGCGTTAACCAAGTTTCAGTTAACGTTATTACTGAACACGATGTTCTGAAAGTGTCGAGTAGCAAGCTGAAATCGTCTATTTTGTTTGGCAGTGAACGAATACTTTGATGAAAAAACGTCAATTTTGGTTTTTCAGCTGAGACTAAATGTTTTATTCCGGAAAGCACGTAACCTATTATCAAGCCAAGTCAAACTTGGTTAGATCCCATTAGCAAATTTTGGACAGGTCCCCTGTGCTTCCAATGACACACACCCGGCTGTCCTCCGTTTCCCTCGCCTTGATGCGACAACCATCAGTCCAAAGAAACTTCCACTTTTTTTCTTTTTTCAGAGCTAATGTCTGTGCAAGAAGGCGCTTGTTTTCAGGCGTCAAGTGTTCATTGATATAGATTGGAACGGCCGGGGTCTGTGAAAGGTCAAGGTCTGCCGTAGTTAACCTAGCTTTCCTAGCTTTGCTGATAAAGTCAGCTTTCTTTGTTCTCACGCAAAATTGGGCTATTATGTTTTTGTCCTTCTTGGTGGGTACACGGTGAGTGACGTCAATGTCTGTAGAGGTCACTGGACACCCTATCTTGTCTCAAGTTTTTGCAAGATGGCTTTGCAGTCCTCCCCTTGCACGCAAGGTATACCCTTGATTTCAATGTTGTTGATACGAGAGTATTGCTCTGAATCAGCAAGTCTTCTCGCTAGGTCCTCGTTTTTCTTTCTCAAAGTTTTGTTGTCCAAAGCTAACGCTTCCTGATCTTGTTTCATTTTTTCGTACAGTGAGGTAAACATCTCGAAGCTTTTGCGCATTTCTGCCACCTCTTTTCAAAGTGCGTCAACCTCACGCGACAATTCAGCATTCGTGACCATGGTTCAAAAGGAAAAAAAATACACTGGGTTGGCAGCAGCAGGTGTGGCAAATATGAACAATGGAAAGTTTCTATGGAATAAAACTAACCTGCGTAGTGAAATTCGTTGGTTTAGCGACAGAAAGCCTGTTGCCAAAGCCGCTGCTGTCAACCGTTGTGAGGAACGCTGGGCACGGTTCCGCTTGAGTAGCGCCGATGGCAGTGCCGCACCAGGGACCACTTCCACGTCAGAGCACGTGTCACTCCGTCGTAGCTGCACGTGTCACTCCGTCGTCTTCAAGGGATGATTCCGCCGGCTTGAAGTGGTCACCACCGACATGCACTGTCTCGGTGCCTGCGTAGTGAAATTCGTTGGTTTAGCGACAGAAAGCCTGTTGCCAAAGCCGCTGCTGCCAACCGTTGTGAGGAACGCTGGGCACGGTTCCGCTTAAGTAGCGTCGATGGCAGCGCCGCACCAGGGACCACTTCCACGTCAGAGCACGTGTCACTCCGTCGTAGCTGCACATGTCACTCCGTCGTCTTCAAGGGATGATTCCGCCGGCTTGAAGTGGTCACCACCGACATGCACTGTCTCAGCGCCTGCGTAGTGAAATTCGTTGGTTTAGCGACAGAAAGCCTGTTGCCAAAGCCGCTGCTGCCAACCATTGCAGCTCCAGACTCTGTTCTGGGAACACATCCCCTTCTTGAGGATGGCTCCCAGCTCCACTGGCTTGCCGCCACAACTTGTCGACCAGCTTCGCTCGTCTCTTCTGACGATCTTTGGTTTCAGCACTTGTCGATGGTTCTGCAACTTGTCAAGAACGGTTCGACAACAGACAACACAAGACACAAGCAAGTGCCTTCGGTCACCCGACAGAACACCAGACAAAGTATATTACAACATATACCTAGCTACGTGTCTATCGGACTTTCGTTCCCTCTACATAAGAGGCACACGAGGGACACAAGACTCTTAAAATGAGAACTCAAATTTTTACACGTACAACAACGTAACAAAATAGAATACAACATAAAGTTGGCTCCTTGAGCTCACTCTGGACGAGAGCGCTCAGGTAAGGCCGTGATGAGGACGAAATTTCGCCCCGAATCACCAGCGAGAAACCGAAAGGTGGAGAAGGTACTAACTAAACGCACGGCTCAATGCGTCTGCATTAGCGTTTAGCTTTCCTTTTTTTAGCGAACGTCAAAGTTGTGCTGTTGGAGCTTCATGCTCCATCTCAGTAACCGGCCACTTTTAGGCGACGATACCTATGCGGTATCAAGAGCGACACATACTTGCGACGTTGCACAGGGGAACAACAATACGGCTTGATACGGATTGGCTCCTCACCAGCTAGCTCGATATCATGTTCAATCGGCGTCGTGTTTCTGGGACGGTCCGAAAACACGTCTTCAAACTCGGAAACAATCCTTTTCAGGTCCTTCTTCTGGACTTCACTTAACCTAGTCTCTAGCTTCAACTGCTCTAAGATTACCTCCGATCCCCTTTCGATTACATCACAAGAACTCAAAATGTCTGCTCCCTCTTCCTCTGAAGCACTCAACAGCAAATTTACGACCGCTTGACGTTGAACGTATGGTTTCATCAAGTCACTGTGGTAAATTTTGTTCGGCCGCCTTCCTAATTTCGCTTCATAATTCGTATCGGAAAGCTTTGATATTACTTTGGCGGGCCCTTCCCAATGAACCTCAAGCTTGTTCTTTTTGGACGGCCACAGCAGCTATACTTGACTTCCTACTTCAAAATCGCGCTTCTTCGCCGATTAGTTGTAGTACTACTTCGACAACACTTGTCCAGCTTTCCTGTGGCTTTCCACTAGCGCTTCAATCGAGAGGTCCTCACGTTGCTCTCGAATGAGCGTCTCTGGATCAAGCCTCGCCAGCTGGCTCCAACTTTTCGCCACAGACGAGAAGATTGTCGACCTATTTCAATAATCCCAGTGTTTTCAAAAGCAATGGAAAAATTATTGCATATCACATTGTTATCATTTTTAATCACCACAATTTGCTTCAAGATTTTCAACATGGGTTCAGGAAGACGAGAAGATTGCACTCCTCTCACTCTGACTCAATGGCACCATGTCGTCTCTCCCTGCTACGGAAACCGCGCCAGTCGCTTCGGCGACGGGCCGTTAGAGGGACGGCTCAAATGACACACACGGAGAATCTTGTGTGTGAGGTTCCGTCGACTCGCCGCCAAGTTCACACAGATCTGCTGCTTTTAAACTTGTTTCACCACATAGAACAAGATCAAGCTTCCGCGCTTGCGATCGCGTGAGGGCCACGTACGCTAAGTTGGAGAAGAACGATTTACCCTGCTCATTTAGAAGCAGTTCCGAGTTGCTAGAGAAAAGATAAGGAAAACGATCGGGAAGCGCGGCAGACACAGCCGCTTAGGTGCGAAGCTTACCGAACGGGCCTTCAATGACAACCGTAGCGATTGGTAAGCAAGCACTCTGCTCCTCGGCGACTTGCCTGATCCACGCGCATTCTCCTGTAAAGTCATCCGGAGACACCAATGAAGGATGGACAACGTCCATGGTTACCGCTGAGTCTCTAAGTACTCGACACGTTTTCCCATTCACCCTAATTTTTTGTATATACGGGTCTAACAACCGCATGTTTTTATCTGATTCTCGGGTTGTTGCAAAAGCAAACTTTTGCTTACAGTTTATCGCGATGTGCCCTTCCTTTTTGCAGTTGTAGCAGATTCGCGGCTTCCGTTTGTTTTCCCATTCCAGGATAGTTGCAAACTTTTGCTGACAGTTTATCGCAATGTGCCTTTCCTTTCTGCAGTTGTAGCAGATTCGCGGCTTCCGTTTGTTTTCCGATTCTCGGATAGTCGCAAACTTTTGCTTACAGTTTATCGCGATGTACCCTTCCTTTCTGCAGTTGTAGCAGATTCGCAGCTTCCGTTTGTTTTACGATTCTCGGATAGTCGCAAACTTTTGCTTACAGTTTATCGCGATGTGCCCTTCCTTTCAGTTGTAGCAGATTCGCGGCTTCCATTGATCAGGTTTCTTTGAAAAGCCCTTTTTTCATTTCATTCATTTCAACGCGCACTGCCCTGCTATGCAACTTTCGGCGAGTATATTACTCCTCAGCTAACTCTGCTGCCTTGTTTAGCTGTACTTCACCAAGTTTGTCCTGCAGCCAAAGCTGGACATGCTCCTCGATGCAGCGGTAAAATTGCTCCAATGCAATGCATTCCACCACTTTATCGCGATCGTCATAAACACTTTCGCCCTTGAGCCATTCAATAAAATTCCCTTTAAGACGAAACGTGAAGTCAACGTGTGAATCATTCCCCTTTTTAGCATACCAGAACCTTTGCCTGAAAGCTTCGGGTGACAACTTATAACGTCTCAAGAGCACTTCCTTAACCTCGTCATAGCTCTCAAACGCTTCCCTCGACAAGCAAGTTATCGCGTCGGACACTTCGCCGGGAAGAAGAGCTAACAGGTTTAGCGCCCAAAAAGACCGCTCTAAAGCATTTAGATCACAGACGTGTTCAAACTTAACGAGATACTTCGCCATGTCCTCGCCTACTACGAACGGTGGCAGTTGGTCCCGAATTCTATAACCGTTGACCTGAATCGCCGGAGAAGCTACGCTAGGCGCCTGCATACACTGTAGGATTGCCAATTCTATTCGTTTCAACTCAAGGCGCTCCTGGCTCTCGGCCTCCTCACGGCGTTCTCGCCTTGCAGCTTCTTCACGTTCGCGATCTTCTCGCCTTTCAGCTTCTTCACGTTCGCGAACTTCTCGCCTTTCAGCCTCTTCGCGGAGTGCTTTGATATCCACCCAGGCCTCATCGACTTCCTCAGCTGACACCCCTTCATCCTTCATAATCTCAAGGGTCGCTTGCTTTCGTTTCGCACGGCCAAAAATAATGCTGAGTTCCTCACAAATTTCGATGAGTTCCTTCACTTTAAGGTTCTCCATCGTTCACACTTAGCCTCTTGTGTTTGCCTCTGTTAGAAATCTTCTTGCCGTACCCACTATAAGCCTACTAGCAAGACGCGCAAGCAATATTTAACACTTCTTGTTTATCCCCACCGCATTAACTTTGGTCTCAAAGCACGTCGACTTTGTTTGAAACAATCAAAGCTCACTCTAATGCTTCACTCAGCCCTTCTCTAAACTACTATAACCTAAGCTAGAGTATTCTGGTGAACTGAGGGGAAAACATAGGCACTCACCGCATCGATGTCGCTGACGCCAGCCAATCCCGCAGCTGCCAACCACTGTTGCGAAGCGCGCCTCCGACGACGTTACGAAGGGCGCCACGAATCTCACCGCTGCACCCACTGTTTCGAAAGACGGCGACGCCAACACGGTCCCGAAGGCGCCACTGCTTCAAATTCCACCGGGAAGGTCACCAGCCGTTTGGTAGCGCAGGTTTCTCAGCTCGTGACTGCTTCTGCGCAGAGATGATAGACGAGCGTACGAGATGACGGTGAGTTAAACAAGGTTTATGTACAGCATATTTACAGAGGCGTAACGTTACAAATTCGGCAGTGGGGCCGACAGCTTAGAGACTCGAAGAGCCGAGCTCTCTTCTCTGACACATAGATCTACTGCTCGCGACGCGCCGCAGGGCTCTTTTTATATGAACCGGGTGGATTCTTTGAGTAATCAAATGTCCAACCAGAAGCGCCCCTGATCGGGAGGTCCGAATCATCCAATGGGGTTGCCGCTGGGCCGCGTCATTCTCATCAAATCTAGAGCCACAGCGCTGCACGTGGCTGCACCCAAGGACGAGTGACGTCGCCACGCATTGCATCAGACTCGCCAAACAGGAAGGCGCCGATTTCTTGCTCGACGGATTCGCTGGCTGAGGTGAATCACTGTGCGTGCGCGGCAGAGAGGCACCGCCGCGTGATGACGCCGTTGAAGTGTTCGCGTCATGCGGGCTCGCGGGCTGGCCTTGAAACAGATTTCTCTTTTCAGAGGCATGGACGTCCGCTGTGGACTCGCAGGCATAACAGTACGTACGCGCTTGGTTGAGAGGAGTAGCTGGCCGCGTCCACGTAGGCCGCATCGCACCGCGAGGCTTAGTCGTCGTGTAAGGCTTGGGCTAGTGCTCACCGTCTACCGTCGTGGTGTCCTGCAAGCATGTTTTTCGGCAGTGGTTTGATGAGAAAACGTCGACGTAAAGTCGGAGGTATAGAGACTGGGTCGGCGCCCGATAGCGAGGCGGTGGGTCCTATGTGAGCGAGTATCCAGTGGCCGGTCTTGCTACGCCAAGTCTCTGAATCTGTGCTGTGCGATGCACGTCGATCAGTTCGTCAACAGTGTTGTGGATGCTGAGGCTGAGGAGATGTGACGTAGAGGTCATGCGAATGAGTCCAAGAGCTTGTCTTGTACACTTTGCGTATAAGTTGGTCCAGTTTTCTCCCTCTCGCATCCCAGTAGGTGCAGGTATGGTAGCGCCTACGTGAGACGAGATATGACGAAGGCATGGATAAACTGTAGTACGTCTGTCACAGGTCCCGTTAATTCGGGAGGCAGTCGCCGGGCTAATTCCAAGGGCCGAAGTATCGGCCCCCCGAACCGCACCACGAAAGCGTGGACAATTTTGAAATGGTCCTATTTGGCACGCCAGTGGACGCCGGCTGTGGCCCAAAGAACAAGTCAGAGCCGAGAGTTGATAAACAAAACAAAGTTATATTCTCAATAATGGCAGATAAAAAAACGATACACAAATATGCACACTCGACAATAGTTGAATATGATATGATACCAATCAAACAACGTACTACCCAGTACAATCAGCCACACTCGAAACAACGGACACAGACAACAATACGCACTACAATGCAGTCACATGCATTGAACAACCAAGACACCTAAAGACTAAAGAGATAGAAAACCTATTCAGTCTAAAGTTCTTGGAACAAAAGTCAGGATGATACTCTTCCGAGAATCACTCACTCAAAGTCCAGCGTTGTTTGTCGTTCCGCTGCCCCCGAAGTTTCTCTTCCAGGAAACCTCGCGTCTTCAATTGGCCACTCTTCAAGCTTCAAGCCCCCGAAGTTTCTCTTCCAGGAAACCTCGCGTCTTCAATTGGCCACTCTCCAAGCTTCAAACTTCTTCGCCGGAAACACGTCGGTTTCCCACACGCAGTTGTTGCCACGCGTCTTCGCTCGTTAGCGGTAGACACACACTCTTGCCTGTAGCTCGAGCCTTCTCCCCTCAGGTGGAAGTCCTCTTCTTCTCCTGCTTTGTCACTCCGGACAAAACCTTCGCTGACTACACGGCGGAATACCCTACGCGCTCTGGCGCTAACTTCCGTCTTCTCCTGCTCTCCCATCTCAGCTGCTCGATTAAATACCTTCCGCGCGAGATTCCAGAAAGTTCTCATCATTTCCTCGGCGCGATACGCAGCGAAGGCTGGGGGAAAGGGCGAGACGATACGGGGGCCGTTCGCGACGGATGACTCAACCCGGCATCACCACGCCCCTTTCCATCGAGAAAATTCCAGGGCTTGCTCGGCCGCCGACGAAAGGAGGTTCGTTGGCCAACCTATGCTTCCGAGGAGAGAGGGTCGGGCGCCTGGGGAGTCTTTGGATGCTTGTTTTCTTTTTTTATCCTTGACCTCTCGGCGCTTCGTCACGAGAATTCGGCGGCGCGCCCTTTTTTGAGCGCTCGTCTTGTGACATTGCCCCCCACTTTAAGAATACTATCTCATAATATTCAAAACCAAACAAACGAGTGCGAACAGTCCCCACACTCTCAGAGACTGTAACATAGTCTGTCGCTCATGACACGTCACATTCACAATATATCACTCAATACAATTGTACTACAATGTAATTCTATCTCACAACACATGAAATATAACCACAGGTACATGACTACAACACTTTATCACATATTCCAAACAATGCAAATGTACAAAGTTCTGTCTTTACAACAATTTTACAATACTATACATCACATCACCGTAACAAACATTTTGACTCGCTCGACATACAGTTGTTACACAGGATAACGGCCCCCTAACCCAACATATTGCACACAGTACTGCCAAACACATTCCTATTCGACCTCAGCACCTATCTTGTGTATTTCGAGCTGCGCTTGCGTCCTTTCTTGCGGAAGTCTCTCGATCTCTTCTTGTTTTTCCTCGTTCTTTTTCGGCGAGCCCTTTCCAACGACGGTATCTGAGGCGACGTCTCAGCCATCGTTGTCACTTCCGACACTGTTAACGGGTGATAACGTTCAACCGATCCTGTTCGGTCATTCACCCGCTTGTTCATGTCACGACATTGTGCCTGGCTGGCCAACTCCACCATCTTTACATTGGCGGTCAGTTGAGGTCGAGCCGACGTAACTCCAGCTGCCCAGCACGTAAACTCATTCAATACGATCCTGTTCTCATTCACTGTCTCTTGCATCGCGGCTTCTCCTTGAGCTCGAGTGAGATCCGTCACGGGATGCTCCTCCACTGTATGTCGCGGTCGCTGGGTTGGCGAGGGCCCTATCTTAGGGTCTTCTTCCAAATATTTTGGATCATTCGGCCCTCGCGCCCCGTCGATGTTTCCGATGACGAGGTCGTACAGGGGGTTCGTCATGCATAGAGCAGTAACCTTCCCGCTGAAGTACGAGGTTTCAACCTCAATTTCAGCTTCGGGAAGCATCCGAACCGTACTGTCAATTAGGCAAACTGGTTTCGTTTTGCCTGTTAACTCACTTTCCCGTACCAAATTTCACCGCACGATAACCGTGGAGCTACCGGTGTCTCTTAACACCGTAATCTTCCTGCCCGCAACTTTTCCAGGCAGCGTTGGCATTCCCTTCGTAACACCGGTTGGCTGTTTTTTCATTACAGCACCCACAATAGAAAGTTTCTCCCCATTTTTCAACTCTACGATTCCGTCGGTCCGGCATTATCATCGGATTTAGGTGCTGCTAGCACACAGGATACCTGGTGAGTTTGACTCACTCCGTTACGAGAAGCGTCTTCTTTGTGCCCAGTCTGACCACACTTGAAACATTTTACGACCGTGGGACTCGTAAAGTTAGTTCGACTGTTGTTAGCGTGATGACCCACTCGGTTACACAGAAATCATCGCGGAACACTATCCGGTGCACGCTTCTTTTGTTCGGGTGCCAATTTCTTCGAATCTTCGGGACACTCCTTCTTGACTCTGGCCAAATTTGTGCCATTTTGCGCTTCCAAGAATTGATCAGCCAATTCAAGCATGCCTTCAAGTGACCGAGCCTTCCTCTCTTTCAAGTACAGCGGCAGGCTTGGGTGGCAACTAGTAAGAAATTGTTCTCTAATTAGGAGCTCTCTAAGTTCATCGTACTCCTGCGCAATCCCTGAAAGTTCAATCCATCTGTCGAAATAATGGCAAAGTCGGGCGGCATACTGCGTAGCCATCTCACCATCAGCTGGCTTCCCTGTCCGAAATCTGTCCCGGAAACCTTCCACAGTAAATCCAAATCGCTTCAGCAAAGCAGCTTTCACCTTTGCATAGTTGGCTGCATCGGTCGGCGTCAGCCTACCGTACACACTGAGCGCTTCACCACTCAAGCAAGTACTCAAAGCAGTTGCCCATTGATGTTCCGGCCAATTCTGGCTCCTTGCAATCGTCTCAAATCTCTGAAGGTACGCGTCAAGGTCGTCCTTCCTTTCATCAAACGCTACGAGCAGCTTGCTTGGGTTCAAGCGAAAGCCGTGATCCTCCCGTTCGATGCTTTCAACTCTAGCTTGGACCGGAGTTTCACTTCACTGTTGCAAACGGAGCCGCTCGAGTTCCATCTCACGCTGCCGCTTCCGTTTCCTTTCAGCCATCTCCGCTTCTTTTTCTTCTTTCAGCTGCCGCTCCTTTGCTTCTCTTTCTTCTTTCAGCTATCGCTCCTTTGCTTCTCTTTCTTCTCTCGCCCTTTCAGCGGCCAACTTTTCTCTCTCCAGCTCCAACTTCAATTGCTGCTCTCTTTCTTCTTTCGCTCTCTCAGCTGCCAACCTCTCTCTCTCCAACTCAGCTGCTTTTCCTTCCTTGGCCTTCTCAGCTGCCAATCTCTCTCTCTCTCCAACTCAGCTGCTTTTTTTCTTTGGCAGCTGCCAACCTCTCTCTCTCAGACTCAGCTTCTTTTTACGCTTTCCTCTTTCGACCGCCAACCTTTCTTTTTCCAGCTCAGCTGCCTTTTCTTTTTGACCCTCTCTTTTTTTTTCCTTCTGGGCGACCCACTTCCGTAGTTCGACGCCAGAAAGACCCATCTTCTCACCAAGAGCTACTAACTTTTTGAGACCCATGGTGTTTCGCAAATAAAGGCTTGCCGCGTGCAAAAAGTATCTGCCTAAATCAGTCTATCGGAACACTCCCCTGCACTCGTTAACGAGAACACTGAGCAACACACAAAATCGTTCCGATAGCAGTATCAACAACTCAAGGCTCTTTCTCACTACTTTGGGCACGCTGTGCCCCAAAAGGTCCTAGTCGCGGATGCCAGATTAATTGTCACAGGTCCCCTTAATTCGGGAGGGAATCGCTGGGCTAATTCCAAGGACCGAAGTATCGGCCCCCCGAACCGCACCACGAAGGCGTGGACAATTTTCAAGTGGTCCTATTTGGCGCGCCAGCGGACGCCGGCTGTGGCCCAAAGAACAAGTCAGAGCCGAGAGTTGATAAACAAAACAAGGTTATATTCTCAATAATGGCAGATAAAAAAACGATACACAAATATGCACACTCGTCAATAGTCGAATATGATATGATACCAATCAAACAACGTACTACCCAGTACAATCAGCCCCACTCGAAACAACGGACACAGACAACAATACGCACTACAATGCAGTCGCATGCATTGAACAACCAAGACACTTAAAGACTAAAAAGATAGAAAACCTATTCAGTCCAAAATTTTTGGAACAAATGTCTGGATGATACTCTTCCGAGAATCACTCACTCAAAGTCCAGCGTTGTTGTCGTTCCGCTGTCCTCGAATTTTCTCTTCCAGGAAACCCCGCGTCTTCAATTGGCCACTCTCCAAGCTTCAAGCCCCCGAAGTTTCTCTTCCAGGAAACCTCGCGTCTTCAACTAGCCACTCTCCAAGCTTCAAACTTCTTCGCCGGAAACACGTCGGCTTCCCACACGCAGCTGTTGCCACGCGTCTTCGCTCGTTAGCGGTAGACACGCACTCTTGCCTGTAGCTCGAGCCTTCAACCCTCAGGTGGAAATCTTCTTCTTCTCCTGCTTTGTCACTACGGGCAAAACCTTCGCTGACTACACGGCGGAATACCCTACGCGCTCTGGCGCTAATTTCCGTCTTCTCCTGCTCTCCCATCTCAGCTGCTCGATTAAAAACCTTCCGCGCGAGATTCCAGAAAGTTCTCATCATTTCGTCGGCGCGATACGCAGCGAAGGCTGGGGGAAAGGGCGAGACGATACGGGGGCCGTCCGCGTCGGATGACTCAACCCAGCATCACCATGCCCCTTTCCATCGAGAAAATTCCAGGGCTTGCTCGGCCGCCGACGCTAGGAGGTTCGTTGGCGAACCTACGTTTCCGAGGGGAGAGGGTCGGGCGCCCGGGGAGTCTTTGGATGCTTGTTTTCTTTTTTTATGCTTGACCTCTCGGCGCTTGGTCGCGAGAATTTGGCGGCGCGCCTTTTTTTGAGCGCTCGTTTTTGTGACGTCTTTTTCTTTCATGCCTCGCTTTACGCGAGCAATCAGGCCGGTGGGTTCTTTGAGTGACGGCAACAGTGAGGTGTTCCAGTGCGATGGTGTTCCTTTGATTTGATAGAATGAATAGGCCTAAAATGCGCATGTGGTCAACTTGTGGTATGCTTACACCGTTGGCATAGAATTAGATGGCCGGTTGGGGAGGGTACTTGTTCCAACGGCGGTCGGGAGGATAAAACACCAAGAGTTCCGACTTGCTCTCCGAGCACTTGAGGCCTGCCTGCGTCGCGTGGTTAACGACGGCGTCGGCCGCACGTTGGAGGGTCTCCTCTATCTCGCCGTCTGAACCCGTAGTCGTCCACAGCGTGACGTCGTCTGCATAGATGGTATGACGAAGGCCCGGGATGCCATCTAGTGAAGAAGGCAGCGTGCGCATAGCAAGGTTAAATAGAAATAGAAACGAAACCGCTCCTATAGGGGTGCATCTGTCACCGAGTGTGAGGTGTTTAGAGGCGGAGCCACCGGCTAACGATATTTAAACGGTACGGTTCGAAAGGAAGTCACACACGTAGTTATACGTACGCTCACCCGGGTCAATCGTGGCAAGGTTTGAGGCGATGGCTTAGTGTCGCGCCGAGTCGAATGCTTTATGAAGATCTAGACCGAGAACGGTGCGAGTGCTGGCCTTCGGCGAAGTACGAAGGAGGTCGTGGTGTATTTGCACTAGCGCGTCTTGCGTCGGTAGGTGGGCGTGAAAGCCGAGCATCATGTGAGGGAGAAAGTAATTTTCTTCAGCGTAGGTCTGTAATCGGGCAAGGACAAGTGTTCTATTAGCTTGCCAATGCAAATGTGAGTGATATGGGGCGTAAGTTACCGATGTCCATCTTCTTGCCTGGTTTGGGGATAAATACGAGCCTCGTATGTCTCTACTCTTGTTGTATGTGTCCCGAGCGCCAGCACTCGTTAGCGTACCGCGTGAGCGTATCCACCAATTTCACGTCGAGATTTCAGAGGGTCTTGTTGCTTACGCCATCAGGACCAGGCGCTGACGTTGTGCGAAGTTTGAGCATTGCGACATAGATTTCCGCCTCCGTAATATCTTCGTCCAGTCGGGGGTTTGGTTTACCACTGTATGGGGGAAAGCGCTCCGGCTGCGCGTTCGGCTGGGCAAGGTTCACGTAACGACGAGCCGACTCTTCGAGCAGCTCGGCGTCCGTGCCAGGGTAACGATGTAGCAGCCGGTGAAGCTGTTTTCGCGCAGATGACTTGGACGCACAGGGATCGAACAAGTGTCGTAGAAGGTACCACGTTCTCTTGGAGCTTATCTGCCCGTTGATACTGTCACACAGCTGACCCCACTGCTGTCTCGCGAGGGCGAGGCTGTGGTTCTCAATTTCGCGTGCTAGTGCTTCGATGAGGTGGCGTAATTTCTTACTATGACCTGCGCATGAGGCCAGTGTGTGCGTCCCACATGTGGAGGAGGCGACAGTCCGTTGTGGGCAAGTCGGTGGTAGTCTCCACTTCACGGGTTGTGACTTGCACGTGCTCTTGCAAGGAAGCGATTCATTCATTGAGGTCCGTAATGGTGTCGGAGGCTTGTTCTTCACGCAACTGGCGGAATTTCGGCCAATCGGTAATGCGAGCTGTGGGTTTTGGTTTCTTGCTGAGGCACGTTTGAATTGTTATCGCGAGGATGTTGTGGTCACTGCCCACTAAAGGGCCCATGCTGGCCCAAGTAGCACGCGTAACGTTCTTGCACAGTGTTAGGTCCGCCGATGTGTCACGGCCCACACTGTTGCCTATGCGTGTGGGCGGCTGCTGCGGATCGTTAAGTAGGTTAAGGCGAAGGTCTTGTACTAACGACCATAGCTTTCTTCCTTTCGGATCCATGTGCGTGTAGCCCCAATCGGGATGTCGTGCGTTAAAGTCACCGAGCAAAAGTAGCTGCGCGTCTCAGACAAGAGCGATCATCTCAGTGAAGAGGCGACAGAAGTCTGCCGCTTTCTCACGAGGTGAACTGTACACATTCCGAACGAAGAGTGACTTGCCTGTGTGTTTGCATGGTAGAATCTCTACGATAGTGTGCTGAATGCCTGTTGCTTCTAATTCGTGCTGTACAGCTGTGAGGTTGTTGTGAACGAGCGTGGATGTGCAGGGGGAAGCATGCGTATCAAGCTGATTGTAGGCCGCGTAACCGGGGAGGGTGGAGAGAGTAGACGTCTCTTGCAAGGCGATAACATTCGGGGCCGGTTCCGTCGCCTGCGGATCAGCTTGCAGTTTCTATACGAGCTGCTGCAGGTAGCTCCTTTTCTTACGGTACCCCCTGCAGTTCCACTGCCATATGGTCAGTGTGGGACACGCCTTGATTAATTGCAGGCTTGAGGCCCGCCTGCAGTGTGGCAGGTTGCTACTCGGACATTGGCACCATCACCTTCACTGTGCCTTCATGGACTTGTAAAAAGCGGGTCACTCAGAGTGGCTGGAACACCAGAAAGCACCCCGGAGGCTCCAATAGTTTACACTGCAGAATAAAGGTTTGTTTGCACCTGTGACTGGTACGGGTGGTATATATAGTCCCAATGTGACTGATCACAAACGGTCACTCTAGTCGCAGTGACTGGTTCGGCTTAATCACTCGCTACTTCATTTCTCAGTCGTGGGACTGCAGTCGCAAGCCTTTCAACCAATCACACGAGTAGGAACATGACATAAGCATATTTAAGGGGCCATGGCAATGAAAATCATAAGTGAGCAGACGCGAATTCTTCGTGGTTCGAAAAGTAATAGTATTGACGCGTGTGTACTGGTGGACAAAAACGACCATAAGGAGATTTGGCGGACACCAGGTAGTGTAGCTTTGGCTCGTCGAGGACGAAGAAGGTGATCTTGCTGTTCGGCTGCTCAGAATTGCTGTGTCAACGTCTATCTGTCTTTTGTTTGAGTTGTACCGCGAGCGACACTGGTGAAGTTGCTGGACCGCAACCCTGCCTGATGCTCCCCACCTCCGCTGGGAGCCGTTCATCTAGCCCGGAAGAATTGCCACCTACTGGAACTCCCATGAGCCGATTCAGTCGGTGGCTGCTAGGCCTCGCGTCAGAGTTCCAGGGGCCACTTACCTCACTAAATGGCCAACGCCACTCCGCAACAGGCACCCCAAGGCCCCCCGACGACACACCGTTCACAGGTAACCATCTTTCAACTGCTGGTTCCCGATCACTTTAGTGGCGGCACCCAGGAAGACATTGACGACTGGCTTGAGCACTATGAGCGTGTTGCCAAGATCAATCCGTGGTATGAACAGGAAGAGCTCTGACGCACTTATTTCTACCTTGACGGCCGTGCGCGTATTCGGTGTCAGAACAGAGAAGCCAATCTGTCAACTTGGGGCGACTTCCGACAACTTGTCGACACGTTCGCCAATGTCGATCGACGGGACCGTGCACGGCAGCTGTTGGAGCTACGGGTTCAAAAACCCAATGAAACCATTGCGATGTTTGTTCACTGAGGATAGACTCATCTTTTTTGTCGAGCTGAGCCGAACATGACTGAAGATAGGAAGCTGAGCTACCTCATGCACGGCGTTAAAGAGCAACTGTTTGTCGGGCTACTGCACCACCCTCCAAGTATCGTAATTGACTTTATCAAGGAGGCTACTGCTATTGAGCGGGCGCTCCATCAACGATGCAGGGAGTATAATTGAATGTCTAGTGGCACCAAAATCAATGCTGCCACCATACCTGAGAAACAAAGCTCCCCACGAGACCTCATTAGGGAGATAGTTCGCGAAGAACTACAGAAGTTGCGGGCTCCGGTTGCTCAAACTCCCGTTGCGTCCATCGCGGAACTCGTGCGCGACGAAATCCGCCACGCATTTTCTACCGCTGGTTCTGATGACAAGCACCGTCCCATGAGCTACGCCGACGCTCTCCGACGGCCACCATCTGCTATATCGCCGCCATACCACTCAGTGCCAACGGCCCCTTGGTCACCACTGCAAGAGCAGACACTGAGCCGACCTCCAAGCCCACCAACGTACCACCAGCCATCAGTCGTCCACAGCAGCACCATGAACATCGTCGCAAGATGGGAGGTGCAGACGTCCACCTCTCTGAAGAACAGACGCATGGTGCACAATCGATCGACGTCCACTATGCTTTAACTTCGGAGGTGCAGGTTATATTGCTCGTCATTGCTGGCACCACAGTGATTCGTTCCGCCCTCTTCGATCATGGTCTGGCGGTCGACACGCGAAAGACGAATACATACAACGCCGGGAGGAGGCCTCTTTCCGAGGAGCCCGTTCTCACTTTTACGACTATTGCACTTCTGACAAGGAAACAGTACCTACACTCACCAGCCGGGGTTGGGACGTCGATCCCGCTCTCCTTCTCCCGCGCATTTGCCTTCGTCACACCGACCTATGTCCGCGGACATTAACGCAAGGTCACCCAGCCCTCGCCGGGCAAACTGAGGGCGGCGACCTCCGGGGGTAAGGTTGCAGGCCATGAAGATGACGATGAAAAGCCCACATTACAAGATGCTGTAAAGCTGACAAGACGTGAGAGCGACGAAATTGTGACCGCCGACCTTAACGTTTGTCTTGACGGCCTAAAAGTGACAGCCTTAGTCGACACCGGTGCCGACTTTTCTATTATCAGTGAGGACCTCGCTGTCCACCTCAAGGAAGTGAAGATGCCGTGGACAGGCCCTCAAATAAGGATGGCAGGTTTTTCGTTACTGATGCCCTCTGGAAGATGCACAGCGAGAATGGACATCAGAGGTTATTTCGTTGCGTCGTTCGTCGTTCTCGCCGCTTGCTGCAAGAATCTCATTATTGGTATGGACTTCTTATGAGAATACGGCGCCGTCATCAATGTCCCAGACAGTTTGGTTACGTTCTGCAACAGTCCAGGCACACCTGATTGTCCACAGGTGCGACCAAACCAATTGCGTCTAACTGATGACCATGTGGTTCTCCTTTCTTGGTCATGCACGCTTGTTTATGTGGCAGCCACTGCCCAATTCGGCGGCGAAGGAGTTGCAGACCGAATAAGCTAGCTCCTCTTTACACACGACATTTCCGTCGCAAGAGGTATCGTCAGTGTCGCTGCTGGACGCACGAAGTTGATTCTGACAAATTTTAGTACTGAGTGCCGGTACCTTCCAAAAGACATGGTCGTCGCTTACTTCGAGGATATCACAGACGCAGAAGGCTGCTTGGTCGTAGTAGACGAGGTGCCAAAACTTGATTAAACACCAGTTCTTGACGTTAGCACTATAATTTGCCTAAGTACGAGCGAAAGAGGCTTCTTGAGTTACTGGCCGAATTCTAAGACTGCTTTTCGACAACATAAACAGTTGGCCGAAGGCCTCTAACCAAGCATCGGATAATTACCGAGGACATGGCGAGACCAATTCACCAAAACCCTTATCTCGTGGCTCCAAAGGAACGCGAAATGATACAAGAGCAAGTCGACCAAATGCTAGAAGAGGACGTCATTCGGCCTTTAAAAAGCCCCTTGGCGTCACTGTAGTCCTCGTTTTAAAAAAAGACAGCAGCCTGATCTGTGTAGATTACAGAAAGGTCAGTCAGGTGACAAAGAGAGATGTGTATCCACTTCCTCGTATAGATGACTCTCTCGACAGACTTCGACATGCTCGTTATTTTTCATCGATGGACTTGAGGAGTGGATATTGGAAAATCGAGGTTGACCCGAGAGACCGCGAGAAGACTGCTTTTTTGACACCAGATTGCTTATATGATTTTAAAGTCTTGCCCTTTGTTTTATGCTCAGCGCCTGCTACCTTTCTAAGACTCATGCATACCGCGCTTTCTGGGTTGAATAGGAAAACCTGCTTGGTCTGCCTTGATGATGTCATGGTTTTCGCAGCAACATTTGACGAGGACCTTAAAAGGCTTGAGGTAGTTTTACAGGCCATGCGGTCCACGGGCTTGACGTTGAAACCTGAAAAGTGCCACTTTTGCTATGAAAAACTGCACTTTCTTGGCCACATCGTCAGTCAGCATGGCGCTCATCCTGATGCTGAAAAAATTTCTGCCGTTGCACGGTTCCCCGTGCCGACTGATAATAAGGCTGTCCGACGCTTCCTCGGCCTATGTGCGTATTATAGGCGATTGATCGCGGACTTCCCACACATCGCATCCCCGTTGACCCGCCTCAAGAGAGAAGACGCTGCCTGTCAATGAAGCAATGAAGAGGAAGCTGCTTTTAAGAACCTGCGCCAGCGACTACAGACGCCTCCAGTGCTTGCCCACTTTGATGAGAAAGCCCCAACGATGCTACACACTGATGCCAGCAATGTTGGTCTGGGAGCTGTGCTTGTGCAGCTGCAAGAAAGCACAGAAAGTGTAATCGACTATGCAAGCCGAACACTAACACGCGCCGAGAGTAATTACTCCACGACTGAGAAAGAATGCCTCGCTGTGGAATAAGTGGTCACAAAATTTTGCTCGTATTTATACAGCCGCCCTTTCAAAGTCATCAGCGACCACCATTCACTGTGTTGGTTGACCAATCTTAAAGATCATACCAGGCGATTAGCGCGTTGGAGTCTCAGGCTGCAAGAGTACGACGGGATGGTCGTACACAAGTCTGGGAACCACCATATGGACGCTGACGGTCTAGCCCGCTCACTCATTGAATCGGCAACTCTACTTGAGGAGGAGGAAACAGCATTCCTCGGTGTGCTCGACACGACCGCTATTGCGCAGTAACAACGTAGCGACCCTGAGTTACTTGCCCTAAATAATTACCTAGACGGCAGATCTCAGAAGGCACCAACTGTTTTCGTGAGAGCGCTGTCATCGTTTTGCTTGCGGGGTCAAGTATTATCCAAAAGAAACTTATCTTCGACAGGATCCGCGTATTCGCTCGTCGTCCCAGCAGCCCTTCGCTTCAGTACTCAAAGCAAGCCACAACGAAGTGACTTCAGGCCACTTAGGTTACACGAGAACGTTGGCCAGAGTACGGCAACGGTACTACTGGCCAAGACTGACCATAGCCGTGAAGCACCACGTTCGTACTTGCCTCGACTCCCAGCAACGGAAGTCACCGCCGACTAAACCAGCTGGCCTTCTGCAGCCCTCGCAGGTCCCAAGAACACCATTCGACTAGATTGGCATGTATATTTTAGGCCCACTTTCTACTTCTACAGCCGGGAAACACTGGGTTATTGTCACGACTGATTACATTACCCGTTATGCTGAAACAGAGGCTATCCAGAGAGGTACAGCAGCGGAGGTGGCACAATTTTTCATCGGGAATGTTTTACTGAGGCATGGTGCACCAAGCGTCGTAATCACAGACAGAGTAACCGCACTTGGCGGCTTCTCTTTTGGATCAAGTCCTGATGCTGAGGGTGGAACAACCCATCGTAAGACCACCACCTACCATCCGCAAACGAACGGGCTTACAGAGCGACTGAACAAAACAATTCAAGGCTGTCTGTGACGATCACAACAAGAAGCGGAAATCGCGCCGGCACCTTGTTTTTATTTTGCACAGATTCCTATCCACAACGAAAAACGGTGAGCTCCGCTACCCGTAGATAATTTCAATCAGCAAGAATAACTATACACCTGCCTAGTAAAAGTGTACGAGTAAGTATAAACTTACTACATTTCTTTAAGCACGACGCCAGCTGCTTCGTTTTACAGCAGGGATTTGTGTGCAAAATTCGTGCAGTATGTGGTACCAAATATTTGCAGAACTATTTTGAAGACCGCATGCCAGTAAGAGGATATATATTATGACTTCTGCGTGCGCACGTTTCGTACAATTGTAAGAGCGTACTATCGCGATGTAAATAAACGCGAACAGCAGAAAGTGTGGCTTTCGACTCAATCGAACTGCAAAGTGTCATGACTCGCCAAACGAATGTGTGCTTTCATTTGGCGTCACCTTAGCACTATAAAATATTGCTCTGGCTGGCACATTCGCACCCCCTGTGGGTTACAAGTGCCAGAAATGACTGGCAAATATTAAATGCATTAATCATCAATGGCGTAGCCACGGACTTCAGGGTCATCCCCCCCCCCCAACCCGAATTTTCCGCGTGAACCCTGACCCCCCCCCCCCCCCCGGCACTTGCACACCATTTTTTTTTTCGTTGCTTCGCGCTGACTTGATTAAGAAACGAAGCGGTGCTACTATCACAGTGTCATTCCTGGGCGCTTTTAGAGTGAATAATAATCTGCACACGGGAAAACGTGTCGTGGTGTTTGTCAAGACATAGGCACTCTGAGATTTTGCACGGGGATCTCAGCCGCGAGCGCTGTAAGCTGGCTCGGCGACGCGAATAATGCTGCAGCGGTGGTCATACATGTACCCACCAGAACAGATCTCGCCGAATTCGATCACTACGATAATTCCCAGAGAGATTCATTTTAATGGTAAAAGCCAGACACAGTTCCAAGGTCTAATAGGTCACCTTCAAGCATACTACAGACTCCTTCTACGTGTGCTAAGGTATGCTCAAGCCAGAAAATAACATTTCTATTGAACCTTCGCACGTTCTGCTAACATCTACACACACACATACAAACAAACGCCCGCACACACACGCGCGCGCGTGACATAATATTTGGCTTATCCACCGAACTTCCCTTGTATGTGAGTTTACAATATATTTATACATATCTTTACTATGCCCTAACGACTAAAGGCACTCCGAAGTGTCTAATGACAAAGATGCAACACAGACAAACGTGCAGGCCAATCATAACCTCAGAAAGGCCTACCAATATACTCATCATGTAACTTAGGCTGATAAATAAAAAGATGGTAGTCATAAACCTGATTGATTGATATGTGGGTTTTAACGTCCCAAAACCACCATATGATTGTGAGAGACGCCGAAGTGGAGGGGTCCGAAAATTTCAACTACCCAAATCTGAGAAGCACACAGGCCAACATCATTTTAGCCTCCACAGAAAAGGCAGTTGCCGCAGCTAGGATTCGATTCCCCGACCTGGTGGTCATAAACCTAAAGCAGCGTAATAAGAAATGCAGGGGGGGGGGGGGGGACACAGCTGCAGTGAGCACAGATTTTATTGTTCAGCAAAGTGGCAAACAGCGCTCGTTTATATATATATATATATTCATCCCTTCACATTGACATGTCTAGAAGGGCATGTGCACACCGCGCGATTTCTGCAACTAGCGACATAGTGCAGAACAATAAAACACAGAATGAAAAAACATGGGTAGGCATGTTATCATGTAGAATAAAGAACAATATACATAGTAACCACATTTTTACAAGAAATGAAAAAACTTGGTGCAAGCAACGTTTCACGCAGCAAGGAGATACATGTACATGACATATATCAGAATAGTGTTGATTATCTTTTTCAATTGACACGAAGATTGACACTTGTATAGAGCAGCGTTCTTGTGGTAGTCACATTCGTTGTGGCTTCTAAAATTTTCGAGTGCGTTCTTCCAGCGCGTGAACGTACAGAGGACCAGGGCACCGAAAACTTGGTGGGTCCCGTTACCTGAACATTCTTTTCCGAAAAGTGCAAATGTTTTGCAAGGAGCTGCCTCCTAATATTTGGAATACACCAGCCAGGCGAGCATTTCTAGCCAGAGAGGTTGAAACTTCAATTAGAACTTACTAATTGAGGGAAAGGAGTAGTTAGCGGTTGGTTTCTATAGCGTCATTAGCAAACATCGTCTAGTCTCGTCGTCCTGGAACTCCTCCATGGCCTCTTGGCCCATTAGACTTGTAAAAAGCAATGTCGTTGTCAGGAATTGCGGTTTCTATGCACGCATCATGTTCCGATCAGCTTTGAGGAGTTTTTTCGGCTCACGAGTCGTATTCAGGAAGTCCAGAGCCACAGCTGGTAACCGTTTCTTCGTCTGCTGTAGCCTTTTCGCCTGCTGTCGAGTGTGCATTGGGCAAGCGTCACCATTCAACAAATAATCATCAAATGTCACCTTACGGCGTCTCGGTGCGGCCGTCGAGTATCATCGAAGAGCGCTGATTGACACAGGACACAAACTACTCACCAAAACGTGTAGCGTACGTGTTTCAAGAGGGTGACTTCGCATTGCTAGGAAGCAACGCGAACGGGCACTGACACTGAATGCGGAAAACGAGAACTTTAGCGACGATACATGTTGGCTGGCAATGTTCCGCCTTAAACACTAGCGGTCGTTTCTCCCCTGGTGGAAAGATTCGTGGGTATACATCTCCTCCGCTTCCCTTCAGGTGCCGGTAAGGTCGCACTGGCACAGTATCTTTCTCAGCGCGCGAAACGTCTCGCGTTTGTTATTGAACACCTTCAGAAGGCTTGTAGGTTCTGCTGTGTTGCAATGCCATACCACAGACGCGAATGAACGTGAAGGTGTTGATGCCAGCAGTGAAGTTCCAGCGACTCGCATCAAAATGCCCGAAACAGACAACCGATCGGCACGGATGGTGCACAGTATACAGGGTATAGTAAACTCGTGTTGCATGCCCTGGCAGTTTTCGTCGGAGTTCACGCGTTCTCATCAATTGATTATGGTGCACTATACTCCGAAGAAGACCGGAGTTCATTCCTCCATCACTAGTGAACCGATCACTCGAGATTTTGTGTGGTACGAAGCTGCTCCTGTTCGCGCCGGCGTAAGTTCTGCAAACATGAATGAACGTATACATGGCAAATTTGTGTTGCGTGGTGAAATATTCTGTACATTCCTGAATCTGTCGACGTATAGGAAATGACGACTGCATGCTTGCAAACAACAGAAGACACCTTACCACAACGCTATCATTTCAGGAAGCTGAACGACGAAATCTACAAAAAAAAACGAAAACATAACACGTTTTTGCACGTTTTAAAGTTTTCTAGCGCATATATACGCAGCGAACAAGTTATTTCCATATGAGGCAGTCTGGTCCCAGGTGCATTTACGATTGAGACCAACTGAACATTTCTCAACAATGATTACCATGCCCTTGCAGATTGTACGATAAAACCTCTACAATTTGAGCACTTCGTTGCTATCAAAAGTCACAGAGCAGATCTAATATCAACCAAGGTTGGGAGAAAGTCTGCCCGAAAAATGATGCATGTGTCACAAAACGAGCACTCAAAAAGGGCGCGCCGCCAAATTCTCGCGACAAAGCGCTGAAGAAACGCCTTAAAGTCAACGATAAAAAAGGAAAACAAGCATCCAAAGACTCCCCGGGCGCGCGTCCCTCTCCCCTCGGAAGGGTAGGTTCGCCGACGAACCTCCACGCATCGGCGGCCGAGCAAGCCCTGGAAATTTCTCGATGGAAAGGGACGTGGTGAGGCCGGCTTGCGTCATCCGTCGCGGACGGCCGTCGAACCGTCTCGCGCTTTCCCCCAGCCTTCCCTGCGCATCGCGCCGGTGAAATGATGAGAATTTTCTGGAATCTCGCGCGGAAGGTATTTAACCGAGCAGCAGAGATGGAAGATCAGGAGAAGGAAGTTAGCGCCAGTATGCGTGGGGTTATTCCGCCGCGTCCGTCGGTGAAGGTTTTGTCCTTAGTGACAAAGCAGGAAAAGAAGAAAGTATGCGCCAGAGTGAAGTTGAAGTTGAAGTTTATTTCAGGCAGAAGCAAAAAAAAAGAAGAAAGGTACAATTTGCCTAGGGGACCGGCGAAAAGGCATAAAAGTCTGGCAAAGCGCCTGCGCCCTGTAAACCCAAAACCCACCAAAATAACACAGTGCTCAGTGTAAAGTAAAGAGTCAATAAGAAATGAAGCATAAATAAGTTTCTACATGCAAAACATGTACAGGAAAACATAAATGAGTGAAAATTTGCGCAGGCAATGAAATCAATAAAGCATATGCGTGTCCGACAAATAACGCAAACTGTAGAGGACATAAACAAATACTAATGTAAGACATGTAAAATACCTGAAGAAACTTTAAATTTGAATACAAGGTTTAGACAATCAAAAGACAACAACATCAATAAGAAATATGTTTGACCGATAAATGAAACACAGTTTGGATAACATAACCAAACGTTAATGTGATTTACACAATAAAATACTTTAGAGAATATGAAACAAAGATGGTGACGGTGACTACGTTTGTGTAAATAGGAAGTGTTCCTGTATCTTCTTTTTAAAAATGCCATATGAGACTGTATTCTCAATTACAGAAGCTACAATCGGTTGTTCGTTCAGGAAATGCGATATTTGATACAATAGTTTTTGTGTGCCGTAATTTGTACGTGGTTTCTCATATGTATACACCCTGTGCCGTAGGTTGTGACTGTGATCTCTCGGGAGATGCCGCTGATAAAACCCTGAGCGATCAGTTCGTACCTGTTTATAAATAAGCATTGCCAATTTTGGTTTCATGACGTTGGTTACCGTAAGTATTTTATGTTCCTTAAAGAGAGGCGCGGTATGATGACTGAATGACACCCCTTATGTTAGTCGTATAGCTTTTTTTTGCAAGGTGTGAATTAAGTCAGTGTTTGCTTTAGTCGTATTACCCCATACAAGAAGACAATAATGGAGATGTGAGTGAACAATGGAATAATATAGTTGTTTTTTCAACCACGGAGGGAGGAGTTGTCGCAATTTGCAGATTATACCCGTGGATCTGGAAATCTCGGTACGAATGTGGTTGGTGTGTAAGGACCAGTCTAAGTGTTCTTGAAAAAGTATCCCAAGAAATTCCTGCGCTGTGACACGTTCAATTTTCTGCCCTTCAAATATTATTGTAGGCTCGCTTGTGATAGCCTTATTGCGTGGGCGGAATGAAACATAATTTGTTTTTTTGTGTTTAATTCTAATCTATTACACTTAAGCCAGTCAGATAGATGTGTCAGCCACACGTTTGTTTGTTGTTCAAGGTGATTGAGGGAATTACCGGCGAAGAATATATTGGTGTCGTCCGCGTAGAGAACAACATCGGGTGTTAGCGGTATGTTAGGTAGATCATTTATATGAATCAAGAATAGCAAAGGCCCTAAGATTGATCCTTGTGGGACGCCACAAATGATATTACCTACGTTTGATTTAGTGTCGCCGAGACTGGTGTACTGTTGCCGATTGTTTAGATAACTTTTTATAAGTTCGAGAGCCTTTCCTCTAATTCCATATGAAGGGAGTTTCCGTAATAAAATATTGTGCTTAACCGAATCGAACGCTTTTTTGAAGTCGAGAAAAATCCCTATGGTAAGTAATATATGTTCAAAATTGTCAAGTATTTTTTCTTTAATATCCAGTAGTGCTGTTTCAGTACATTTTTTTCTTTTGGAAGCCATACTGTTGTTGTATTATCACATTTTCTTGCAATAAGTAATTTGAAAGTCATAGGTTGATAACTTGCTCAAATATTTTAGAGAACATAGGTAATAATGAGATAGGCCTATAGTTATTAAGGTCATTTTTATTACCGTCTTTAAAGATGACAGATACTTTCGCAATCTTTAGCTCATCAGGAAAAATACCTGAACTAAGAATTGTGTTAGCGATATGTGAAAGCGGCTTACTTATGGTATGGGCAACTGCTTTAATAGGCTGGAGTTTTAAGTCATCCACGCCACATGCACAATTATTTTTTAATTTTTGCAACAGTTTGTATATTTCGGGTTCGGATGTGGGAAACAAGAAAACAGAGGATGAAATGTTGCTAGTTACATAAGCATGATTGCTTATCTCCCCAGCAGTAGTCCCACAATCACCAACTCTAAGGAAGTGTTCATTGAACCTATCTGCAAGTGGCGGACCTGAGCATGGTTCACCGTCTATCACGAGCTCCGATATAACCGATTTATCATCTTTGCACATAAGGTCATTGACCTTTTTCCAAACTTTTCTGGAGTCATTCGATATACTAGCAAACACATTTTCGTATGACATTATGACAGGTAGATTGCCACTATCCCTCAAGAGGAAGGTATATAACAGCTGTATCTTGCCGGTACTTAGCTACGGAGCAGAAACCTGGAGACTTACAAAGAGGGTTCAGCTTAAATTGAGGACGACGCAGCGAGCAATGGAAAGAAAAATGGTAGGTGTAACCTTAAGAGACAAGAAGAGAGCAGAGTGGATTAGGGAACAAACGGGGGTTAAGGATATTATAGCTGAAATCAAGAAGAAGAAATGGACATGGGCAGGGCATGTAGCGCGTAGACAGGATAACCGCTGGTCATTAAGGGTAACTGACTGGATTCCCAGAGAAGGGAAGCGGGTTAGGGGGAGACAGAAGATTAGGTGGGCAGATGAGATTAAGAAGTTTGCGGGTATAAGTTGGCAGCAGCAAGCACAGGACCGGGTTAACTGGCGGAACATGGGAGAGGCCTTTGTCCTGCAGTGGACGTAGTCAGGCTGATGATGATGATGATGATATTTTCGTAGTACGCGAAACGCGCTTGTTTATTATCAGTGCCAAGTTTATTTCTAATTTTTTGTATTTAGCTAATGTGTTCAAGTTTTTTGTTCTGATAAATACACTAAACAGACTATCACGCTCTTTTATTCTTTTTAAAAGGTGTGAATCTATCCATGGTTTTCTAGACCTACGGGTTTTTCTAATCGTTGTCTAAGGAAATGCAATGTCATAGAGACCTTTGCTAGGGTTTAGAAAGAGGCGGTATGAAGCAACGGGATATTTGATCTCTGTCACAGAGTTCCAATCTGTACCGTCAACTAAGTGTTGAAAAATCGCAGTCTTATCCGCAGATATTATTCTGCATTTAATTATTGTATTCTGAATAGTTTTGTTATGTCTGGACAAGTATGACTTGAAGAAAATAAAGAAGGGCAAGTGGTCGCTTAAATCTGCGATCGGTACACCTGCGTCGCATTCACATGGCTGATAGTTTGTAAAACATAAGTCGAGTAGCGTTTCAGATATGTCTGTAATTCTTGTTGGCATGTTAATTACATTTTGATACCCAAAAGAGCAGAAAATATCAACAAGGTTTTGCCTATTACATGTTGTTGCCAATAAGTCAATAATAATGTCACCACAGAAAATCGCAGGAAATCCTGATTGACAACAGTATTCTAGAACACTTTCAAGATAATTAAGAAACACAGTAACAGAACCAGACGGGGGTCTGTACATGAGGACAACAATCATTGTGCCCATGCATTTGATCATTAAACACTCATAGTCAAGTTCAATATGGGAGTATTCCAAAGTATTTTCATATTGGAGGGAGTTTTTATTATAAATCGCCAGACCACCTCCTCTTCTGTTCTCTCGCTATATTTGAATACATTTGTATCCAGCGAAATCTACATCAGGGTTATCACCAGAAAACCAGGTTTCTGTCATTGTCAAGATATCGAAATTATGTTCGAGGGTATCGAAAAAAAAGGCTTACAGATTCTTGTTTGTGCCTTAGACTACAAGCATTTAGGTTTAAAGAGAATAGGTGTTGGACGTTTCGTGTAGCTTTTAATTGCCGAAAAGGCATCATAATAATTCTGCGACTGTGTGAAAAAAGCCATGAATTAAGTCGGCCAGAAAAGGAACTTTCTAGTTTTTTTTTTTTTTACCGCTGCCCTTCTAGATCTTCAGCAGTTCTTATGTTAACAATTTGATGACGTGGGCTTCGTCGCATGAACATCTTCCCATTCTTAACCCAAAAAAATTGATAATGCAGCTCACGGGCTTTACACCTCATCAGCCAGAACAGCTTTTTGTTATGTGCAGTCAAGTTTTCAATGAAAAAGGTCTTGGACTTTGATTTTTTTAGTTCTTGTCGCTGTTTGAGCCAGATATCTCGCGTCAGTCGAGATGTGAAGCGTACCAATATAGGGGCGGGCTTATCAGCCTCGTCTTGCCCTGCTCTTTTCGGAAGCCTATGGGTGGCTTCTACATCCGATTCTGACAGCCTAGGCAGCTTCAAGTCATTTGCCAGTATGTTCAATTTTTCGAGAACATTTTCACTCATTTGTTGCGGAAGCCCGTGAATTTCAAGGTTTAGTCTTCTGCCGTATTGGTCTAAATCGTTCATTTCTTGCATGAGTTTGTCAATTTTCTGCTCTTCCGCGCGTTCTTCAAGCTTTTTCACTCGTGTCTTTAGGCAGTCTATATCTGCACCTTGTTTTTTTCATTTTTGCTATTACTTCATCGTATTTATCGGACATTGCTTGTACGGACTTTTCAATGGTACCAACGGTGGCAATAATGCCTTCTAGTGCGTCCACTTTCTCTTTGATTGTCAGTAGTATGTTCAGTTTACCGTGTATTTCAGCAATTTCATTAGCAAGGTCCATTTCACGGTCCAATTTTCATTTTGCATTACTCGGGCCACTTCAAACATTCGAGGTTCTGCAAGTCGGACATTTCCAAAAAGTTCTGGCCTCAGACGATTTCTTTTTGTATGCGCTTTCAGTAACGCCTGAGCATATAACTGATTTGTTGCGTAGGGTGTTCCGCCTTGAGGGCGAAGCCTTTTGTCTTCCGTGACAAAGGAGGAGAAGGAGAGGATTTCCACCTGAGGGGTGAAGACTCGAGCTACAGGCAAGAGTGTGTGTCTACCGCTATTGAGCGAAGACGCGTAGCAGCAGCTGCGTGTGTGAAGCCGACGTGTTTCCGGCGAAGAAGTTTTGAGCCTGGAGAGCGGCCAATTGAAGACGCGAGGATTCCTGGCAGAGAAACTTCTGGGGCAGCGGAGCGACGACAACGCTGGACTTTGAGTGAGTGATTCTCGGAAGAGTATCATCCAGACTTTTGTTCCAAGAAGTTAGGACTGAATAAGTTTCCTACTCCTTTGTCTTTAAGTGTCTTGGTTGTTCGATGCATGCGACTGCATTGTAGTGCTTATTGTTGTCTGTGTCCATTGTTTCGAGTGTGGCTGATTCTACTGTGTAGAACATTGTTTGATTGGTGACATATTGTATTCAACTATTGTTGAGTGTACATACTTGTGTATCGTTTTGATCTGCCCTAATTGAAAATATAATTTTGTTTTGTTTATCGACTCTCGGCTCTGACTTGTTCTTTGGGCCACAGCCGGCGTCCGCTGGCGCGTCAAATAGGACCACTTCTAAATTGTCCGCGCTTTCGTGGTGTGGTTCGGGGGGCCGATACTTCGGCCCTTAAAATTAGCCCGGTGATCGCCTCCCGATTTAACGGGACTGGTGACAATTAATCTGGCGTCTGCGACAGGACATTTTGGTGCGCAGTGTGTCCAAAGTAGTGAGAAAGAGCCTCGAGTTGTTGATAGTGCTATCGGAATGGTTTTGTGTGTTGTTCAATGTTCTCGTTAACGAGTGCAGGGGAGTGTTCCGATAGACTGATTTAGGCACTTTTTACACGCCGCAAGACTTCATTTGCGAGACACAATGAATCTCGAAAAGTTAGTAGCTCTTGGTGAGAAGATGGGTCTTTCTGGCGCCGAACTACGGAAGGGGGTAAGCCAGAAGGAGAAAGAGGCGGTGGAGAGAGAGAGGTTGGCAGCTGAGAGGGCAAGGAACAAAAAGCAGCTAAGTTGGAGGGAGAGAGAGGTTGGCAGCTGAGAGGGCAAGGAACGAAAAGCAGCTGAGTTGGAGAAAGAGAGGTTGGCAGCTGAGAGAGCGAAAGAAGAAAGAGAGCAGCAATTGAAGTTGGAGCTCGAGAGAGAAAAGTTGGCAGCTTAAAGGGCGAAAGAAGAAAGAGAAGCAAAGGAGCGACAGCTGAAAGAAGAAAGAGAAGCAAGGGAGTGACAGCTGAAAAAAGAAAGAGAGGCAAAGGAGCGACAGCAGAAAAAAGAAAGAGAAGCGGAGATGGCTGAAATGGAACGGCAGCGGCAGCACGAGATGGAACTCGAGCGGCTCCGTTTGCAACAGCGAAGTGAAACTCCGGTCCAAGCTAGAGTTGAAAGCAGCGAACGGGAGGACAACGGCTTCCGCTTGAACCCAAAAAAGCTGCTCGTGGCGTTTGATGAAAGGAAGGACGACCTTGACGCGTACCTTCACCGATTTGAGACAATTGCGAGGAGCCAGAATTGGCCGGAACATCAATGGGCAACTGCTTTGAGTACTTGCTTGAGTGGTGAAGTGCTCAGTGTGTACGGTAGGCTGACGCCGACCGATGCACCCAACTATGCAAAGGTGAAAACTGTTTTACTGAAGCGATTTAGATTTACTGTGGAAGGATTCCGGGACAGATTTCGGACAGGAAAGCCAGCTGATGGTGAGACACCTACGCAGTATGCCACCCGACTTTGCCATTATTTCGACAGATGGATTGAACTTTCAGGGACAGCGCAGGAGTACAATGACCTTAGAGAGCTCCTTATTAGAGAACAATATCTTACTAGTTGCCACCCAAGCCTGTCGCTGTACTTGAAAGAGAGGAAGGCTCGGTCACTTGAAGGCATGCTTGAATTGGCTGATCAATTCTTGGAAGCGCAAGGTGGCACAAATTTGACCAGAGTCAAGAAGGAGTGTCCCGAAGATTAATAAAATTCGGCACTCGAACAAAAGAAGCGTGCACCACAGAGTGTTCCGCGATTTTTTCTGTGTGACCGAGTGGGTCATCGTGCAAACAACTGTCGAACGATCTTTACGAGCCCTACGGTATTAAAATGTTTCAAGTGTGGTCAGACAGGGCACAAGGCAGACCCATGTCGTAACGGAGCGAGTCAAACTCACCAGATGTCCTGGGTGCTAGCAGCCCCGAAATCCGATGATAATGCCGTCACCAACGGATTTGTAGAGTTAAAAATGGGGAGAAACTTCCTATTGTGGGTTCTGTAATGACAAAACAGCCAACCGGTGTTACGAAGGGAATGCCAACGCTGCCTGGAAAAGTTGCGGGCAGGAAGATTACGGTGTTAAGAGACACCGGTAGCTCCACGGTTATCGTGCGGTGAAATTTGGTACGGGAAAGTGAGTTAACAGGCAAAACGAAACCAGTTTGCCTAATTGACAGTACGGTTCGGATGCTTCCCGAAGCTGAAATTGAGGTTGAAACGTTGTACTTCAGCGGGAAGGTTACTGCTCTATGCATGACGAACCCCCTGTACGACCTCGTCATCGGAAACATCGACAGGGCGCGAGGGCCGAATGATCCAAAATGTTTGGAAGAAGACCCTAAGATAGGGCCCTCGCCAATCCAGCGACCACGACATACAGTGGAGGAGCATCCCGTGACGGATCTCACTCGAGCCCAAGGAGAAGCCGCGATGCACGAGACAGTGAATGAGAAGATGATCGTGTTGAATGAGTTCACGTGCTGGGCGGCTGGACGTACGCCGGCACGACCTCAACCGACCGACAGTGTAAAGATGACGGAGTCGGCCCGCCAGGCCCAATGTCGGGACATGAACAAGAGGGTGAATAACCGGACAGGATCGGTTTAGCGTTATGACCCGTTAACAATGTCGGAAGTGACAACGATGGCTGAGACGCCGCCTCAGATACCGTCGTTGGAAAGGGCTCGCCGGAACGAAACGAGGAAAAACAAGAAGAGATCGAGCGAGCACCGCAAGAAAGGACGCAAGCGCAGCTCGAAGTACACGGGATAGGTGTTGAGGTCGAATCGAAATGTATTTGTCAGTGCTGAGTGCAATATGTAAAGTTAATGTGGTTGTTGTCCTGTGTCACAACTGTATTTCGAGTGAATCAAAATTTTTGTTACAGTGATGTGATGTATAATATTGTACAATTGTTGTAAAGACAGACATTTGTACATTTGTATTGCTTGAAGTATGTGATGGAGTATTGTATTCCTGTACCTGTGGCTATATTCTATGTGTTGTGAGATTGAATTGCAATGTACAATTGTATTGAGTGATCTATTGGGAGTGTGACGTGGCATGAGCGACGGACTAGGTTACAGTCTCTTAGAGTGTGGGGACTGTTCGTGCTCGTTTGTGTGGTTTTGAATATTATGAGGCAATATTCTTAAAGTGGGGGGGGGGGCAGTGTCACAAAACGAGCGCTCAAAAAGGGCCCGTCGCCAAATTCTCGCGACAGAGCGCCGGAAAAACGCCTCGAGGTCAACGATAAAAAAAAGGAAAACAAGCATTTAAAGACTCCCTGGACGCGCGTCCCTTTCCCCTCAGAAGTGCAGGTTCGCCGACGAACGTCCTCGCAACGGCGGCCGAGCAAGCCCTGGAAATTTCTCGATGGAAAGAGGCGTGGTGATGCCGGGATGCGTCATCCGTCGCGGACGGCCGTCGAACCGTCTCGCGCTTTCCCCCAGCCTTCGCTGAGCATCGAACCGGCAAAATGATGAGAATTTTCTGGAATCTCGCGCGAAAGGTATTTTACCGAGCAGCAGAGATGGGAGATCAGGAGAAGAAGGAAGTTAGCGCCAGTGTGCGTGGGGTTATTCCGCCGCGTCTGTCGGTGAAGGTTTTGTCCTTAGTGACAAAGCAAGAGTATAAGAAAATATGCACCAGAGTGCGTTGGGTGTTCCGCCTTGAGGGCGAAGCCTTTTGTCTTCTGTGACAAAGGAGGAGAAGAAGAGGATTTCCACCTGAGGGGTGAAGACTCGAGCTACAGGCAAGAGTGTGTGTCTACCGCTATCGAGCGAAGACGCGTGGCAACAGCTGCGTGTGTGAAGCCGACGTGTTTCCGGTGAAGAAGTTTGGAGTCTGGAGAGCGGCCAATTGAAGACGCGAGGTTTCCTGGCAGAGAAACTTCGGGGGCAGCGGAGCGACGACAACGCTGGACTTTGAGTGAGTGATTCTCGGAAGAGTATCATCCAGACTTTTGTTCCAAGAACTTTGGACTGAATAAGTTTCCTATCTCTTTAGTCTTTAAGTGTCTTGGTTGTTCGATACATGCGACTGCATTGTAGTGCGTATTGTTGTCTGTGTCCATTGTTTCGAGTGTGGCTAATTGTAATTTGTAGTGCATTGTTTGATTGGTGACATAGTGTATTCAACTATTGTTTAGTGTGCATACTTGTGTATCGTTTTGATCTGCCATAATTGAGAATATAATTTTGTTTTGTTTGTCAACTCTCGGCTCTGACTTGTTCTTTGGGCCACAGCCGGCGTCCGCTGGTGCGCCAAATAGGACCACTTCTAAATTGTCCACGCTTTCGTGGTGCGGTTCGGGGGGGCCGATACTTCGGCCCTTGGAATTAGCCCGGCGATCGCCTCCCGAATCACCAGGACCGGTGACAGCATGCCAACTCGTGTTGCCAACGTGCAGCATAACTTACAAAAAATTACTTATTGCATATCACAAGCATGCTGGGAAGCGAGTGGCAAAGGAAAAAAAACGTTGACTGAAAACTATCACTGCGTCAGGGCCGTTTAACATAAAAATCCTTCCCATAGGCATGCTGTCATAAACATCGACAGTAAGAAATTATTCGCTCTGCAAAGTGCGCAAAAACCGAAATTTAAATATGAATGTTCAAAAAACATCCTGTTTTAAGCGGAGCCGTCCTTGATTGGCGCTTCACCAAGGCAGAGGAAGAACAAGTATGTTAGCATGCCATAAATTCACATCATTTCTCACACTTTCCTGTGTATTGCAGGAAGTGTGGTTGCACAGTACTTTTCGAGGGGACTGACGGTCACCATTTGTAAAAAGTGCAGGTGTGAAAGAGAGCTAGATCTATATTCGAGGCGGACCGAATTAAGATAGCATCAGACACGTGCATCACTACTATGAGGGCCCCTTTGGTGCACTTGACGATAAAAGAGACAGAATCCCTTCACAGCAGTCAAATGTTTGAACTGATTAAGTGTGTCCCCCACCCCCTTCCTTTGTTTTCTCCTTGGCAGCGTCTCCAGCCCCACACAGAAGTGGCTCCTGCGCCGCACAGAAGTGACGTCACTTTAAAATTATTACCTAAAGCTAGTTAAATGTGTAAATTATTCGTGTGTAATGCGTTAAACCTACAAAAACTTTATTAAGCAGGTGTTTAACGTGTCAATTAGCCTAAGTTTGTTATTTAAATACATATTACAAGTATTTTGAATACAGGGAGCGCCATGGGCGCTGCGGCTACGAAAGGTAAACACTGCGAAATGGTAGCCGCCTGCGATGTGTTAGGTGGTGAAAACTCCGATGAAATTGTGGCCATGCCCTAGGCCACTCCCAAGGAGGACTGTAGTGCCGTCGCTGTGATTGCTGGATGCTTAGTTGAACCTGGTGGTTGGTGCTAGCGCGGCCGTCCACCGCGCCGCAGCTTTATCTGAGTGTGTGCGCCATAAAGTTTCTCAGTATGATGTGCGGATTACAGTTGTTGGACGTACTGCATTTTCTAGATTGCAATGCCAAGCGTGGTGTTGTCAAAGGTGAAAGTGTTTTTGCTGTCGAGTTTTGCTTGTCGCGAAGGACAAGGTCGACGATGAAATAAATTCTTTCGCACAGCTCACGTGTGTCTGACCGGACGCACATGCATGAAACCCCAGTGCGTCGGCGAAGTGTTCATACGATGGATGGAAACAACTTTATTGTAATGTTCTTACAAAGCCTGTGATCTCCGAAGGCCAGAGCTACTGCATTGCCGTCTGTTTTGTCAAGTGCGAGCACGTACGGCTGTTCTCATCGGTTGCTACGTGAATGCTCCCGTGCTGTCACAGGCCGCGCGTGTTATTGAGCAAGGCAGACAAGCTGTTTTGTAGTTAGATTGGCTAACGCCGTCGGCACTTGCCCTTGGGCATTGTTTATCAAGTGCTGATCGCCTAGAACATTGCGGTGACACGTCAGTATTTTTAAAGAAAGCGGCATGCCGGTTACCTCGTCAGGTGATGTTACTCTGAGCGACATAAAAAAAGTTGCCCGAGACTACGTTGCAGTGCACCTTTCTGTCATCAAAACTTTGATAAACCGTGGAAATCAACATTCCTGACACCTGTGCCGAAGAAACCAATGCAGCCAGCTGTATTAGAGTTTTTTGTGTCTTTTTGCGTCTCGCCGATTAATAGCATTAATTCGCAAAACACTTTATAATAACAAATATAGTCAATCGTGAAATGGCCATCGAAGATACAATAATAAAGGGCCTGTGGACGGGACCACCACCAGCAGCAAGTCAGGCTGATGAGGAGGCGCAAATGTTAAAACAATACATGCGTGAGCAAAAAAAAGAGAAAGTATTGATAAGTGCAATTGGACTTGAACCTCCGACCTCACCAGTTGATGTGTTCCTTTAACGAATTACGCCACAGCTGCCGATCAGTTTGAGGTGGCAAAATAGCCAGTTTTGTATTGTTGTCACGCTAAACCTAACTAACATTTTTGTTCACTTTTTCGTTTGGACGTAATTTTAACGGCTTTTATCGTTATGTCTAGACGTACCGCTAGACACTCCTAACTATTCAAACAAAGCGCCTAACCAGAAAATGCGAGACGTCACTTCCGTGCAGCGCTGCAGCCATTTCTGTTTAGGGGTGGCTCGTGGAGGTGTGCGCCGACTGGTCGGCACGCCGCCGCTGAGAGTTTTCGCCGCGCCGCCACCGCCGACGCGCACTGATCGGCGCGCCGCCGCCGCCGCCGCCGCCGACGTTTTTCATCGGCGCAATCGGCGCGCCATTTATGCACTAGTACCAAATTTTCACAGATTTGTCTTTTTCTTTTTCATTTTGATTTATAGCTTCGTTTCACATTTATGTACCCAGTAAAAACAAGCTTCTTAGTTATCTTCATCCAGCTTTAGAGACCGAGAGTACCACTATGAACAGCGGCACAAGTTCGACGGCCGCTGTATGAAATGACATATTGGACAAATTGACAAAAAATAAATGTAACAGTTACAGTAATGCATAGGCGCTGCCATCTGAGGCTTAAAATCAATTTTTGCTGGTTTTCTATGTCGTAATTAGCAATAATTTTGGTCATACAACGTTGAAGGTACTGGCCTAGTGTGTTGATGCGTGCGAGTTCACCGTAGCAATATTCGAATATTCATATGGATGCAAAACGGCATCATAATCAGTCCAAGATGGCAGCCTATGATCGTGCCCGAAACAGGGCGTATACACAGAAGAAATGAAATGGTAGCAGTGCAGCACGAATGCAGCGCGTTAGGTGAAGAACTATACAAAGCCCCGAAGGATGAAATCGAAATGGAGAAGTTTAATGGAGATTAGAAGCGTCGAGGCATAATACATGCTCGAACCTACTCAGGGTATATCATCACCTGTCCGTGGTGTTAAACTTCATAATTTTCGAGGATGACCACTCATATGCAGCGTCTCAACATGCTGCAGAAAATATTTGATGCCTTTTAATTCAGGCATCAGATATCCGGGATGAAGATGTCAATGCAATAAGATGGCAAGAGAGAGAAAGGAAGGCTGGGGGATTAACCAGATCTTGGCATCCGGTTTGCTTCCCAGCACTGGGGGTGGAGAAATAGGGGCCAGAAAGGGGGTGTAGAGAGACAGAAAAGAAAACACATGTGCACTCAGGAGTAGGATGGCAAACTTAACAGAGGATTTATTACATTCTGTACAGACAGGGCGAGAGATCTCTTGCGAATGAGCTGGGTGGCTCCTTATAAAGTGTGCGTTTTGACTAAATCGGGGAAGGGGTCCAGAATGCGCTGTTGAATCACGGGGGACAAACACCATTTCTGACGGGGCCGCTCACACTCGCTCAAGTCAACGTCTTTGATTGGGGCGTGGACACCACACTGCACATGTGGCACCAAGAAATCACTGTGGTCGTCACGTCGAACGTCTTATGGTGTCGGAACGCCCCCTCACTTCCCGACTAAGATGGACAAAACACGGCGGACAGCAGGCTGGCAGCCCTTCGGTGACTTGTTTGACGAACAAAGAACGCCGCTGTCCCCCGTCGGCCCACGCGCCGCGTGTAACAACGCTATATAAGTGGTGAGCAGAGGCGTAATAAGCTTGTCTGAGGCCACCAGTTTTAAAAAGAACAAAATAAAATTTAAAAAAAACTTTCCAGCAAAAAGTGTACAAAAGACGGCTGGATTCGTCAATAATGCGGAGACAGACACTTGAGCGACATGTCATATATGACGTAGTCCAGCAAACATGTTTTCATCACGTAACTTGAACGAACCTACTGGCACTGTCAAAGATGAATGATAATTTTTGTGGACAGTGGTGATGTACTTCTGTTGCGAAGGTAATGCTCAGAATTAACCAAATAAATCTTAACTTTATATTCAGGTCTTGATAAAAAAGTTAGTCAAGTTAGAAAGCTCCTCAGGTGGCTAAGTAATAAATTACTTCACCATACTTTATGTTGAAGTAATTTGCAAATAAATAATGCAACCTTTGTTTAATTGATATTCAATGACGTGACTGCAATCAACGGTGCGTCGTCGCTATAAAACTGGAACGTTATCTGCAGACACGAGCGGGCGAATGCAGCGGAGAACGAATATGTCACTTAATAAAAGCGATGTGATGTCGCACATATTCGCCTGTACAACTCCGTGCCCTTTTGCTTGCTCGTGATGTATTCGAAGGAGCTAGCCAATAACTCTCGGGTAGAAGTCGAGCAGAGTAGCCGGGGCTGATAAGAGGCACGTTTATATACACTATTTACACACTAAAGGTAGCTATATGTTGATGGTAGCATCATGGAAGCGTGATGGGAGCTTCTTAGGGATGGTTCAGAGCGTCTCGGTGCTCACGCTTTATGCCCTGGTATTCATAAAATTATCTGCAGAAGAAAACAGTGGACAGTTTGCAATAATCTGCTAGGCAGCTTTTCTGTAAGGTTACTTTTTCAACCAAGAACTCACGTTCACAGGCTGCTTTTCTCGATCATTTCGTTTTTGCCATTCCTTTTTTGAGATCTTGTTGTGCTCGCGTGCCTTCGCTGGAATTTGGAGAGGTGACATTTTGTTGTACTCGCGTGCTCAAAATGAGAAATAAAAGCAGTCTGTGAACGAGAGTTTTCGGTTGAAAAACAAAGCTTACAGGAAAGCCGCCTTGCAGATCACTGTAAACTGACAGACTGAATGTCAATTCAGTTCAGGGCAGTCCGAACAAATTGTCGTCTTCATATCCATCCGCCGAATGGGGGGGGGGGGGGGGTAGTGGTTATAAGAAGGTGCCTAATTTCTGCAGTCCAGCAGGGAGTGCAGGGAGCAGCGAATAAGGATTAAAAAAAACGAGAGAGGGAGAAAGAGAGAGAAAGTCAAACACTGCCTTCTTTTCAACCAAGGAAAGAGAGAAGGTGCACGTTCAGTTTGTCACATGGCGAGAGGGCAACATAACGTAGGTCACAGTGCAATAATACGCACAACACATCACAGTGCAATAACATTGCATCGCATGTGCAGAATAGGGTCTGCAGCGCTAGGCAGGCTAGGGCTTGTGAGAATGGAAGACTTGCAAGCGCCACGGAGTGTGGGAAACATACCTGACGAGGCATCCCAAGCTTTCGGCTAATTGTTCAGCACGTCTCTTGGCACGTCGAACAAATCAAGCAGCCTCGATTTCAAACAGCTCTTCCTAGGCCGTCAGTCAGTCAGGCGTGTCCAAAGAGTTTTTGACGAGGGAGCCAACAGCCCTAAAGAATTCGAAGTATGACTTTCGTGTTGTCGCCGCTTTTGGCGCACCTCGAGAGCATTGATCCGGAACAAATCAGGGTAAGCTTAGCTGCAATCGTCCCCCGTGTCCAAGCGGCGCCCAGCCAGAGAGGCCGATCTTAACATCTTCTACAGACATACGCACATAAGCACGCACAGTTTCACTCTGAGAGGGAACTGGTAGTGGTCGCAATGACGTACCTAACGTGCATCTACTATAAAAAGGCGTGCAGTGTACGCGATAGCTTTTTTTTTTAAGTCTTGTAATTCTAGTATATTTTCATGATATAGCCGAGGTATGAGGCGGTTGTTACTCGCATATATTTCAGTTAAAGTACTACAAATATTTATTCGCCGCGCATGCCTTATGGAAATGATACTCCAAAAAAAAGGAAATCGCTCCAATAATTTCTAAACTAAGTTCGCATGTGGGAGTACTTGTTCTCTGTCTGCGCTTTTCCATGGTTCATGAGTGTTAAACCCCGCTGCTGCTTCTATAGAATGGTGTAGAATAAGCCATATCAACGCAGTGACAGGATTTCCTACAGACTACCAAGCATTCGATCACCAGGAATTTTCCCTCCGACATATTTTGATTGAAAGAAGCGACATATTTTTGCTGAAAACCCGGTTTATGCACTGGGGCCCGGTGCACAGATGTTCCAAAGTGCAACTCTTGATAATCGCGAGCGCGAAGACGGCAAGTGAAAGCCCCTATGCTGTTGTCTGTACGGCCGGTGTAACAAAACCCTCCAGTCTTGAGGGTGTTGGGTTAAACCATGCACTTTGCCCATTGCTATTTTTCATCATGGCGTTTGTCTATTAACTGACTTGTGCTATGTGGAGCACACGGAAGTAGTGCCGATGTGCTATTTGGTGCTGGTACAAAAATCAAACTAGTTTGGATCGCTTCTTCAATGAGTCCTTCAATTAAACCTATGCTAGGGGGCTGCATAGAAGACTATACGCCTGACACACTTGGAAAAGTAAAGCACATTGTAAGAGACCAATTCTGCTAATTGAAGGACTTGTAGACCATCACCATCTAGACTTTGGTGTTCTGCAGAAAACCCGGTTTATGCACTGGGGCCTGGTGCACAGATGTTCCAAATTGCAACTCTTGATCATCGCGAGCGCGAAGACGGCAAGTGAAAGCCTCTATGCTGTTGTTTGTACGGTCGGTGTAACGAAACCATATATAAAAATATTTTGCTTTGGACTCACCCGGACTGAGACTAACGAAATTTCTCTTTATTCAAACTCACTCAGACTCAGATTCACCGATGTTTTTGTCAGCCGGATCCACTAACACTTTCCTCAAATATACCCACTCATACTCAGACTGATCAAAACGTTCCTCCAGCGGACTGACTCGGACTAATAGACTCTCAAAATGTTTCTAAAACAGACGCACTTGGACAGAAAATGAGCAATATTCGACTTGGTCCGGCTCATACAATAAACGTCGAAGGAGCACCATTGAAAAACACATGTGAAAGAATTGCAATTGCCAAGCAACCTATATATATTATTACGGGGAATAAAGTACACACTGGCGAGCAAATGCGTACTGGCGAATATACTGGTGAGCTAATGCGTACAACGCTGCTGCAGTCCGAGCACGGTCACTTTCAGCACTTCGTCGTCTTCATCCTCAGGCATCTACTTAGCCCGTGACATTACCCGCCGGCGGCAGAAGCACCGTCCCGGTGCGATCAATTCTCGAGGCGTGAGTAGTATGGTTTAAGCCGTGAGACGTGCACTATATCGGTCGGGACTGAAGCTGGTACTGACGTGGTATGGAGTGGAGCTATCTCATAGGTCACGCTGGTGACCTTGAGTATGACTCGGTAGGGGCCAACGTAACGGGACATCAGTTTTTCGCAGAGACCAACACGACGTGATGGTAACCACAGCAAGACGAGTGACCCCGGCGCTCCCTGGATTTCGTGCCAACCGGTTGTGCGCCCGCGCGCTCCGCGCGCTCGCGACCTTCGGCGTCATCGTAGCTCTGGCCGACTGGGCTCGCCCTACGTCATCTCCTGTCGTCGACGACCTTCGACGACAGCGCAGCTCTGATTTACTGGTCCTGCTCTACGCCATCTACAGACGCCGACAACATCTCTCGCAAGTGTACCCGTCCTCGGACTCCAGTGACCGTTCTTCCATCTTTCCTGTCTCTCCTATCCCCTCAGTTTGTTGTTGCTTCTTCTTCCTCTTTTCTATACCTTTACTTCTACCCTTTTATCCCTCCTTACCCCCATCCCTTGTGAGCTCTTTGGCGGTGTCGCTCACTGAAGCAGACAATAACGGAGCTCACTTTTCTCTTCCTTTCTCTTAAGAACCAATCCAGTGACCCCGGAGAGTACTGTACTTCGCGGTGCCGGCGATCGTAAGCACTCTTTTGGTTAAGCTGCGAGGCACATAAACGATCTCGGGCGACTTGGCGGGCGATGACAGCTCGGGCCAGGGCATCAGGAGCATACGCAGTCGATGAGGAGGCGTCAGATTGGAGCATGGTGTCCATGAGCAAAGGCGGGTCATAACCAAACAGTAGGTAAAAAGGTGAAAATCCAGCTGTATCATGACGTGAACTGTTGTATGCGAAGGTAACGAAAGGTAAGTGGATGTCCCAATCTTTGTGATCCTTGGAGACGTACATCGCTAACATATTCGTCACGGTACGGTTGAGGCGTTCTGTGAGGCCGTTGGTTTGCGGATGGTACGCTGTAGTGAACTTGTGGTGGGTAGAGCAGGATCGCAGGAGCTCGTCGACTACTTTAGATAGAAAACAGCTGCCGCGGTCGGTGATCAACTGACGAGGAGCACCATGACGCAGAATGATGTCATGAAGAAGGAAATCGGCTACATCAGTAGCGCAGCTGGTGGGGATGGCGCGTGTAATGGCATACCGCGTTGCGTAGTCAGTAGCAATAGCAATCCACTTATTACCGGTGGCCGACACGGGAAAAGGTCCTAGAAGATCGAGGCCGACTCGTAAAAATGGCTCATCTGGTACTTCAATGGGCTGGAGGGTACCAGCAGGTCTCAGAGCAGGTGTCTTGCGGCGCTGGCAGAGGTCGCATGCCGAAACGTACTGTCGCACAGAACGGTAGAGGCCAGGCCAAAAGAATCGGCGGCGAATGCGGTCATACGTGCGTGACACCCCTAGGTGTCCAGCGGAGGGGCATCATGGAGCTGGGCCAAAACGTCTGAGCGAAGATGCACAGGAACAACGAGTAAAAGCTCAGCACCATCAGGGCGGGCGTTGTAGCGGTGCAAGATGTCGTTGTGAAGAACGAACAGTTGTAAAAAGTGGTCAGGGTGGAAAGAGTGCAGACCATTGATAATAGCACGCAAAGAGGGGTCGCGGCGTTGTTCAGCATCTATGTCGGTGAAGTCGGTAATTGAAAGAACGAGGGCCTCTTGTTCATCTTCCCTCGTGTCAGGGGGATCGACTGGGTAACGGGACAAGCAGTCGGCATCCTTGTGAAGTTGTCCGGATTTATAGGATACGGAAAAAGTGTACTCTTGTAAGCGCAGCGCCCAGCGACCAAGGCGTCCCGTAGGGTCCTTGAGTGAGGAGAGCCAGCAAAGCGCATGGTGGTCCGTAATAACTGAGAACGGTTGGCCATACAGGTACGGTCGGAATTTCGCAATGGCCCAGACGAGAGCTAAGCACTCGCGTTCTGTGATGGAATAATTTTGTTCCGAGCGCGACAACACTCGGCTTGCATACGCGACGACGCGGTGCATGCCTTGTTGCCGCTGCGCCAGCACTGCGCCTATGCCGTGGCCACTAGCGTCAGTACGAATCTACGTGGCGGCAGTTGGGTTGAAGTGTGCAAGGACTGGTGGATTGGTGAGAATGTCAACGAGTGACGAGAAGGCGTTTGCTTGCTGTTGGCCCCAGGTGAATGCGACATCCGTTTTGAGGAGGCAGGTTAGAGGACGGGCTACTTCAGCAAACTTCTCGACAAAACGACGGAAATAGGAGCACAGTCCCAGAAAACTTCGGACGTCCTTGGCTGAGCGGGGTGTGGGGAAGTCGCGAACTGCTCGGACTTTCACAGGGTCTGGTTGAACGCCCGCAGCGTTAACAAGATGGCCGAGTACGCAGATTTGGCGTTGCCTAAAGCGGCATTTGGACGAGTTAAGTTGCAAGTTGGCACGTCGAAAAACATCAAGCACTGTGGACAGACGGGTAAGATGGTCGTCGAAAGTAGTCGAAAAAACAATAACGTCGTCAAGATAGCAGAGGCAGATGGTCCACTTCATGCCTCGAAGGAGAGAGTCCATCATGCGCTCAAACGTCGTGGGGGCATTGCATAATCCAAAAGGCATCATCTGACGAAGGCCGTCTTCTCTGTCTTTGTCGTCCACAGCAATCTGCCAGTAGGCTGAGCGACGGTCTATTGAAGAGAAATATTTGGCACCGTGCAAGCAATCGAGTGCATCATCTATGCGCGGTAAGGGATAGACATCTTTCTTGGTGATATGATTGAGATGGCGGTAATCAACACAGAATCTCCAGCTATTGTCCTTCTTTTTAACAAGTACAACGGGTGAGGACCAGGGACTAGATGAGGGTTCGATTATGCCATTATCAAGCATTTTATCGACTTTTCGTTGTATAATAGCACGCTCCGGGGCTGACACACGGTAGGGTCATCGGCGAATGGGTCGAGCGTCAGCGGTGTCGATGCGATGGGTTACCATGGATGTCTGGCCCAAATTACGGTCGCCGAAGTCGAAGATGTCCTGATAAGAAGCAAGCACACGGCAGAAAGCAGAGACTTGTTCAGAGGTGAGCTTGTCAGATAGCATTGGCTTGAAAAGTTCGGAACAGGAACGTTGATGAAAAATCGGGTGGCGAATCGGTGGTTAGGGCGGAAACTGTGTGGTCGACCAGAGGTGTCAGATGCGCAAGTGACATGCCGCGAGGAATAACTTGCGCTGAGAAGCCGAAATTGAGGACGGGAAATGAAGTTCGGTTGTCCTTAACGGTAACAACCGTGTTGGGGAGTGCAACATTGCGTGTAATGGCCACGTCAGAAATAGGGGCAGCAACATAATCACCATCGGGTACTGGAGGGTATGGCGAGAGTTGGACTTGGACTGCGGCTTGCGGCGGAAGTCTGAGGAAAACGAGAAAGCGTAGACGAGGTGGGCTGGTAGAGACGGTGTCTGAGAAGTATGGTAGTTCGAGCCGAAGAAGACCTTTGGAACAGTCAATGAGCGCAGCGTGTGAAGTCAGAAAGTCGAGTCCAAGGATGAGATCATGAGGGCAATTTTCCAGTACAGCGAACAGAACTGAAGTTTGATGCTCAGAAATCGTTAATCGCGCAGTGCAGATTCCAAGCACAGCAGGAGTACTCCCATCCGCTGTACGAACGGTAGGTGCAATCGCAGGCGTCAGAACTTTTTAGAGGCGGCGGCGGAGGTCTGAGCTCATCACAGATATTTGTGCACCAGTATCAATAAGAGCAGTTACAGGTAAACCATCAACCAAAATTGTAAGAAGGTTGCACCGCTGGTCGGGAGTAATCAGAGGACTTGCAGTCCGAGTCGTGTATGCAGCGTCACCTCCGGGGGCTGCACCGACTAGTTTTCCGAGCGACGGTCATAGGGAGACCGAGAACGGCGGGGTTGGGGCGAGCGGGACTGACGACGCACGGGCGATGGCGAGTGGCTGGTCCGACGTTCTGGATTATGCTCTGCACCTATCTCAGCACGGTAGGACGGGGCATAAGGTGCACGTTCAAAGCGAGGCCGCCAATCATAGAAGCTCAGGCGAGGTGATGAGGTCCAATGGCTGCGGCAATGGCGAGCGATGTGTCCTATCCGATGGCACGTGAAACATATGGGCCGATCATCATGAGTGCGCCATTCAGAGGGGTTTCGTCGTGGCGCGAACGTGCGGTTCGGAGTGGTAGCCGCAACGACTGGAGCCGAGCTGGAAGTAGCAGGGGCATTTTGATGAGGTGGCGAAATTCCCATATTCGCGACATCTTGGCGAACCACAGTCTGTATCATTGAAACAGCATCGAGGTTGTGTCCTGGCGCGCTGACGCTAGACATAGCGGAAGCCATAGCCTCGAGTTCCCGACGGACTATTCTGGTGACGTTTTCTGGCACGGATGGTTGATGTAGTGTGGGCAAATCTTCGCAAGAGGACGTAGCCGCCGTGTTGGGAAGGCGGTGAAATCGGTGAACTATGCGCCTACTTTTTGCCTGTTCGAAGCGACGACATGCTTCGATGACCGACTCCACTGTCGAGCAGTCCTTGCACAGGAGAAAATTGAAGGCGTCATCGGCAATTCCTTTCAGGATGTGTCCGACTTTGTCCTCGTCGAGCATGTCCTTGTCGACCTTGCGGCACAAAGCCAACACGTCCTGGATGTACGCGATGTACGGCTCTGTGGATGTCTGGGCACGAGTCACAAGCTCTTTCTTTGCGGCCACTTGGCGTCCGATGGGTTTCCCAAATAGATAGTGCAATTTCTGCTTACAGACGTCCCAGCTAGTCAACTCTTCTTGATGTGTCTCGTACCAGAGTTTTGCCGTGCCATGCAAGTAGAAGATGATGTTCGCCAACATAAGCGTCTGATCCCAATAGATGCTGCTGCTGACGCGCTCATATAGAACCAGCCAGTAATCGACGTCTATGCCACTTGTGCCTTTGAATGGGCCTGGGTCACGAGCTTGTACCACAACGATCGGCTGCGGGGCTGACGGATCTTGTTGACATTGAGTAGCCTGGTCAGTCATCATGGTAGCTGCAATGCGCCGTCCGCTGCGAAGATCCAGCTGGTTGGGCTGTATAGCGAGTGGTACCCCGCACCTTCCACCAATGATGTTACGGGGAATAAAGTATACACTGGCGAGCAAATGCGTACTGGCGAATATACTGGCGAGCTAATGCGTACAACGCTGCTGCAGTACGATCAGCACTTCGTTGTCGTCATCCTCAGGCATCTACTTAGCCTGTGACAATATATATATATATATATATATATATATATATATATATATATATATATATATATATATATATAAATAATAGCTTTCAACATACAAAAGCAAGTTATTTCTACTGCCTCTAAATATTATTATTAAAGAGAAACTTAACATTACATGCCATTTCCGCGACAGGCACATGCGCGCTGATAGCACTAAATACAATAAGTACCATATGAATTGGCTGCTGTAAATACCTGTGCTATTTTGAAATTTTTTGATACTATGCTGGTATATATACTCGCCCACGCTCTCAATTTGGTCATTGTGCGGAATGCCGTAATATAAAATTTTTGTCAGCAGAAAATCTGAGAACCGTGACTTGACAGGGTCGCGTTCTTTAAAAAGTCTGTTACCTGTCCCGAGTTTCGTATCAGGTAAGGTGCATTCATGGTTCATTATTCATCAAGTCTTCCTGCAAAACACTGCATTAAACACTTGTCTTCATTAGAAGCACCCGTGGTTAGTGCACATGTACGTGTTATCCTACATAAGCTGAGTCTTTCGACAATGGTACTCATCAGTTGCAATACAGCGCCTGTGTTTGCGTCTTTTTAGGTGGGAATGATTGTGTTGTATTGTATGCTGCTTCATCAAAAGGAAAATAATGGCTAGGTCGTTAGCTACCTGCCGCAACAAAAAAAAACAAGATGCAACATTTTTTTTTCTTTCAGTACTCCTCTTTCTGCCCCCCACCCCCCGCACACACACGCACACCAGAGCTATAAGCGTCCAAGAAGGAAGAGGGGCTGTTAACGGTTGCGCACCTGTCAATGCTTCTCTAAATGTTTCGGTGTGAGGGGGTTTATCGGAGCAGCGAAGATATAATGTCCGACCGGAATAAAAGGTGAACATTCGACATAAGCCTGTCTGTTTTGGATAGAAACTGATGGAATGAGAACTCCAACCAAAATATATTTAAGGAAAAAAAACAGATGTTTCGAAGCTAGTCCGGCTTCTTCCTCAGGGGTGAGAGATTGGCTTAAAAACGTTGTTTTTTTTATATGTCTTGGTTGGACTTTTCTCATTACTTTAATGTACCAATAGAAGGGGGGATGGTGGTAAAGGAAATGATTGCCCCAGTGGCTTTCGCAATACTTCATTAGGCAAAATATTTTCTCTTTTCATTTTGCTGTGTAATCTCCTATAGCCTTCTCATGACTCTCGGTTAAGCTTTGTTTTGTGCTCGGTAGCTCAGGGTGAGGTGAGTTTCCGCGAACCTTACCGGCCTTCCAAACCAGTTACTGCATGCAAGCTTCCCCTGAATGGATGAATCTGTGGTTGAAGAAAAGAAAAAAAGACGCTATCTTTCCTTGCGAGAGCAAGGCTCAGTGGCTTGAAGGGAAAGGGGGGGGGAGTGGAGAAAATAGTTTAGAAGTAGGAAGGAGGAGAAGGTTTGGAAGAACGTGACGGCCATGGCTGCCAGAGCAGAAAGAGAATAGGGGCCGTTGGCAAGGCAGTCCGAGTCGTACGACTTGAAAATGTGGAGCTGCAACCACGTCCGCACATATCTATGGCCATTCCCACAAGAAAAAAATATCCTAGATCACCTTTTCTGGGCAAGAATACAGAAAACTAGCTAAACGAGAAAACTAAAATAAATAAACAACCGATAATCCAACCACCGATTGTCTCCACAACTGCGGAAGGAAAGAAAAACGTAATCTGTGACCTCGGCACCAGCGGCTACACAGAGGCATTTATTCGCAGAACACTATAAGAAAAGACACGGGAAACACGACACCAATGGCGCCGCAATGACGCCGTATGTCGACCCAACTTGAGCGCAGGGAACAGGGAACGGAGCACAATGGCAGAACACTGTGACACCACTCGCAACATGTTTGCCCCATACCAGTCCCGAAGGCACGGTGTAGAGCTCGTTGCGTTTTGCAGTCTTTCTGCATTCCTTGAAGAGCACAAGGAGCGCGAAAGATTGGGTACGAGAAACTTGAGCGTGGAAAACGACTTTGCCATCAAGCCTTTTGCAGTGTGGACTGGAAAAACGCAATGATGGGTGAGGGACGACAGGAAGTTCTTGCGCGCTTCAAACATGACTATGAATGGAAAAGTGTTTAAATGGGAATGAAAAAAAAATCTACAAAAACACGGGCATTGCTATGTTGTGTCGGTACAACAGAACTGCAGGCCGTTTGGAAAAAGATGGCAGCAATATCTCATGAAGAGACTCGAGAATTAAAAGCCTCTCTGATGGCCGAGAGGTGAAAGAATTCTTCGACCATGTTTCAGCTTGAATAAATTTATTTCCGCGAGTGATGAAGGATCACGTACGGCATGAACGATGCGTTTCTGCCTCCTTTCTTCTTGAAATATGGCCGCGAAATTTTCATGGTACCCTAAATTACGCAGCCGCTGTTTAATTGGTGGCAAATGACATGACAAAAGCCCCTGGTCTGCGTCATCGTACATTTTAACAAAACTTGAAATCCAGCCAGATGGCTCATTGCTATCGGGAAATTTTTAGCACAAACTAATGCTTCCTCACGACGTTCACAAGCACCCATCCTGTCTCTCTCGTTCTTCTTAACGTCTTGTTTAGCGCTCAACACTATCCCTATTGCCACATTTATCCAAGAAAAAACTGAAGTGGCATCTGAAGGCACAAGCAGTTCAACGCAATAGAGAGAGAGAACGGGTGCTCGATTGCTCACGAATCGTGCTGCTTTCTCGTCTTTGAAGCCACATTAATAATGAATCTGGAGCTTAGCACTTATTCTCCGTTGATTAGGTACATTATCATAGACCAAGCTCAGTGTAAATTCTGATGTCACATAATAAAGGTGACCTGGAGTGGCACATGTGTCCCAACAGGCTGCAGAACCCAATTCCATGCCTTCGTACCGTCATGCTCGTTTAATACAAACGTTTGTAGATTGGATTACAGAAACAACATTAAAAGACCAAGAAATATTTAGTTCCTCCGCTCGTTAGTAACGCACCTAGTTATGTATTTTGTTCTCTGGGAGCAGATCACGTGAGTTTAGTAGCATGAATTAACATAAAGTGCTGTTTCTATTTCACCACAGTCAGTGAACGTTGTACTCTACAAATACATCATTACATTAAACTTCGTGCCAACACAATGCATACAATCCTCAATTGCATCGCCAAAAAAATAAGGGTTTCACGGAAAGAATTTCCTAATTCTTCGTTATATATTCAAACGTAAAACTTGCTAAATAGCACCACCATGAACGGGATTAACTCTATGGCCAAATTTCACTGCATAAACACTCGAATAACTGCATCATCTTAGGACTCGATATAGGGCCCAGCCTATAGTCGGTATTTTGGTCACATATAGGTGACCAAAAACATTTTTCTCCGCAAAACATTTTCGCAATAGACTGCTTTCATGGAGTAAATCAGCCCGACATTTTTCGATTACACCTGAGTAGTCACCAAAAGCCTTGGTCGTTTGGCGTGGAATGACCGATCAAACTTTACGTCGATACCTATCACTTTTCGTCTCCACTGCCTCTTTCCAAGTTCGTGTTCTTCTTTTCTTGACATTCAACTTCACAGTAATTTAACAAATCCGCATTATATTGGTTCTATAGAAGAAAATAGCTTGTGGTATACGCATCTTAAATAAAACTTGGCCGTGTACTTACGCCCCATCTCACTGTTTTGTATCAATCATTTCACCGTTCTCATCTCACCATATTGCAACGTGGTTGCGACGGCAAAGAATATGGTACTTGGGTTGCTCAAGACGACACTTTTTATTTCGTGAACGTGTGCCTAGAAAAGTACAAAGTACTACAAATTCACGCTTTACGCATATAGCGGTAATTAGAGCATTGGTCGTCGGCAATATGATCTGCGTGAAGGTACGTCGCCATATATGGCCGTGGCATCGAACATCATCCGTATTGTAGGTGTCTCAAGCTTATCAGAAGATTCTAAAATAATCTAGAATTTTCGCAGACAGCCAAGCGTGCTTTGCGCAAGGCAATTGATTAATATGTGGTGTTTAACGTTTCAAAACCACCATATGATTATGAGAGATGCCGAAGTTGAGGACTCCAGAAATAATGACAACCTGGGGTTCTTTAACATGCACCCAAATCTGAACACATGGGCCTACAGCATTTTCGCCTCTATCGAAAATGCAGCCGCCACAGGCGTGATTCGATCGCGCGACCTGCGGGTCAGCAGCCGACTACCTTAGCTACTGAACCACAATGGCGGTGTCTTTGCGCAAGACAGTGACATAAAAATAAAAGCGAAGTGGCAGTATAATAATGTTGCGATAAAATTTCAGCAGATGCGGCAGGTTCCACTGTGGATGCTATTTTCATACAGAACCGTCAGCGGGTAGCCACGCGTTGCTAGGTGGATCGACGTCTTTGGGTATTTTGAGTAGACTAAGTTTCTACCTAAAACATACGGCGTGACGACAGCCCTCACGTTGACTGTAAATTTTAGCGAAACAAAGTGCACGCTTCGGTTGGATGATATGCATATTATTAAGAAGCTGTTGTGTATTCCTCAAAGGTCGTGATCATCAATGGTCGAGCACACCTTCACTATCACGTGCTGGATGAAAGGAATATATCAATGTTATGTTTACAGCCAGCCTATAGACCACAACTGACAGTGTGGGTCGACATCACTCCTGTAAGTCTATATATTTAGGGTTGTATCCGTTACAGTAAAAAGTAACTAAATACGTTACTCGTTACTCTAATAAAAAAGGGAACGTTTCACGGCTCCACGTTATATATATATACATAAAAAAGGTAACGCATTACCATTACTGTAACCGAAAAAACATAACGAATGTTACCTCTGCCGTAGCTCCGGAATCATCAGTTTTAATAAATGTGTCTTTGCTGCAGAAACCCACAATGAGAATTTTTAAACTTCAAATTTATGTTTCACACATACTAACCCAAGCAAGGAATATACCCAATGTTCAATTAACGAGAATTTTTTGTACAAATGTGCTGAACCTTAGCAATGTTATATAGAGGCTTAATGATGCCTGCCCATGTGATGGCTTCTGACTCTGCAGTGACCCAGGGTGAAACCATATTTTTGTTTTCATTGGAGCATTATACACAAAGTGAGGTTCAATAATATACGATATTCACAAAGAAGCTATCATTGAACTCTCAGGAAATTTACAACAATCGGCCTTTTCTTGATCCTTCAGCACCTTCAATAAAGTATGTCGAATTCGGTACTGTTGGTCCTAGCAGCCGAAATGGCCCGCCATGCGCCCGTAGGCAATCACGGAGGCCTACGGAGGACTGCATTGGTGCCTTTTTATTGGGGAGGGGGGTATTGGGAGATGTCGTGGGGAGGAGGGGGGGCACTTGCAAGTTTGTGACACCAGATGTGGCTTGCAGACGCGTAAGTCTAGAGAAATCACGAAGAGGTATACACATCTTGCAATAGCAGCCATATTGTTTTAATATTTCGCCGGTTTTATTTTTCTTTATATAAGAATTAAAATCATGCCTAAAAATCAAATTGACAAACGAACGTAGGTTCCCAGCACTCGTAATTGCATTCTTCTATTGAGTCTTCTTTTCCGGAACCAGTCGAGAGCGGCAGTTGCGATTTCAATTGTCTCACACACCTGATGGGTATTGAGCACATGTACACGCTACAAAAAGCATTAAAAAGTTGAATGTTTTATACATACTTATCAAGCATTCTTATTTGTGACGTTTTTAAGAGAATTTTTAATGGGGCCCACTTGCAAGGGGCGTTCCCCTCCCCTCACCTAGCACAAAGGGGTCGGGGAGTCAACGTTCTCTGCAGGCGTGGTCAACGGGCCTCCAGGTTGTGACCAGTGTGGACTGTGTATCTGAGCAAATATTGCATTAGCTCTCATCTGCACATATGGCCATCGGCAGGTTTTTGTCTGGGGGGTAAGCAAATCCTTCTTTCAACTTGCATCATGGCTGAGGGAGGGGGTCATGTTGGTGTCGCTAGAGTGGGTAGCAAGTGCTGGTGCGGCTTGAAGGGGTCAAGTGCCCCTTTTGCACCACCCGCCTCGCCCACGCCCATGTCTACACTCCATTCATTGAACACTGCGGTGAGGACTAGTTGACTAAATGCACAGATTTGTTTTCTTCCGCATCTTATACCGCTACATAAAACATTCTCATATTGTGAAAAGTAGGTATATCAATTTGTTTGAAGGAAAGTAAAATCCAAGGCATGACAGATACTCAAAAGAGCGGTTTCCTGCAATCGCAATAAGAAAACTCGTGGCAGAGGTGCTTCTTTTTTCGTGACGCGTACAATGTAAAAGTGAGATCCGATTCGGAAAAAGCGAACTGAGTGACGTGCGGCGGCGCTTGCTCAATGTTCAATGAAAGAAGGTTTCATGAAGTATGACGTAGCCAACAACAGAAACAAACTGCTGCATCATAAATTAAAAAGAAAACAAGCAAAGTGCTGCACATTCATGGTAGAACATGGACATATATTGAAATACGCATATTTTATTACGAAAGCGAAATAAAAACTATTTTGCAAAACGCTTATAATTCATCGTCATGTCGACACATCTGTGTAGTGTCATTAGTGCTATTTGAGGCACTGCGCCGTGCTCCCGACCGGGTTGCAGAAATTAGGTGCCTTTTCTCATCTTCTAACCACTACCACCACCTATTTGGATGAAAATCCCTGAATTTCAACTAATTCAGTAACCTGTGGCAGAAGAGCCTCTTGAATTTTTAGTTTCGGCTTCCGCGCCGCCGGCGCCGCCGCCGCCGATGAAAATTGGCCGCGCGCTGCCGCTGATGAAATAACCGACGCGCGCCGACGACGCCGCCGCCGCCGACTCTGGGCGACCCCCACGCCGCCGCCGGTCGAAATCGCCTCGGCGCACACCTCTAGTGTCCCCGCACAGAACACCAACACAGTCCCTGTATGCCGTATAGGTGTTCGGTGGTTGAAACCTCAATCAAGTGGTGTGTTGCGATGTTACGGTGTTCTATTACACTGTAGATACGTTACGTTCTATGAAGAAGTGCGTTGCGTGAAAGTTGCCGGCAAGAATCATGCACCCGTACGTTGCAGATATCGGGATCAATTTGGATGCGGTGAACTCTGGCTTGAGAGCCGTGAAAGCCCTTCGATGCACTGTAGGTGAAGTGTTTCGTACTTTGACGGATGGGGTTCCGTGTTCCCAGGGTGATGAAAAGAAAGAGAAGAATTTTATTCGGGAGCTTCAGGGAATGCTAGGCGCAGTTATCTCTCGTATAAGGTATGTTGTCCCTTTGATTTCTCTATTATGAACATGACTTGGGGACTATGTAAGTACTTCCGTCGCGTAACCTATCGTCTTTGTAGAAGCTCAGTGAACGTGCTGAAAAGTTGAATTCAACTGGATCCCTCACATTGAGGCCATGTTTCACTTGCAATGCTATGAATGTCTGAAACTTCCTGTCCATCCTATCAGATCGTGGTGCATTACTACGTAGTCTAAAGCATGAACCCGTGTATTCAGTTCATATGCTATGGTTTGTCTCTGTTTTGGGAATCATAAATAGATCAAGAACCGTACACGTACAAAACTGTTAGCGTCGCTTTAGGTCGCATATACCAGTGTACTACATCCGTAATTAATTGTTTCCATTTGGTGGTTACCTTTATGATACTTGAAGCAAAAAAATACATGTTAGCAGGGTTGGATTATTACAGCCATGTTAGCATGTATTTCTTATCGTTTTTATCACGTGTAGTGCCTTTCATGGTGGCGTGTACAAAAGTGATGTGTTAACTATTCAGCCTGAAGTTCAGCTGCCGTTGGGGCTTAGTGGCCAAGGCTACCACATTTCTATGGGGTCGAAATGCTAAAGCGCCCGTTTACTTAATTTAGGTGTACGTCAAAGAGCCCTACATGGTCAGCTAATCAGGAGTATCACTAAGGCATGCCTCATAATCATAATATTGTTTTTGAGCGTAATACACCAGAATTTTATTTACATTT